>NC_064627.1:964411290-964714320 GCF_023864275.1 Schistocerca cancellata
TCCTCTCCTGCTAACATCTGTGTTAACACTGTGGCAATAAAAAGTAGCTGGCTGCGAGTCTGTGCATTACGCTGCCCTCTTGGTTTGCACCCTACACTAAATGCATCAGTTTCGCTGTAGACTGTATCGCATACTGTTATTAAACGGTCAACAATTACTGTGTTCGCAGTAGTCATATTAATGGACGAATACTTCTAGATTCTGGGCAGGGCTACGCAACTGTCACAACAGCAGATTAACTACAGCAGTGTCTCCCGTTCCAGAAGGAGTACATAAATGCTACTCGAAGTGTTATGTTTCTACAGTACCTTATATTGAATCATATCATCTCCTCCTACGTCTGCGTGCTGCTTACCTGGCACCAACATATCAGCATAATATATGCCGCTTAACAGTGGGCCCTCCAGATGTTGCGGGACTTTTTTCTTTACATGCTGTGAAAAGAAAACCAGTTGCTGCATCTGGAGAGCCATATTAAAATACACTCCTGGAAATGGAAAAAAGAACACATTGACACCGGTGTGTCAGACCCACCATACTTGCTCCGGACACTGCGAGAGGGCTGTACAAGCAATGATCACACGCACGGCACAGCGGACACACCAGGAACCGCGGTGTTGGCCGTCGAATGGCGCTAGCTGCGCAGCATTTGTGCACCGCCGCCGTCAGTGTCAGCCAGTTTGCCGTGGCATACGGAGCTCCATCGCAGTCTTTAACACTGGTAGCATGCCGCGACAGCGTGGACGTGAACCGTATGTGCAGTTGACGGACTTTGAGCGAGGGCGTATAGTGGGCATGCGGGAGGCCGGGTGGACGTACCGCCGAATTGCTCAACACGTGGGGCGTGAGGTCTCCACAGTACATCGATGTTGTCGCCAGTGGTCGGCGGAAGGTGCACGTGCCCGTCGACCTGGGACCGGACCGCAGCGACGCACGGATGCACGCCAAGACCGTAGGATCCTACGCAGTGCCGTAGGGGACCGCACCGCCACTTCCCAGCAAATTAGGGACACTGTTGCTCCTGGGGTATCGGCGAGGACCATTCGCAACCGTCTCCATGAAGCTGGGCTACGGTCCCGCACACCGTTAGGCCGTCTTCCGCTCACGCCCCAACATCGTGCAGCCCGCCTCCAGTGGTGTCGCCACAGGCGTGAATGGAGGGACGAATGGAGACGTGTCGTCTTCAGCGATGAGAGTCGCTTCTGCCTTGGTGCCAAAGATGGTCGTATGCGTGTTTGGCGCCGTGCAGGTGAGCGCCACAATCAGGACTGCATACGACCGAGGCACACAGGGCCAACACCCGGCATCATGGTGTGGGGAGCGATCTCCTACACTGGCCGTACACCACTGGTGATCGTCGAGGGGACACTGAATAGTGCACGGTACATCCAAACCGTCATCGAACCCATCGTTCTACCATTCCTAGACCGGCAAGGGAACTTGCTGTTCCAACAGGACAATGCACGTTCGCATGTATCCCGTGCCACCCAACGTGCTCTAGAAGGTGTAAGTCAACTACCCTGGCCAGCAAGATCTCCGGATCTGTCCCCCATTGCGCATGTTTGGGACTGGATGAAGCGTCGTCTCACGCGGTCTGCACGTCCAGCACGAACGCTGGTCCAACTGAGGCGCCAGGTGGAAATGGCATGGCAAGCCGTTCCACAGGACTACATCCAGCATCTCTACGATCGTCTGCATGGGAGAATAGCAGCCTGCATTGCTGCGAAAGGTGGATATACACTGTACTAGTGCCGACATTGTGCATGCTCTGTTGCCTGTGTCTATGTGCCTGTGGTTCTGTCAGTGTGATCATGTGATGTATCTGACCCCAGGAATGTGTCAATAAAGTTTCCCCTTCCTGGGACAATGAATTCACGGTGTTCTTATTTCAATTTCCAGGAGTGTATATTCTTCTAGCGATGACTAATATTTTCGCTAAGAACTTTACTGATTGGTCTTACGGTTTCGCACATATTTATGTGAAACGTCAGACAGCAACGATATATTAGGGGAACTTCGCGCAAATGTAAGAAAAAAATGAGCATTTAATACGAACTTCCTCGATGAGCACAATGCTCATAAGGGGCTAGAAAATGCCAGTGCTTCAGAAGGAGACTAAATGTTGTCTTAACTGTATCTACCTACATCTTTCGTCAGATTAACGAATCAGTGCTCGGTGACAAAAGGATCGTCCCATCTCCGTCCCTCTGAATTAAGTTACGCACCAGACAACGTAGTTCACAAGGCTGGATTCCATGGTAAGATGTGGTAAGGATGCATTATTTGCCGGCCATGGTGGCTGAGCGGTTCTAGGCGCTACAGTCTGGAACCGCGCGACCGCTACGGTCGCAGGTTCGAATCCTGCCTCGGGCATGGGTGTGTGTAATGTTCTTAGGTTAGTTAGGTTTAAGTAGTAATAAGTTTTAGGGGACTCATGACCTGAGGAGTTAAGTCCCATAGTGCTCAGAGCCATTTGAACCATTTCTTTGCATTATTTTCATGAAATAAATACCAAGTTAGGCCAGTAGACACTACTCGTATGAACAGGTAAACACTGTTGGAGCACGCCGTGCATTACGCTACCATGTGCCCAAAGCGACAGTACCATACAAAACATGACTAGGGGATGAGGGGATTCGATCACATGACTCCTCAAAAGAACGTTAGCTACGTTATAAGCAGTCTTCTGCACGAGTCTCTTTCTTTCAACTACTGCTATATTTTCTGTTGTTTAAAAACAATTTCTGCTTGGCAGCTCCTTCTATTCCATAGATTAACTTATGAACAGACAATATCTACATGTGGTTGAGTTATACGAGGTGCATTCAAGTTCTAAGGCCTTCGATTTTTTTTCTCCGGACTGGAAAAAGATAGAAACATGCGCATTGTTTTAAAATGAAGCCGCGTTCATTGTCAATACGTCCCAGAGATGGCAGCACCGTACGGCAGATGGAATTTTACCACCAGCGGCGAGAATGAGAACTGTTTTAAATACTTAAAATTGCGACGTTTTCCTTACTTGAACAGCGTGCAATCATTCGTTTTCTGAATTTGCGTGGTGTGAAACCAATTGAAATTCATCGACAGTTGAAGGAGACATGTGGTGATGGAGTTATGGATGTGTCGAAAGTGCGTTCGTGGGTGTGACAGTTTAATGAAGGCAGAACATCGTGTGACAACAAACCGAAACAACCTCGGGCTCGCACAAGCCGGTCTGACGACATGATCGAGAAAGTGGAGAGAATTGTTTTGGGGGATCGCCGAATGACTGTTGAACAGATCGCCTCCAGAGTTGGCATTTCTGTGGGTTCTGTGCACAGAATCCTGCATGACGACCTGAAAATGCGAAAAGTGTCATGCAGGTGGATGCCACGAATTCTGACGGACGACCACATGGCTGCCCGTGTGGCATGTTGCCAAGCAATGTTGATGCACAACGACAGCATGAATGGGACTTTCTTTTCGTCGGTTGTGACAATGGATGTGACGTGGATGCCATTTTTCAATCCAGAAACAAAGTGCCAGTCAGCTCAATGGAAGCACACAGATTCACTGCCACCAAAAAAATTTCAGGTAAACGACAGTGCTGAAAAAATGATGGTGTCCATGTTCTGGGACAGCGAGGGCGTAATCCTTACCCATTGCATTCCAAAGGGCACTACGGTAAGAGGTGCATCCTACGAAAATGTTTTGAAGAACAAATTCCTTCCTGCACTGAAACAAAAACGTCCGGGAAGGGCTGCGCGTGTGCTGTTTCACCAAGCAAACGCACCCGCACATCGAGCTAACGTTACGCAACAGTTTCTTCGTGATACCAACTTTGAAGTGATTCCTCATGCTCCCTACTCACCTGATCTGGCTCCTAGTGACTTTTGGCTTTTTCCAACAATAAAAGACACTCTCCGTGGCCGCACATTCACCAGTCGTGCTGCTATTGCCTCAGCGATTTTCCAGTGGTTAAAACAGACTCCTAAAGAAGCCTTCGCCGCTGCCATGGAATCATGGCGTCAGCGTTGTGAAAAATGTGTACGTCTGCAGGGCGATTACGTCGAGAAGTAACGCCAGTTTCATCGATTTCGGGTGAGTAGTTAATTAGAAAAAAAATCGGAGGCCTTAGAACTTGAATGCACCTCGTAAATGTCCAGCGTGTGACAATTTTTTATGCAGGAAACTACTCTGTGGCGTGATACAGGTCGAAGAAGAAAAAAAAAAAAATGGTTCAAATGGCTCTGAGCACTAGGGGACTTAACATCTGAGGTCATCAGTCCCCTCGAACTTAGAACTACTTAAACCTAACTAACCTAAGGACATCACACACATCCATGCCCGAGGCAGGATTCGAACCTGCGACCGTAGCGGTCGCACGGTTCCAGACTGAAGCGCCTAGAACCGCTCGACCACACTGGCCGGCACAGGTCGAAGAGCTCTGCTGTAAATACTGAGCAGTGCGCCGGAAGCCGATACCGAAAAACGTTGGCGCCAATGACGAAGACACACTCGACACCATGGTCAGTCCAAGAACCATCAGTGTACACAATGGTACTATTGTGAAGTTCCATGCGAAGGTCGCGAAACTGAGGGCGATAGAGCGAGGCTGAAGTAGTGACCTTAGGAAGAGAATGAAGGCCAAGGTGAACATATGCCGCCACATGGAGCTGAGGTGGTGAAGGGTTCACACCCACCAGGGAAGTTGCAGGGAGCAGTTAAGCTGCCAGAGCAAGAGCCAGACGCGAACTCCATTAGATAACAGGAAAGTGACGCACCCCATACTGGCGATCAAAGCAGTCATTTAAGAAGGAGGCATAGGATGGGTGGCCACGCATCGCAGAGAAAGGGCTTGCATACTTTGTGGGGAGAATGTCATGGCAGGAGGACAGCTGTAGTTCAGCAACTTCTGCATACAGACTCTCAACCCGGCTAGGGTAAAAGACGCCTGTGGCCAAAAAGATGCAACGATGGCGTAAGGAGGATGGACGTGCAGATGCATACGCAAAACACCCATAGTCTAGTTTCAACCGGACAAGGGACTGAGGGACTGGTACAAACGGAGGAGGGTAGTTCGGTATGCTCCCCAGGAAGTACACTAAGAACACGCAGGACACTGAGGGATCACATGCAGCGGCCTCCCAGCTAAGACGCGTCGGAGGACCAAGAAAGTTTCCTATCGAGTAGGAGCGTGAGAAATTTCGTAGTTTCAACGAACGGAAGAGCAACAGGCCCAAGTTGTGAAGATGGTGGGAGAAACCATTTGCGCCGCCACAAATTCCTACAGACGGTTTTGTCAGTGGAAATACAAAAGCAATTGTCTACGCTGCATGAGTAAAGACGATCGAGACGTCGCTGCAGACGCCGCTCAATGAGACTGGTCTGTGGAGAAGTGCATTAGATGGCAAAATCGCCAACAAAAAGGGAGCCAGAGATAGCCGGCAGAACACAGACCATTATAGGATTAATGGCGATAGCAAAGAAGACGATGCTGAGGATGGAATACTTAGGAACACCATTTTATGGGATAAAGGTGTCCAACAAGGATAAACGCACACAGACCTTGAAAACTCGGTCTTTGAAAGATTCATCAAGGAAACCGTTCAGTCGGCCATGGAAGTCCCATGTGTAGAGAGTACGGAGCATACCAGTCCTGGAGCAGATGTCGTAAGCTTTCTCCAAATCGAAAGACATGGCCACAGTCCTGGATTGCTGCAGAAAACCATTCATGACAGGTTACACGTCATAGTTAACTAGGAGATACTTAAAAAACTGAACTAAACACTAGTGCTTAGTAAGAGTAAATTGGACACGATACTTTGTATCAACAGTGTTCTGTTCCTTTGACAATAGCGAATTGCCTAAGCGCGTAAAGAAGAAATAAAATGAAGGTTCTGCCGTCAAGACGAGAGTTTCATTACATAAATATCAAAATTACGCCACGTTGCAGAGGATAACACGGCGGACGGTCAGCATCGTAGAATTACTTTTGTACTTGAGGTTAAGGCATGTCAGTTCCAGCAACCACACTGAAGTTATGAAAGTTATGAGATATCGGGTCAGACCTGCTTCTGAGCAGCGTAGTGCAGCAGCTCGCCGTGGCATGGACTCAGCAAGTCTTTGCGAGTAACCTGCACAAGTATTGAGCCATGCTGTCTCTATAGCCGTCCATAATGGCGAAAGTGTTGTCTTTGCAGGATTTTGTGCACGAAGTCCTCTCTCGATTATGTCCCATAGATGTTCGATAGAATTCATGCCGGGCGATTTGGGTGGCCAAATCATTAATTCGAATTGTCCAGGATGTTCTTCAGTCGCGATCAGTTGTAGCCCTGTGACATGATGCTCTGTCATTCATAAAAAATCCATCGTTGTTTGGGAACATGAAATCCCTGACCTCCTGCAAATGGTCTCCAGGTAATCGAACATAACCATTTAGTCAGTGAGCGACTCATTTGGACCAGAAGATCGGTCTATTCCAAGTAAACACAGCCCACACCATTAAGGAACCACCAGCTTGTGCAGTGTCTTGTTGACAACGCGTTGCGCATGTACTGTTTAGCGTGCGCGTTCACAACTCCGTGCGCTGCGCCTGGCGCCCTCCGCGGTGAGAACTTGGCATTTCGATATCAGATCGATCTTCATCTTTATACCGATAACTACGTTGACTACGAAGTTTCTCTACAACGGGATTCCAAGCGGAATTTAACTGGTAACCGCTATCTCGATTGATAAGAGTCTCGCTGTCTGACAATTTTATTTCTATGGATTTATTTATAATTGAACTCCAGAAATTTGATGTTTGAGCCACAATTTTTGTATCATTGTAATCCATACAGTGGCCAGTAGAAATGCAATGTTCAGCTGTAAAGACCGAATACGGCTGATAAAATCACTAGAGTTTCTTATGTGATGAGGGCATTTGCCTATAACTGGTTTAAGCAGTGATGCCACAAAATTTTGCTAGGTCGTAGGTGGCTGTAGATGTTACTGACTTATGGCAGTTCTCCCGTGTTTTTATGGAACAATCAGTACGCCAGGAAAATTTCAATCATCATAACTTAAACGAACTTACGCGAAAGATAACATACACACCCATGCCCGAGGGAGGACTCAAACCTCCGACGGGGGAAGCCGCGCGAACCGTGGCAAGACGCCCAAGACCGCGTGGCTACCAGGCGCGGCTTTACCAACTGAAACTGGGACTCATTTGACCAGGCCACGGTATTCCACCGGCCTACGGTCCAACCGATATCTTCACGAGCTAAGGGAAGTGGGGAGGGGGGGGGGTGCAAGTGATGCGCTGCTAGCAAAGGTACTAGCGTCGGTCGTCTGTTGCCATATCCCGCGCCTAATTTCGCGCACCGTGCCAACAGATAAGTTCGTCGCACGTCCCACATTGATTTCTACGATTATTTGACGCAGTGTTGCTTGTCTGTTAGCACTGACAACGCTACGCAAACGCCGTTGTCCGCGGTCGCTTAGTGAAGACATTGTTGAAAGATAATGCCTGAAATGTGGTATTCTCGGCACATTATTGACACTATGCATCTCGCAATATTGAATTCCTTAACGATTTAAGAAACGCCATGTCCCATGTGCCTAGCTCCAACTACCATTCCGCTTCAAAGCCTTTTAATTCGCGTCGTGCGGCCATAAACAGTCGGAAACCTTTTGACGTGAATCACGTGAGTACTAATGACAGCTCCGCCAATGCACTATCTTTTATACCGTGTGTACGCTATACTACCTCTATTGTATGTGTACATATCGCTGTCCTATAACTTACATCACCTCAGTGTTTGAGCGGTTCTAGGCGCTACAGTCTGGAACCGCTTGACTGCTACGGTCGCAGGTACGAATCCTGTCTCGGGCATGGATGTGTGTGATGTTCTTAGGTTAGTTAGGTTTAATTAGTTCTAAGTTCTAGGGGACTGATGACCTCAGAAGTTAAGTCGCATAGTGCTCAGAGCCATTTGAACCATTTTTTGAACCTCAGTACCGAGCGAGGTGGCGCAGTGGTTAGCACACTGGACTCGCATTCGGGAGGACGACGGTTCAATCCCGTCTCCGGCCATCCTGATTTAGGTTTTCCGTGATTTCCCTAAATCGCTCCAGGCAAATGCCGGGATGGTTCATTTGAAAGGGCACGGCCGATTTCCTTCCCCATCCTTCCCTACCCCGAGCTTGCGCTCCGTCTCTAATGACCTCGTTGTCGACGGGACGTTAAACACTAATCTCCTCCTCCTCCTGAACCTCAGTGTTAGTAGCGCTAAGTTACACAGCCAACCTATTCCACTAGGTTCGTTTTAATATAGGGAAGGACTATGAAGACACGGGTCAAGATTGTTTTATTCGGCATTGTAAATTTATGCATTTTTGAATGAAATAGATGATGTACGAGGAATTATGATCTGAACACCAGATTAGTAATACAAGGCCAGCATATTGTCCAGGGACTTGTTACGTGTGTCATCCTGGCATTTAATTCAAGTAACTTAGGGAAACCGCAAAAGACTTAAATCAGGCAGGGAATCTGCACTCCCCAATTATTGAATTTAATCGATTGAGATAATCCACAAAGTTCCAGTAGATCGCTGCAGATGTCCTCGTTACCTCAATATTGATCGCAATAAGAAAGTTTTGTGTCCATAGTGGAACAAAGAGCTCATCTGCCGCGCGTGATGGCTAGTGTTTTGACTGCCACTTGGCAAAGAAATATTGGCGTGAGGGGGAAGGGATAATGGTGGTAGTGGGAGAGGCCTCTGTTGTCTGGAACTGACCGCATAACAAAGCTTTGTGGTTCGATATTTCGACAGTGCTAATGAAAAGGAAAACAAATTAAGAACAGAGAAAACTTTCCGCAACCCGGGAAAGCTTTTATTTAATTACATTTGAATGGAATAACGCGCCATTAAGTGACCACTGTGTACAAACGTATTTGCAACCTAAAAGGAGAAAGAATCACACAACGTTATTTGTGAGGCAAGACAGTTACGGAAATGGCCGTTTGCAGCACAAAAAGAACTTAAAAAGGCATTCTCTTGATTTTTCTCTGCCCTACAAATTAAGTTATATGCAAACTAAAGTGCTCAGGAACGTAGCACAGACATTGCCAGACTGCCAGTCGTCTGTGCTTCGGATAGCGTGGTATTTCTGCTTTGAAACTGGGACGAAACCAAATATTCGTACTTTCTGACGCTGGTCACTAATAAACAGTTCGTTGCAGTAGTTGACCTGCGGTTGCGTGTTTTACCTCTGTCCGAACGTTTGCTCGTTGCTATCATCTGTGGGTGTAAACAAAGAACATATTGACGTTTTCTGTGTACTGCATGTATGGTCGCAGAACTGCACGGAGGCGGTCCCGATAGGTTATCAACACACTAGAAATAATAAAATAAAGTGAATACTTTCGTCTTCTGAAATGGAATGTACATAAAATAAAATATAGCACGCGGTCCTACAGACTTTTATAGATGGACTCAAATACAGAAAATGACTGCGTTATTTGAGATGGTGGATTATCCATGGCATGCAGAGCATTGTAACGAGGTCTTCAGATACGAAAAAATGTATGTTCTACGATTTACATATAAACCGACCGAACAATAAGTTTTATAGTTCAGAATACGGATGGTTCAGCCACACACCGTCAGGTTATTTACAGAATATTGATGTAGATATAGAAGGCTTGACTTACTATATGATGATGCTTGCATAACATCTAATTACCCTTTCGAATCCAACCAACTTAAATCTCACACTAGTTAGGCACTGGATTTGCTTTAGGGATAATCAGTGCTTAATCCTCATTAGGATTTGGGCTTTTCTTTATTCTTGTAAAACTCTTAAAGTGAATTTAGAGATGTTTCAGCTGAAAAAAATTTCGAAATGGGAAGTTAAACTGTAACCTTTCTTCCTTATTTTCGATTTTGATTAAAATCGGCGATATAATCTGATTGTTGGGCCTCCTTGTATACATATATTCTATTCGTCGTCTCATATAGTTAAGTAGTCACAAATGGCATGTATCAACGTGTGTTATACACCTACAAACGTGGTAGTGACACAATGCTGTCGAACTGATTTCAATGTGTTGTTAATGAAGACCTCTTTCCTCTTCCCCGATTTACTAGTTACGTCCATCGAAAACAGTCCAATTCTCGACGTCAGCTTCATAACTGATTGGGATGCACGTTTATTAATTGTCGGTTTCTGGTTAGGATCGAAACAGAGTTGCAGTTAATAGTTATGAAACACATTACTGTAAATTTTTTTCGTAATCTGTTCTGTTCCGACGCTAGTTTGGGAAGATGGCAACCGATACGTAACCTATGAGCAACCTACCTGTGCATAATTGCAGATTGGTTTACAGATTAGTTCAGCCTACAATCTTACCTGAAACTGGTCACACCATTTTAACATTTTCTGATACGTCTGTCTCGCGACCAACTTAGCAGTGCCCTTGAACATAACAGCGTATTTTTCACTGTGTATTATTATAAGGAAACAAACTTTCCTTCTGAACAACAGAGAACAGTATCACTGTCGTTTTGTCAACACTGTCCATGCTTTTCTCACCCTGTCTACTTCTGTTTTCTTCTATCTCATTTACTGTCCCATATTTCTTGCTCCTCCTGTACCAGTTGATTATTGTCCATATTTAATTCCTTCTGTACTGCTGACAGATTGTTCTGTTAGTTGTCATTACCCAAATTCGACAAAAACTTTCCGTTAGGAGGAAATGGCGTAACACTATATTAATATCAACCGACATTTATGACATTCCACGCATTCAGCAGTGTATTATAATTATAATTATAATAATAATTATTATTATTATTGTAATATTGCTCATGTACTGCGCATACTGTGGTTTTGACTCATTAAGGATGTCTAGTTGAACTAATAAAGGACCTGAAGGCACGTATTATGTCGTGTTCATCTAGATCGTTAGAACACTAAGTAATATGTCTGTTCTGATGGAACAGTTTGATTAAGTGTTTATGCATATTCTTCACTGGTTTATTTCTTGAGCGTGTGGTTTAGAAATATATTTGTCTCTAGTATCAACTCGTAGGCTGCAGTAACGACATGAAATATTTGGGTATTTTGCACAAAAGCAACATACAGCAAAGAGGGTTTGTTACAAATTTTCCTGGGAGCACGAGAAAATGCCAGCGCATCAGAAGGAAGCGAAATACACAATAGCATTACGTAAAATGCGTGGGTGTCATATATTGAATGAAACTTTCAATGAATCAGTAAAAATGGCCAGCGCAATAGAGTCAGCAGATGAGTATGTGACGACATTGACTTCTTAAGACGTCAAAATGACACATCGTGTACGTTGTTTGGAACAATAAAGACAAGTGGTTTTGATATGCTGCATATATTCATCTGAAAGTAGAAATTGTATCCGTTGAAGAACGTCCCCCGTGCTTTACGGTTTCGCGTTGCTATATACCTTTAAGCTAAAGCAAAGCGATATCGAAAATATTTCGCACAAAATTCCAATGATAGCAGAAGATCTAAACCATATTCGACCATTTCGACAAAATATTTGGGTGCACGCTGCGAAGCCATGTGGAATGGAAGGATTAGTGAATCCAGAGATGTGTAAAAGGACGCCGTATAACAGGCTCTCGGCAAGCTATTCTTGAGTACTCCAGTGGTTCCGATTTTCAAGTCGAACGTAATAAAGAAACCGAAAGACCTCAGAGTGTTGTTGCTAGGTCTGTAACCGATCCATTTAGCCTTTGCTAAGTGGCACTGTTACAGCAGAATGTTTTTGGAAAAATTTAGAGGACCACTCTTTCCGATACAATATGAGCACGTGAGCATTATACGAATAAGGTACGCTAATCGAGGACGTCCCTTTATACTCGAATCGAGTACGAGAGGAAGTAGAGAACAATCATTCGAAGGACCAGCCTGCGCGCACACGAAGCTTGTATGTAGAAGAAGATGCAGACATATGGCGATTTATTTTCTGCGAATAATAAAGCAGACTCGCGGGAGTAGTAAGACACAGGCCGCACGATGACTGTGTGGGCCACAGAGAGCGCCGAGTCCGACGCGAGTAGAAGGACTCTCGCTGACCCAGTGTCGTAATACAAACAGAAACGAGAGTCACATGCTGCAGAAGAAAGGGCGCTGATAAGAGTATCCTTTAATGTCCGTAATTGGCTGCTTTTTCTGAGTCGTAGCTGTCACAGTAGTATAAGCACGGTACTCAATTGCTGTCAGAACTGGCGCCATCGTTTTGTAAACTGATAGCGCCTATTTTCTTCCTCGACTTCTTTACCCTGTTTCTACGTAATTCCTCTCCGTACATTCAGTAGTGCAGTGGGGATTTCCACGTTGCTTCTGCTGTTATTGTTAGAAATTCTTGGGTTTACGAGTGCCATTCTCTTTTACGACAGTTATTGTACAGTTGCGAAACTTGTATAAACAGATCTCTACAACATACAGTTGACTAGGCAGCATTTCCGTAGTGACCTTCTTACAACTGAGGTAGCATACGAATGCTGCGTAGGAGCTATTAGGGACAGCATGCAAACACTCCAACATACGAGGTCATTCAATAATTAAAGAGAGAAATTGGTCTCGGGAAAAAAAAAACTGTTAGTACGGCTACTTTCGTAATTTTATGACTTTAAGTTGGTATCACTGGAATGAGCCCTGATCAGCTGATGCATCAACATTGTTTTGTTTATAACCTCATAAATACATTTCAAGAGTCCGCTTGAAACGTCCACATTAGTTGAACAGCGTTCTGTTATTCTTTTATTACTTGCTGAAGGCGAGAAACCAGTGAATACATACTGTACAATGTCTAAATTTTATGGTGAAGGTTGTATGAATTGTGGAAATTTTTACAAGTGGGTAAAGCAGTTCAAAAATGGTAGCGACTCAGTGACTGACGAACACCGTTCTGGCCGACCAGTTGCAGTTTCAACTCACTCACTAGAATGTCGAATTAGTGACATTATTCGTACCGGCCGCCGTGTGACACTGTGGAAATGATAGTTGATAAGGTTCACGTTAGTACTGGTACAGTTCGTAACATTATCTGTAACAAGCTGAAGTACCGCAAAACATGTGCAAGACGGGTCCCAAAGGAATTGACTCGGCTATACAACGAAACAAGGTTGAGGGTGTGCACAGAGCTAAGGGAACGTTATGAAAGGGCTGGTGAGCACTTCTTCAACAAAATTTTAACTTGTGATCAAACTTGGGCTATTATGAGCCAGAATCAAAAAGACAAAGCATAGAGTGGAAGCACACTAACTCACCTGTGAAGAAAAAATTCAAAAGCCAAGCATTACCAGGAAAAGTCATTTGGCGGTGTTTTGGAATGCTGAAGGTCCAGTTTCTTGTCATTATCTTGAAGAGCAGCATACAATGAACAGCCAGTACTACTCGGATTTGCTTTCAAACACGGTGAAGCCAGCCATGAGAGAGAGAGAGACGTTGTGGATCTCAGAGGAGAGACAACACACGTCCTCATATTGCTCAACTAACCCGCGAAACCATCGACAAAATGGGCGGGAAAGTACTGCCTCATCCCCCTTACAGTCCTGATTTAGCACCTAGTGATTTCCATTTGTTTGGTGCACTGAAGGAGCCATTACGTGGGAAGAGGTTGCAAGACAACGAGGACGTGAAAAAGTTTGTGGGAAATTGGTTCAAACAATAAGATAAAGAGTTCTTTAGAGCCGGAATAAAAAAGCTTGTAGCCCGTTGGAACAAGAGCATAAATGTTCAAGGGAATTGTCTTGAAAAGTAGAAAAAGTATCGTTTTATAAAAACAAACGCTTTTTTCTCCAGACCAATTTGTCTCTTTTAATTATTGAATGACCCTCGTACATACACATACAAACACATACACGGTACGCAAACTTTTTTCTGGGGCAATGGACGATGTTATCTTCTAAATAAAGGAGAACAGATATAATCCCATATTCTGACAAAGATTCTTCCACAACCCGCCTTGCTCTCACGAGTTCAGAATGTTTACTTAAAGAAAGAAAACTAGCGACCTCCAAAACGGGCGGGCCGGATAAGAAACAGCTTGCATCAACCTTTAGTACGGGCAGTGAAACGTATAAAAAAAAAAATAAAAAAACAACTACAAATTAATTGTTGCTGCTGTGAGTGTCCGGCTCCTTGTCCTTACGTCCTCATTACCTCCGTCAGAAACGATGCAAATCCGGTTACAGATGATATAAAACAATATAAACATCCTCCAACTGTTGATTGAATATCTACGTTTGGTGCACCTGAGTACGAGATCCCCACTTTTCCTGTTCCAGTCGCGAATGGGGCGAGTTAAGAATGATCGCTGGTACGCCACCGAGTGTGCTCCAATCTCTCTAAACTCACGAACATTACCTTCGTGGACTCTTCGCAAGATATACGTACGGGAAATGATAGTATTTTCATGCAATTTTAACAGTAAATGATAGAGTTATGCACAACGACTCCCTTGTAACATCATCCATCTCTGTGACGCTTTCGCATTTACTAAGCCAATGCGTGACGAAACGTTTTTCCCCTTCTTTGTATCTTGTCTGTTCCCTCCATTAGTCGTCTTGTCACGGTTCGCGCGGCTTCCCCCGTCGAAGGTTCGAGTTCTCCCTTGGGCATGTGTGTGTGTGTGTGTGTGTGTGTGTGTGTGTGTGTGTGTTAGTTTCAGTTACATTACATTAGATTAATTAGTGCGTAAGCCTAGGGACCAATGACCTCAGCAGTTTGGTCCCATAATCCTTCCCACAAATTTCCAATTTTTCCCTCCATCAGTCCTCTCTGGTAAGGATCCCGGACCGACCACCAATTCTCATCCGTCAGGTGAACGAGTCATTTATAAGCTTCCTTCTTCGTGGGCGGACTACGCTTGATGAGGATTTTTCCATTGTATCTAAGTCTAGAGCTTCTTTCTGTTGATTAGTTTCTTATACCACTTTAAATCATTACGTATGCCTACTCCCATAAATTTAATGCGTGTGGCTGCTTCAAGTGCTTGTTCGGCGATCTTGTAAATAGGGTCTTCCCGCCTATTTCATAGTGGACTTAGGTTCTAAGTAACACATAACCGTACGTTTTAAGCTTGGAGATTCTTGTCCGCCCCATTCCTTGTTTATGGAACAATGCCAGCATTTGTCACATTCTGATAATCTACTGAATCTGTCAGTCGCGATGGTCGGAATGTGAAAATCTTTCCCTCAGAACATGAACGCAAGTTTCTAGCCCAAAAGCGCCATCTTGCTCGGTACCATAAAGTAAGTGGAACAGCAACGCATTTACAGCTGTGAAATATAGGAATGCGAAAACTGGTCACGCAGTGGATTATGGTGCAATTTTGAATGAAATATATTCACAGTTCAACGGACGGAAGTCGCCGCTGAGGATTCAGCTCTTTCAACTGAGAAGATACAGTCGAATCTTGATAAATCGAAGTATAAAGTATCTAGAAAAAAAGTTTGAATAATTGAGAGTTCTATTTAACGGAAGATTGACTGGTCAAAGTTGAATAACAAAAAAGTCAAAATAAGAGTATAAATTAAAAAATAGTGGTATAGTTTCAATAACATTTGTATTACTTTAAGAAAAGGGAAGTAGGAACTGACGATTAGAACTCAAAAGAAAGTTCGTTTTTACCTACTTACTTATTTTTTATTTATTTTAATAATTCAAACAGATTTCCGAAAATATACATGAAAAATTCAGTTTGATCCATTAAAAGGGAAATGTTGCATGACATTGTTGGCTGGGATATCCTACGGGATGGGTTCAGTTGCCGGTCGGGAATGATGTTCTTCCTATGCGCACGATGGCCACTTTCCTTGCGGATATGTGAGAATAGTGTCAAAGGTGTATTTGTAGAGTGTATGTGAGTGTAATGGATGCGTGTATAGTATAGTGTTATGTTTGTGTTGTATGATGGTGATGAGATATGGGCCAGGGTGAAATCCAGTGCCGGCACATACTTCACTCCTCTCGAATAGCACCCAGGGGGCCGCTAAGCAAAACGTTCCTATCTGAGGGTCGGATCACCATTAGTAGTGTCACATGCCAAACTTCATGGTTCACTGCGGTGAGGTTTGGAATTTAACCCAGAGCATTGTGCAAATACTGGTGATCGGGAAATTTACGCCACCACCTCTGCTCCGTTTGCTGTCCTAGTACTGGCAGTGAAAACTTCGTCCACCACAAAGACTCGAACCGGCGTACCTGTGAACGAGTGCCACTGCACAGGCGTGCGTTAGCGACTTAAGACTACGGAGACAGGTTTTACGTGCCGAACAAACTGTCATCAACACCTGCATTTTCTCCTCAAATTATCTTAAAAACTACGTCATGTCTTATAGTTCGACAGCCGCGCTCACTAGCGGCGAACCCTTTAGTGCCAAGACAACAGCGAATGGCTAAGTCTCTTTTTAGCCCTTGCTGTTAGATCTGTACGTCGAAGAAGCCATGATGGAAATAAAAGAAAGATTCATGAGTGGGACTAAAATTCATGGTGAAAGGATATCGGTGTTATTATTCGCTGATGGCAATGCTATCCTTAGTGAAGCACGAAATACAGGATCTATTGAATGGAATAAGCAGTCTAATGAGTACTGAGTACTGGTCTGAGAGTAAACCGAAGAAAGACGATTGTAATAAGTAGCAGAAATGAGAAGAGCGAGAAACTTAACATCAAAAGTGATGATGAAGAAGTAGATGAAGTTCAGGAATTCTGCTACCTAGGCAACAAAATAACCCTTGACGGACGGGACAAGGAGGATATTAAAAACAGACTAGACTGGAGAAAAGGGCATTCTTGGCCAAGGTAAGTCTACTAGTATCGCAAAAAAAGGGACAAATTCCTCTGAGCACTATGGGACTTAACATCTGAGGTCATCAGTCCCGTAGACTTAGAACTACTTAAACCTAACTAACCTAAGTACATCACACACATCCATGCCCGAGGCAGGATTCGAACCTGCGAGCGTAGCGGTCGCGCGGTTCCCGACTGACGCGCGTAGAACCGCTCGGCCACACCGGCCGGCACTAGTATCGCACATAGGTCTCAGTTTGAGGAAGAAATTTCTGAGAATCTACGCTTTGAGCGCAGCATTCTATGTCACTGAAACAAGGACAGAGGGAAAATAGAAACAGAAGAGAATAGAAGGATCCGAGATGTGTTGCTACAGAAAAATGTTGGAAAATAGTTGGACTGATAAGGTGAGGAATGAGGAGGCTCTCCGCAGAATCAGCAAGGAAAGAACTACATGGAAATACTGACAAGAAGAAGGCACAGAATGATAGGGCACTTTAGGGACTGACTTCCATGGTACTATAAGTAGCTGTAGAGGTTAAAAACTGTCGGACTGGTGATTAAAAAAAAAAAATATCCGAAAGTTATTTGTAGTCCGTCACTTTCATTAAGGCAGTTCAGTAAGCATTCTTAAAGACGCAGGAACTCATCCTCTTGGGTCCGCTTCTTTTCTCCGTTTCCAGCAATCGAATCTTTCTGTTTCGGCAGCGTCGAGGACGGAATCTCGAAAGTTTACGCTGTATACTCCTTTTTTTCACTCCACATTCCACAGCCTCAGTAACCTTCTTTTTTCTGCGAAAAACACTTGCACGTCTTTGAGGTCAATTTTACAGCTTATTTATGTAATGTAGTAAGTTATGCACAGCTGACAGAACAAAAAAGTCTCGCAACGCGTAGAATTACGAAACAGTTATCTGACCGACTAACGAAACAATTCGGATTACCTACTATTACATAAATGGTGTCTTCGAATTATAAAGTGTCTTCGGGGCGGTCTGTCGTCCCAATCGGTTCGCTTCATCGGTTGTACCAAACCATACGATTCCTTCGTTTTATTAAATTTTTCAAAGGCATGATAATCAGTTCGATTTATCGAGAAATTAGATTTATCGATTTTAGAATTAGCAGGTCGACTGAACTTATTCATGATGTGATACAGCGCGGAAAAGAAAGAACAGTCCGAATATGATAGCTGCGATAATAGCGATACTAGCTTTTTCACGGCAATCCTCTTTTCAAATAAGAAGAATGGGCTAAGTCTTCGTGGCCCTCTAAAGCTGTCCTTTGGGAGAAACTGAATTCTGTTGTACTGAACTTTGATGTAGATTAATAACCGGAAAATGTGGGCGAGCGCAGGAAAGGCGGTTCGTGCAAAGTGCTGCGAGCGGCGGCCAAAGCGTAGCGCGAGGCAGGTGCGCCGCGCTCGTGTTTTTGCCTCTCCTGGGGCCAGTGACCCCCACGCCGAAAGCCCAGCCAGGGGCAACTCCGGCCGGCACTTTGACGGCTCGCACCCAGAAGCCGAGATGACAGGCAGCGCTGCGGCCTCTTAGGGGAGGGAGAGACTCGGAAACTTAGCCGCCTCCCAGCCAAATTACAGAGCGTAACCATTTTTTCTCCGCAAAGTGATAATGTAGCTTGCAAACACGCGTCCACGGTTGCCAGTTCTAGCGGATTTTCGTTGAAACTACGTTTATGGGTTGATTCTGAAATGGTTAAACAACGGACAAATTCCCTGGAAAAACGCTCATCAACAATAAACGTTTTACATGAAAATTAATAGATTTTCTCAAAAGTGCGCAACTACGAGGTGTGACCAAAAAGTAACAGGATTTTTTTTTTAATTTCGCGGGCTGTATACATCCGATTGTCAATTTTTTTTATCTTGTTGGAACACATCTTTCCTGGTGTATATTTGCATTTTCAGTTATTTTGAATATCTAGTTTATTCCAGAATGAGATCTCCTAGGCTGTGGCTAAGCCATGTCTCCGCAATACCCTTTCTTTCAAGAGTGCTAGTTCTGCAAAGTTCGCTAGAGAGCTTCTGCAAAGTTTGGAAGATAGAAGACGAGTTACTGGCAGAAGTAAAGCTGTGAGGAAGGGGCGTGACTAGTGCTTGGGTAGCTCAGTGGGAAGCCGACACGGTAGCTCAGCGTGTTCGGTCAGAGGGTTCGATGCCCTCTGTAATAAAAAAAAAACTGAGTTAATTGATCAACAACGAACTTAGTCTTACGACGTCCGCCCCGAGCAGATGCAACGAACGAAAGCGAACAAAATGAGATAAAAAAAGAGAGGGTAGAGCACTTGCCCGCGAAAGGCAAAGGTCCCGAGTTCGAGTCTCGGTCCGGCACACAGTTTTAATCTGCCAGGAAGTTTCATTTAGTTTATTGTTGACAATTGAAAAGGTTATATGTGTTTTCGAGTGTTCGGCAAATTTTTGTTTTCGAAATATGTCCCTTAAAGAAACTGCATTAAATTTTGCTTGAAAAATGAAATAAAGGGCAGCACCAGATGTGGCTTTTGGCGAATCTGCTATGAGTAAGATGAGAATTCATGAGTGGTATAAACGTTTCAAAGTGTGTTGAGAAGACTGAAGACGACGACCGCTCTGAACGCCCTGGCAGATCCGTTACTGGAAGAAGTAAAGAAAATGATTCTGGAAAATCGCCGAATCACCACCAAGGAGTACTGATGATGTCGAATTATCCCTTGGCTCATGCCAAGCACGTGTTTCAATTTTTTTGGGTGTGAAACGTGTAGCGGCAAAGTTGGTTCCGAAATTGTTGAATTTCGACTGAAAACGACGACGCGTAGACATCGCTCAGGATCTGCTGAATGAAGCCGGCAACGATCCAGAATTTCTAAAGAAGGTTGTAACAGGTGACGAAACGCGTATGATATCGAAACCAGGACCTATTCGCCCCAATGAAAACTGCCTGGAGACACAAGACCGAAAAAAATTCGACAAGTTCGATCACATGTGAAGGTTCTTCTCACTGTTTTTTTCAATTACAGTGGAATAGTGCATCATTAGTTCCTGCTTTATGGTCGTACCGTCAATATGGAATACTACCTGGGACTTATGCACCGTTTGCGTGAAGCAATCCGAAGAAAACGACCAGAATTGTCGCAAAACCACTCGTGGAAATTGCATCACGAAAATTCCCCCGCTCACGCCCGAATGCTTGTTCGTGATTTTTTGGCAAAAAACAAAACCGTTATGTTGCCTGAGCCACCGTATTCGCCGGACATGGCCCCCTGCAACTTCTTTCTGTTCTCGAGGCTGAAGAGAACGGTGAAAGGACGTTGTTTTGCTACCACTGATAAGATAAAAACAGAATCGCTGAAGGAGGTGAACATCATAAAGAAAAGGGTGTTCCAGAAGTGCTTGCGAGATTGGAAAAAAGCGATGGCTCATGTTTGAGAGGGATTACTTTGAAGGGGACGGAACAGATGTTGATCAATGAATGAAGATTCTTTAAGAAAAACAAAAATTCCCGTTACTTTTTGATCACATCTCGTATATTCGAACCACCAAATGGAACGCAGTGGTAGAAGTTACAAAAATGGCACGTCATTTGGAAATCTAAAACAGCAAGAGTAGAGTAGGAAAACGTTTTAATTTTTAACTGTACTTCTACGCTGAAACCTTTAGTAGATTACGACATAAACCAATTCGACCACCTTAATTTAATTTCCCAAAATGCCGCAGATGCCGGCATTGTTTCATCATCAGCAACGGAGCAGACAAGACTGCTGGTATAATAAGTCGAGATATCTTCAGCATTGTGGTACATTAGGTGACGTTGAAGTTTTTTGTTCGTTGATAACTGTACGTTAATGGGAAAAACAAAGTTTCCTGATGACGATAGGATTATTTCTTCGTGGACACAAACGATGTTATCTGCTTCCGAGCGTAGGTAATATTCGGATTCGCAATACGCAACATTACCCATTGGATCTAACGATATCAGATTAATAATCAACGTTAGAAAAGAAAGTGTGGCCAACGATGTCCCTTATGGGTTTGTATTCTCCATTCCATTGAGGAAATATTGTAGATGATGTTTCCTAAAAACGAAACGTATTGAGAGATTGCAGTGGAAACTGAATACCATGGCCGATTACAGAAAATTGAGGATGCGTTAGATGCCGATCATTTTGACTTTAGGAGAGGCAATTCTGTCGTTGCGATTGATAATGGAGGCAAGACTAAAGAAAAATCAAGTCACGTTCATAGGACTTGTCGACCTGGAAAAAGAGCTCAACAATGTAAAATGGTGCAAGATGATCATGAAATAAAATTCAGCGAGACAAGCGTCATATCAAAAACCTCGCATTATTATGCACGCTTGTATAGAGAGGCTATCGAGATTGATAAACATCGTAATAATTTTAACAGGAAAGACGAAGGTGTTAAACTGGATAATATTTGGATGTCAGCGTTGCACCGCAAGCGTGACGATCGATTACTTTCAATCGAGAATGTTGGCATCACCAGAGACAATCTCATAGCCGACGCCACGTGATCGACAGTGGTGCCCTCGGTACTGCCTATGTAATCAGCGCTTCCTCGAGTTCTCTTCGCAGTTCGCCGCTTTACCTCCGAGGATGTCTCCCGCAGTCGGTGACGAAACGTCAGGAGACAGTTTTATACTTCGACCACGGCCTATCAGCCCGGAAGTTTTAAGTGATGACAGTACCGGCCGTGAAAGCTTACATTGTATGATCAATGGTGCAAGATGTTCGAAATTATGAGGAAAATAGGGGTAAGCTATAGAAATACAGGAGCCAAGAGGGAATAATAAGAGTGGAGACCAAGAAGGAAGTGCTCAAATTAAATCGGGTGTAAGACAGGAATGTACTCTTTCACCCCTACTGTTCAGTATTACATCGAAGAAGCAATGATGAAAATAAAAGAAATGTTCAGGAGTGGAATTAAAATTCAAGGTGAAAGGATAGCAATGATACGATTTGCTGATAAGGTTTCTATTCTCAGTGAAAGTGAAGAAGAATTACATGACCTGCTGAATGAAATGAACAGTCTAATGAGTACAGAATATGGATTTAGAGTAAATCCAAAAAAGCCGAAAGTAATTAGAAGTAGCAGAAATGAGAGCAGCGAGAAACTTAACATCAGCGTTGATGGTCACGAAGTAGATGAAGTTAAGGAATTCTGCTACCTAGGCAGCACAATAAATAATGACAGACGGAGCATGGAGGACATCAAAAGCAGACTAGCACTGGCAATAAGGTCTTTCCTGGCCAAGAGAAATCTACTACTGTCGAACATAGGTCTTAATTTGAGGAATAAATTTCTGAGAATGTACGTTTGTAGCAAACCATTGTATGGTAGTGAAACATGGACTGTGGGAAAACCGGAACAGAAGAGATTCGAAGCATTTGAGATGTGGTGCTACAGACGAATGTTGAAAATTAGGTGGACTGATAAGGTAAGTAATGAGGAGGTTCTGCGCAGAATTGGCGAGGAAAGAAATATGTGGAAAGCACTGACAAGGAAAAGCGACAGGGTGATACGACATTTGTTAAGACATCAGGGAATGACTTGTAAAGGAAGACAGAGATTTGAATACATCCAGCAAATAGTTGAGGACGTAGGTTGCAAGTGCTACTCTGAGATGATGAAGTTGGCACAAAAGAGGAATTCGAGGCGACCGCTTCAAACCAGTCAGAAGACTGATGACTCGAAGAGAGAGAGAGAGAGAGAGACAGACAGACAGAGAGAGAACGACGGCTGAGTTAGTGGTGTGCTTCCGGGTGTTTTCTTTCTACTTTCTGCACAATATTGCGAAGACCGACACAGATTTCTTCCTCAAGTTCTGAGAGTTGTGCTGTTATGTGGACTCGCTGCCTGGACTCCAATCAGACTGCGAACCATCGCTGGTCTCGCGCTGTTGTTTGTAGCAGAATTCGACTCTTATAGTCAACTTCGCTATTCGATGCTCCTTTATATTTCAGAGCCCGCACTGATATTTCGTGCAACGCCCTTTCCCTCAGCGTTTCCCAGCTCTGATAGATGTTGTTGCCGGTGAGATACTAACAAACTGAGTATCAGACCCCCAAGCCTTGTTAAAACTGAAAGGTCCGTCCAGGTTCATTACGTTTTCTCGTAACTCTTTTTCCTATAGGCTCTTTAATTACGCTGTCTCAAAAGCTTGGAGTCGAAACCACAACACAGGCCTCATTTCATTTCATAAATATTCGAGATATTGCTCGGTGACAGCTGATTTGCTTGGTTGTTTTAGTGGAGTGTGTCTCTGATGTTCCTTGCATCTCTTCACGACTATTCTGACAACCTGCTCCACATAAGACATGCCAATTCGCATGGAATACGGTAAATACCCGACTGTCGGAGAACAACCTAAATCAATCACGCTGAGGAAACTTGCGAAGCTCAATAACACGTTGATGAAACTGGCAGTTTCTACAGGATGGGTGAACTGAAAAGTAAATTTTAGCTCTGTCCGTTTCAGTATACGGTCTACTGCCAGTGAATATCCCCGTTATCATAAAAATAAAATTTCCTGTCATGAATTTAAGGCAGTTTGAAACTACTATAACCTGTTTTAACCAAAGTTGTGTTGAGAGTTTGGGGATGGTGAATAAAAAGCTTGGCAGCCTGCGAATGTGTCAGTGGACCAGGCAAAAAAGCAGTGATCAACCTGAAGGATGATTTTTACAGCATATTAGGATGATTTTTACAGAATATTGTTTTACTTGCCATATTCCGGTAGTAGAAACCTGGCTTACGTCCTGGAATCAACCGTCTCAACCACCCTCTTAGTGATTGAGGGCCGCCTACAGTTTTCTGTAAATCCGAACCACAATGCAGTGTTTCTCACATACCAAAATGCTAACTCTGTGATAATTTTCCACTAGGACAGATCTGTTAGATTCAAGAGTCCTGCTTCTAGGTAGAGATTAGGGCTAATTATGAAGAGACTAGGATCAGTTATGAAGTTCTGGAACTCTGCTCGACCTTAAATCATTTAGCCATTTCTGAACAGCACTAGCCTGGCTGGCGGTTGTCGGTTGCAATACAAGAAAGAGATGCAAAACAGATAGCGTAAGATAAAAGGAAAATTGGTTCAGACACCATCTATCATTCACGTATTTTCCAACGGTAGCGATAATACTGCGGCTAGCCCAGCAAGTTGAACACAGGAAGAGACAGGTGTTTCGCAGACAAATGTTTCAAATGGCTCTGAGCACTATGGGACTTAAGATCTGAGGTCATCAGTCCCCTAGACTTAGAACTACTTAAACCTAACTAACCTAAGGACATCAAACACATCCATGCCCGAGGCACGATTCGAACCTGCGACCGTAGCTGTCGCGCGGTTCCAGTGAGACAATCCGCTGTGATAACGAGGAAATGCGTATGAAAAATTACATCCCTTGCACACATAGTTTTTATATCGGTGAGTTATAAATGGCACTTGTGGCCTGTTGACTCACCGGCTATTGATGCTGCATCACAACGTACAGCAACGGTGCTTTGGGCCTTGAGAGTGTCTGGTATGGCTGCTGCGACTATGGTGTGCAAAGTACTTTAGCATTGTATTGACGGCAACTGTCTTTCATATAGCTAATGAGGTATTTAAATATCTTTCGAGATTGTCACTTTACGTGGCATCTTTCTCCAAAATTACTCTGAAACTACGTTAATGACGCTCATTTGCAATTCAGCGAAACTTCTAAGAGAAATTGGAAGATAAATGATTCCGCCACAAAAACACGCTACCCACTTTACGGTGGCTGCAGGATACCATGAATACAAAAAGTTAGAAAAACTTCGCTTTCAATTTAAAGTCTAATTCTGTGAGGCGGAGCAAATCGAGAAGAACTGAATTCAGACGAATTCCACTAACTATGCATAGTATATGTATTCCTTGTTCTATATTTCACCTATTATGCGTTCTGTCTAATATGTAATTATGTAGAAGACCATTGCGATATTGTTGCACGGAATTTTTGCCAGAGTATGAAACTTTTCACTGTTTCAATTAGCAAACAAGCAGAAATCAGAGCTTAACACAGATAAACTCTAACCCAATAGATTGCTTCAGCTGAAAGGAAGAAAAGTGTAACTAACAATGGTAATCTAAACAGTGAGCAAGTGGATATTTGTACTATTAGGCTCTAAATCTTAAGAGTAACATGCACCACGTATCTCGCTATTCTAATGCCCGATGCAGCCTGTGGGCGTGCATTCAGCTTCAAAACAAACAAGGTTAGAAAAGAGATGCAGTATACGGAGATTTATGTAGGTGTTATTTTATGGGAATTTCTCTCTTGCATTTTCGTCCAGAGCACTAATGCATTAGGGATCTGATTAGTTTGCAGCGCTTATAGGATAGACTGGGTGTTGTGTTGTCCTAATCATCGTCATATCATCCCCATCGACGCGCAAGTCGCCGAAGTGGCGTCAAATCGAAAGACTTGCACCCGGCGAACGGTCTACCCGACGGGAGGCCCGAATCACACGACATTTATTTTTACATAGAACTGTAGCTTCAATAAAAATCACGACTGCTGACTTCTGAACTTCACCCAACACCATTCTTTGGTCCTACTACCATCTGCTTTATAATTGGGTCTTAGGAACGTCTGACCTATTTCGAGAAAAAGTAGTCCGCTTTAGATACTTCTCTCTCTTCGTATCTCTGTCTTTCGTGTTTTAGTAGGATAGTGTTTCGCCCCTAATAATAGCAAATGGTGAACATTAACGACCGCTGAATGGGCGGGCATAAGTCCATTAACTAGTGCCATTAAATTTCGCTTCATCGCTGACTTAATAAGGGCTAAAGTATGGCGCAGCTTCGTATGTGTCGCACGACTACCACTTTCGTAACTACTAAAAGAAAGTGCGAGAGTTTACTCGACGATCGTGTAGACGATCTGCTAGTGGCGTGAGTCGTCAGTTTGTGCCTGTGCTTGACAGCCAGGCTGATGTTGCTAAAGGTTTTCTCGGTGCAAACGATGTCGTCTGAATTTGAAAACTACTCTCCATGTGAATATGCTGCACACTAGACACGCACGTTTAAGATATTGCCCAGTACTCTCTGAGCTCCCGCTGATTGTTTTTCATTGCGCAGATTACTGTGGGACGGTCTCAACCAGAACTTCAGATACTGCTGCTTGGCCACTGTTAGTTCCTGCGAATTTGCTGGAATTAGTAGTAGCAGAGATAACGCGTGACTGCCAGCTTCGTGTCGTTGAGACTTGAACACACAGTACAAAACCTGTCCTAGCCTTCACGTCTGTCGTACTGAAACCGACGAGTGCTTTGCCGGAAAATGCTGTATAGCACTCGAATGGCGTATCACTGTATGCTCATACTCCACGTGTCCCTGTCAACCAACAGCTATCGACCCCAGTAATAACAATGTGTAATTTCGGTGTCA
This sequence comes from Schistocerca cancellata, assembly GCF_023864275.1. Lineage (NCBI taxonomy): Eukaryota > Metazoa > Arthropoda > Insecta > Orthoptera > Acrididae > Schistocerca > Schistocerca cancellata. The sequence continues at coordinate 964,437,523 of NC_064627.1, forward strand.
TTTTGAAATGTATCGCGTGGGTAATGTGTACCAAGGCAATTTCTCGTAGGCCTAAGTAGCTGACATTGGTTCTGGACGTATGGCTGCATTACTGTAATTGTGTATAAACCCGTGGCGCTACGTATAAATTAACGAATTGGAATCGATCCAGAAAATTGGTGGCCTTTCATAAGCGAAAAGCGTCACTGCCCCAATAATCGTAAACACAATTCGTGTCTACAGAATGGAGCAAGCACGCAATAGAAATCTAAAAATACTGTTCGATCACTTTTCAGTGCCTATTATTAGCACAAAAACGGACATTTGTTTCTTTTTTAAAGAATTACGTTCATTCGCGTTTCGAGCTATACCGGAAATGATGATACGGCAGTTTTTAATTCATTTCTTGGTTAGGGTTGTCTTTTTAATGAAACATCGGTATAACAGGGTATAGCTGTTGCCAATTTCAACGCTCGTACAAAATGCGAAGCATGTTGGATACATTCTTTTACGTCAGAGCTACGAAGCATCCTTTCTCCGACAGTTCCACTTCATCTTTGCGTTCCAGTTCATTAATGACTGCAGTTCTTTTTCGGAGAGTGACAATGTTTCAAAACATTTTCCAGGTATGCTGTAAGTGTTTCGAACAATATTGCAAGTGTGTTCTCCAAAAACGACAGGAACATCATTAGTGGGAACATTAAAAATCGGCGAAGATTAAAAAGAGGTGACACACGGCTCAGCTCAACAGAGAAAATAAGAAAAGTGTAAATTTAAAGAGCAGGTAAATGAGCAAGTTTTACCCAGGAAGAGAATTCTGTTGATACGAATACCATCATGCTGTAGCACTAAAACGATCCACGTGAAATCAGAAAATAAGAAAAAGACAATGAAATGCTCTGAAATATGCCAACTGAAACCGCAAAGAGACCATATAACGGGAAGAACGGGCGTTGCAACATGCTTTATAGACTTGTGATTTATAAATTAATTTCTGAGGTTATCATTCGTGGCTGACACGCCAGTGTGAACAAAATAACGGATCAACTCGTCAAATTAGCAAGTGAATCATCAGTGTAAATGACCGTTTTCTGGTTTTTCGTGTATCTATTCCTGTGCCCCAGAGTCATTTATAAACAAAGCTCCTTCGTAGCCAGTCTGAAATTGCGAAGTTAGTAGCGACACTTTTCATAAACGTTGACAGGTAGCCCAGAGGTGACCTGCTCAGATAGAAAAGCTGAAATGGTAACAGACCACACACGTATGCAGATGGAAGTATCTTCCTGCCACGCTGGTGCACGTTTTCTATGATTTTGGTAACGGTAAAACGTTTCACTCTCTCGACAAGATTGAGATGTATGACATGTTCCACTCTGAGCATTCCATCACTTACGCCTTTGATATCTACAGGGCAGTAAACAGTAATCGAATTGCTCTGACAGCGAACCGCAAGATAGGGAGGACTATCCTCAGCCTATGTCTAGACATACCCTGGAACGTCGCTAAGCGCATGCCGGAGCGCAACCACAGATTCTTTTTTCCCGTCCTTGTCACAATTCAGTTACTCTTCAGTATGCTCTGACTTACCGTTCTAATGACATCTTCGTCGACGGGCCGTTGAAACCTAATCTTCTTTTATTTCTAAAAACTTAGTTGTCTGTCGTCATTGCACGTCTCAAGAATAATAAAATACGAAGTTGAGCCTCTTACACGTTTTCACTCTAAACGTATCCAGGAACAATCGTGTTTCAGTCATGCTTTTGCCATTCCATTTTCATTTTACTCAGTTTCACTAAATTAGTCCAGGTAATGAACGGTGAATGCCGTTCCACAAAGTTTCAGCTTAAACCTCCTCCTGAGATGATTCTCCGTTTTTGATCACGTGGATGAGAAATAAAAACGGATTTTCGGAAGTGTTATTTTGCATTCGTACTCTGATGTTTCTGACAGAATTAAAGTCTGTGTAGTCTGATTTAGGGTATTGTTAATAGGTAAATGCGTCCAGTGGCAGTAAGGTAATTAGCGTTAGTTCAGTTGTAGTAAACGTACTCAGACGAGAAAATTACGGAAAATCTAAACCAGATATGGATCTCAATCTGGTCACGAATAAAACAATTTAGCACTGTCGTACTACAGGAAGCACAGTAAACTGAGCTACGTCACAAAATGAGGACACTGCTTATTTGACAGACTGGAATGACACCTAATAAAATGCATTTGTGATGGAGATCGCTCGTAGCGAAAGAAACATTGACGGATTTCACGCTAATTATACAATGTGAGACAGGTGGAACGGTACATGCTTTGAGACGTGATTCTGAACAAAGCACTTCAAAAGAACGTTTGTCCTTTTCTTAACCGTGTCCGACATACAGTGCTTTGAAAATTACGGATGTCAGTCGCATGACCTTCTTCATCAGCACTCAAATGCGAATACAAAAAGTGTACCAGTACTTGGAGGATACTCCCTTTGGCCACACGAATGTCAACATCGTATTTACTTTCAGCACGACGAAGCTCCTGCACATTCCGTAAGGCCAGTGACACAGTACCTAACTGTAACGTATCCTGGGCATCGGATCGGTCGCCGTGGAGTCGTTTCTTGGCCACCAAGGTCTTACTCCATTACATTACTGTTTGTAGGGTTGGTATAAAAGGGAAATGCACTGGCGCAGAATGGACACAAAGGAGGGACTTCCCGGTAGTACTTTACAACCGTGTGCTCAAGTAAAGGACGTTACGAAAACGTTAGTCACAATGTTATATTTACTGCCAACTGTATTTGTCCAGTTCCTCATTGTTTTTATTAGTTACCCCGTAAACGTTTAAGAACAGGACGTCATATGACTTTTTTGTTTAGTATGACAATCACTCCTCAAAACATGTGCCTTTCCTCCCAAGTGACCCTCTATTTGCTAGGAAATGAAGATGAATAACTGCCTCGAAAGAAGGAACGAAGATAAAAGAGAGGTGAACGTCCCGTCAAGGTCGTTTAACAAGTGAGGTGGCTTAGGGATAAGAGACTGAACTCGTGTTCGGGAGGAGAAGAACTAAAAATTCTCATCTGGTAATGCAGATTTGAGTTTTTTTAAATATTTTCCAGAATATCTTCAGGAGAATGACGGGATGATTCCACCTTTGGAAAAGGGCGTAACTGATTTCTTCTCTTATCATTCTCAAGTCCGAACTCGTATTCCGACTCCAGTGAAAATGAGTCTAAAGCTTAACTGTCCTTCCTTCCTTCCCTCCTGTGAAACCATTAAGACGGGGCCTAAATCATCATCAGTTTGTTAAGGGCGGAGGAGGGAATTCGTCGACTAGCACTCACTTACGGCGGACGCGAACTGCAGAATACAGAAAAGTCGAGGAACAGTGCGGGTGTGGCCGGGCGGTTCTAGGCGCTTCAGTCCGGAACCGCGCCGCTGCTACGGTCGCAGGTTCGAATCGTGCCTCGGTCATGGATGTGTGTGATGTCCTTAGGACAATTAGGTTTAAGTAGTTCTAAGTCTAGGGGACTGATGATTTCAGATGTTAAGTCCCTAGTGCTCAGAGCCATTTTAATCATTTTTTGAACAGTGCGGTAATCACCCTACCTGAAATCCGAAATTTTCCATTCAGGTAGAAGGGTACGTTCATACAGGGCGTGAGAGTCCTGTATGTACAAAATTTTAAGATGTTTATAAAGATAAAACTAAACTTTTTTGTGTGTGACAAAAATGTCACAAGCGCACCATTTTTCCCCGAGGTGTCGCCGAAGGTTTTTGATGCCAGTGACGTTCAGAGACAGTGTTCAGACAGCCGTGTGATAAAATTCTTTCGTAAGGTAACTCAGGTGTTCCACCATCAACAGAGGTTTATCATGAATGTATAGATGGTGTTATTCATTACCGTCTTACTCGGTCGTGACTTTCGTCGAACAAGGTCGGTGGAGGAAATTACAGCATCTTTCTCAGTGAAGCACTAGCGAAAACGGCGGAGACTGTCCCGCTAGCAGTCAGGCGTGAGGCAACGATTGTGGTTCCAGCGTGAGAAGGTCCCATCACACTTTGCCGTTGGTGTCAGAGAGAACACTTAGGCAATGTTTTCCCCAATCGTTGGATTTGGAGGGCTGTGCCAATATCGCGGCAGCTGCGGTCTCCCAATATTACTCCTATGGATTCGTTTTTGAGAGGGAGATGTGTTGGCGTACGAGACACCGATAGACACCACAAAAGAGATGGAAGGGACAGCCATTATTTGTGAGGTAACCTGGTTGTTTTGATCGTGTTAGACTACCATTAGCACACAGATACCAGTTGTCTATGAATGTAAATGGACGATATTTTCAGAAACGTCTCTAAAACAATATCCTTTACACAGCAATTTGAACACCACCTGCCACGCGGGATTAGCCGAGCGGTCTTAGGCGCTGCTGTCATGGACTGTGCGGCTGGTCCCGGCGCAGGTTCGAGTCCTCCCTCGGGCATGGGTGTGTGTGTTCGTCCTTAGGATAATTTAGGTTAAGTAATGTGTAAGCTTAGGGACTGATGACCATAGCAATTAAGTCCCATATCATCTCACACACATCTGAACATTTGAACACCACCTCTCGACCTCACTAACGCCAAAACCTTCATAGAACCCCGGAGAGGAAACGGAGCACCTATGACATTTTTGTCACGTAAAAAGCTTTCTTTTTATCTCCTCTAAACACTCTAAACTTTTGTGTATGTAGTCTTTTTACATCCCTTGTATTTGGACAGAGGAGTCGTCTACGTTTGAGAGAACGACGGTTGCGTCGAGAGTTTTAATTCTCGTTTTAAGCCTGCATTTGAATCGGCTCGCTGTAAAGTTTTCATTTTTGCGAGTAACTTGAGAAGAGTAAAAGCATACTCTTACACTTCGTAAAAAAAAGTATCGGCTTTGATTTCATACCAAAGAAACTGACAAGAAAACCAAAGAAAGACAAGTAGCAATCCAGAACAAAACTGTGCAATAACAAAAGGGAGAAATGGACAGACTGCACTTACTGAAGTGAGTTTCGTACAAAGCGGAAGTTTTATTATCTTAAAAATATTTTCTGAGTAAAAAAACTTGCAGTTGTAGCTAATTATTACATACTTGTACTTAAGTGATCCTAAATTTCTATGGAAAAATTGTGTCGATCGGAAATTTATACAACGATGACAGGTTGCGACAGATCAATCACCTTCACTTCTACAATAGACAGGAAAAAGCATTATTCATAATTTGTTCTGGCTACATAAATTCGTACTGTATACAAAAATTAACGGGTGACGTACCATTAAAACTCATTACAGCGAGTAATTTATCAAATGTAGTATAATAACGCAGTGTGTCATCGAAACTGATTTACATTTTAAGACGGCAGCAAACGCTCATGTGCTAGAGGTCGCAAATGCGCGCTCAGTTACATGATTACGTTCATCATATCGAACGAAATTTAATATGCAAAAATGGAATATTAAAAACCTAACCGAAGATGATAGAAAAATCAACAACTGAAAGAGTATAAAATATAGGAAGAGTGTCGCTGAAGGTAGACCACAAACTCTTAAAAGAGGCGGCTGGCATTTGATAATAGCATAATTAAAGATGTACATGAATGAGGTACGAAATAATTTAAAAAATGTAATATGCGACGTAAAATAGACAGAATGCAAACGTTGCAGCGCGACAAGTTGATTGCAGCCAGCAGAGACTGCTTTCTTCGAGTGTGCTGGAGTTAAGTGTAGTCCTTCTCATTCGCTGACGAGTTCAGACGGGCCACAAGGAAGCGGTCTCGCTTTATCTTCAGTTTCATACGAGGCAATACGCGTCCGAATCACTCATGTTTCGCTATTGCTTACTTGGATCAGAATATCAAGGTCATTTACAGTTGAGCATGGAAGAAGGAGGGGGAAAGGATGTTGTCGGATCGCCTCTTCTCGCAAGCGCGTCATGCTGAGTATGTTTACACGTTCCCCGTCAACGTGGACTACTGAATTCACTTAGCAGGATCATAACAGTCTTATCCCTTTCCTGACTTGTAGCCGGCAGCTGAAGTAGCAGAGCGGTAAGACAGAAGACGTGGCCGAATTCGTGCTCTGATTGGTTGATACTATGGCAGCCGTCCTGTACGCAAACAGCTGAAGATCACTTCGTTTATTCTGTAATTTCAAGAGACTACGACAAACTATTAGATCATTAAAGCAAGTCGTCAGAAAGGTTACAGTAATAATTCTGACTCGAGCGCCTCGAGTAGGCTTGCCTTGCTTGTTGTATGTAGCACTTCCGTATTCGTTTTGCGGTTTATTGCGGAGTGAGTTTATATTAGAATAATTCACGAACAAACCTTTTTTCCGTCCATTGAAGATTGACTGCCTGTAATTCCAGTCATCGTGGTATTAAATACGCAATGAAGATAAATGATTTTTTTTTATTAACGTTGCTACACTCTTATGAGATGACTACCCGAAGTGGTGCAGTGAGTGGCCAAGAGAAAATCACGGTTCTGCTGCTAGATGAGAAGTACCTGTATTGAAGTTAATGGAGGCTATGAGACAGGCGCGGATCCAAGATTGGATTCTGAAAGTGGGGGTCGCAAATTGTTATTATCGCTCTTGCCCCCCCCCCCCCCCCCCCGCGTATATATAACTTGCCGTCACTCGCAGTTTTAATGTGCCACAGATGTGTTCGATTTTAATAATAATTACATTAAAATATACACAATGTTTTAAGAATCATAAGAAATTGTTTCACTGCTAGAAATATATAAATATTATAAAATAGAATGATAATTTATTTACATCAGTGAATAATACATTGTTTTAGCGTAAATATGTCCGAAAATTTTAAAAGTACATGTCGCGCAGTTGATATGAGAACTACAATGGCAACAAACACTCACAACTTTATTAACGTCACAATACGCAGAACATAAAGTCGAAATGTGTACTCGCAGTTATCAACACTACGATTATGAACACTGCTCCGCAGAGTGTAGCTCTACGAGGGTGTATACAGGGGGAGGAGGGGGGGGGTGATGATGGTGATGTTTGCTTTGTGGGGCGTCAACTGCGCGGTCATCAGCGCCCGTACAAATTCCCAATTTTTACACAGTCCAGTTTTTGATACAGCCAACGTCACGAATGATGATGATGATGATGATGATGATGATGATGATGATGAGGGAGGGAGGGAGGAGGGGGAGGGAGATTACTGTGTCTTTTGCCGGTTTCGTGTATCGCATCAACATGGTGTGTCCTCCCACAAATACATGGTGTCGACGTTAAATATGTAATAATTTGTAATAATTTCAGACGTAAATGATATATTTACTGGCAGTTTGCTTCTACAAGTACTCAAAATATTTTCTGTGTTTGCTGGTGGCAGTTGGTACTGTGTGCGCCATCAGGAGCCTTGTGGACTCTGCAGAAGAAGATGCGGTGTGTGCTTTCTCTCGCGGGGTTAAAGTTTGTAAGACTGACGTCGTTTTCGGCGTGCGTATGGACTGACAATGTTCCCACAATTACCTAACAATCAAGAAATGGGACAAACGGCTTCGTGAAACTGGAACTTTGCTTTCGATGGGGACAGGTAGTCCATCGATTTCTTGGCTCCCTAGAAGCCACCTGATTCGTTTTCTCTGGGGGCCTATCAAGAATGAAGTGTACCAGATCTGCGCCATCATATTCGCGCAGCTATCGCAAACTTTACGCCTGCAGTGCTGCAACACTCTTGGAGAGGAGTGGGATACAGATTAGATGTCTGTCGTGCAACCATCGAGGTGTGTTAAGTGTGTAAAACAACATATTGAGGTTCCACACTTGTAGAAACATACTGTCAATAAATATCACAGATGGTACAAATGGCTCTGAGCACTATGCGACTTAAGTTCTGAGATCATCACTCCCCTAGAACTTAGAACTACTTAAACCTAACCAACCTAAGGACATCACAAACATCCATGCCCGAGGCAGGATTCGAACCTGCGACGGTAGCGGTCGCGCGGTTCCAAACTGAAGCGCCTAGAACCGCTCGACCAAACCGGCCGGCATAAATATCTCAATTACTTCTCAAGTTTTTATATTATTCTGTGATTAATCCGGGTACCCTGAATTTTAAACGTTGCTTTTTCGACCGTCAATGGGAGCCACGACAGTGGGTTGGCTGTGGTCGGAAATACTACAGTGCAAAACTTTTCGTGTTAGCCGTAGCTTTCGCCACCATTTTGTTATGAGAAATTCTCTTCACATTTTATGAAGGCTTAGGGCTGACTATGTACATAATACATGGACTTGATTAAACTGCTACGTCTGAAACGAGCAGAAACGGCATTTGTACTCTGGAGTTGTGAATAGGCAAGAACCTAAGATGACGTTTAAAGTGCAGCGAGTGAAGCGAGCACCAGTGACAGTACATCTCTCCGTTCCCGCATCAAAGAAAGCTATGGTCGGAAAACCCACGGTGCAAAACTTGTTGGCAGGAAGTAGCACGGTACCTGCGTCAAATCCATGTAGCCCTTTCGCCTACGTTCGGGAAGTCTGCTTTTTTTTATTTTTTTCCCTTGGTGAAGGATCTTTCCCTTTGTGTCTTCCCTTACTCAGCTTCCTATAGTATGCCGGCTCTACCTGCGATGTCACGAACCATGCTGGATTTGTTGTTGACAGCAAGTAGATCAGCCCCTGCATAAGCGCCTTTACAGGCCTCAAATGTTAGCAGTGAAGCCCGAAGCACATTCACATGAACAGAATTCACGCAAGCAACCGAGAAGTGTTCTGCTTGAAACGTTGTTATTATTCTACCTTATTCTCCGAAATTTTCTGTAAAACTTAAGAATTAATATGTGTAAAAATGTAAACGTGTGTACTTTTTTTTCTTCTAGGGGTGTTAGTGGCAACTGTGATCCCCCTTTAACGTGATGGGAGCCGTTCACATAAATTTAAACAACCAAATCGGGATGGCCACGGCCGGTCCATTGCCTCAGTCACACATGTTGCTCCTCGCAGCACTGGAATTGCTGGCCTGGGGTGCATAGGCGGAAGAACTTCCATCCCGGGCGCAGCGAGGATTCCCTGCGCTCTGCCTGAGCTTAGTTGGTCGGCACCCTCCCAGTCGGAAAAAGGGCCGAGGACCGGGTTTGTCAGCCCAAGGCCCACGGGAAGCTCCGCCCAAAACGGGAAATGAGAACTGTCACCATTCCTCCAGCGCCACGCCGCGCTGACTGACAGCTTTTGATGCGTTTATTTGTTCCCTCTGGAGCCTGTCACTATTGCAGGAATTAAATTTTACTCTACAGCAAGCCGCCGAGCGGGATCATCGTGTGCTTTCTTTCCGCGACTAGAATAAGACACATCAGAGAACCGCGCCGACGCGCTTTAATGAACCACGATAGCAGATGTGAGTGAATTCATTTGTTTTTCCCAGTGCGGTGCTAATCTGTAGTCACATCCGGCCTACGTGCTACCAGCGATGGTGGGAAACCGTTCAGCAGGACGGGGTCCGTTGTGTTGTCGAAACATTGCGAACACAAACGAGATAGCTGAAATACGAGGTGCATTCGAGTTCTAAGGCCTCCGATTTTTTTTTTCTAATTAACTACTCACCCGAAATCGATGAAACTGGCGTTACTTCTCGACGTAATCGCCCTGCAGACGTACACATTTTTCACAACGCTGACGCCATGATTCCATGGCAGCGGCGAAGGCTTCTTTAGGAGTCTGTTTTGACCACTGGAAAATCACTGAGGCAATAGCAGCACGGCTGGTGAATGTGCGGCCACGGAGAGTGTCTTTCATTGTTGGAAAAAGCCAAAAGTCACTAGGAGCCAGGTCAGGTGAGTAGGGAGCATGAGGAATCACTTCAAAGTTGTTATCACGAAGAAACTGTTGCGTAACGGTTGCTCGATGTGCGGGTGTGTTGTCTTGGTGAAACAGCACACGCGCAGCCCTTCCCGGACGTTTTTGTTGCAGTGCAGGAAGGAATTTGTTCTTCAAAACATTTTCGTAGGATGCACCTGTTACCGTAGTGCCCTTTGGAACGCAATGGGTAAGAATTACGCCCTCGCTGTCCCAGAACATGGACACCATCATTTTTTCAGCACTGGCGGTTACCCGAAATTTTTTTGGTGGCGGTGAATCTGTGTGCTTCCGTTGAGCTGACTAGCGCTTTGTTTCTGGATTGAAAAATGGCATCCACGTCTCATCCATTGTCACAACCGACGAAAAGAAAGTCCCATTCGTGCTGTCGTTGCGCGTCAACATTGCTTGGCAACATGCCACAGGGGCAGCCATGTGGTCGTCCGTCAGCATTCGTGGCACCCACCAGGATGACACTTTTCGCATTTTCAGGTCGTCATGCAGGATTGTGTGCACAGAACCCACAGAAATGCCAACTCTGGAGGCGATATGTTCAACAGTCATTCGGCGATCCCCCAAAACAATTCTCTCCACTTTCTCGATCATGTCGTCAGACCGGCTTGTGCGAGCCCGAGATTGTTTCGGTTTGTTGTCACACGATGTTCTGCCTTCATTAAACTGTCGCACCCACGAACGCACTTTCGATACATCCATAACTCCATCACCACATGTCTCCTTCAACTATCGATGAATTTCAATTGGTTTCACACCACGCAAATTCAGAAAACGAATGATTGCACGCTGTTCAAGTAAGGAAAACGTCGCACATTTTAAGTACTTAAAACAGTTCTCATTCTCGCCACTGGCGGTAAAATTCCATCTGCCGTACGGTGCTGCCATCTCTGGGACGTATTGACAATGAACGCGGCTTCATTTTAAAACATTGCGCATGTTTCTATCTCTTTCCAGTCCAGAGAAAAAACCGGAGGCCTTAGAACTTGTATGCACCTCGTATTAGGCTGGTGCATAAGTCCACAGCATTTTTCCATGAGTTTAACAAACCCGACAGATACGCATGTCAGAGACTTTAATCGTTAATACCATATTCTTCTTCACTACTTACAACTGTCTGCCAACGCCGGGGTAACTTTTCGATTTCGCGACTGTCGAAATCACGTGGTTTTCAGGCGAAAAACTCGTCGAGCCATGTTCGGAACGCGTTTTTATACGGGAAGGAAGTTCTTTGAAGGCTGTCGAAGGAAAGGGAAAAGATGAAAATCTGAGGGTGCAAGATCAGGTGAATAAGGTGGGTACGTAATGACTTCCCTACCTAACACCTGTATAGGTTTTTTTTGTAGGTCTAGCACAATACGGGCGGCGTTATGGTGAAGTAATAATAATGGCGTGTGACAAGGGCCTCCCGTCGTGTAGACCGCTCGCCTGGTGCAAGTCTTTCGATTTGACGCCATTTCGGCGACTTGCGCGTCGATGGGGATGAAATGATGATGATTAGGACAACACAACACCCAGTCCCTGAGCGGAGAAAATCTCCGACCCAGCCGGGAATCGAACCCGGGGCCTTAGGATTGACAGTCTGTCGCGCTGACCACTTTTTTTTTATCTCGTTTTTTTTTGCTTTAGTTCGTTGCATCTGCTCGAGACGGACGTCGTAAGACATCCGTTTAAGTGCGTTGTTGATCGATTAACTCAACCGTGCCGGTTGGTCCAGATGATTATCTTTCGTGGGTGCACGCAGGTCTTTGTATGCGGAGTTGCTGCTTTCTTGGGCTCAACCATTCCTGTACCGGGAGTTGCAGCTTTGTTCGGGCTGAACCATCCCTTTCTTTCTCTTATGTTAGCATAAAAACTCCATTTTTCGTCACGAGTAACGATCCTGGATAGGAATGTTTGATGTTGTTCACGAGCCAGTTGATGACGTGTCAACAGAGATGCAGATAAGGCCACCCGCTGATTGTTGTGAATTTGGCTTACGCCCGATTTTTGAACCTTCCCCACTTCATGTAAATATCGCACGATGGTGGAATGACGACAACTCATCTTATTTGCCAGTTGTCGAGTCCGATAACTTGAATCTTCCTCAACGAGGAGAGATACTGATACCAAAGGGATTCTCCTTAAACCAAACCGAGCGAGGTGGCGCAGTGGTTAGCACAATTGACTCGCATTCGGCAGGATGACGATTCAAACCCACGTCCGCCAATCCTGGTTTAGGTTTTCCGTGATTTCTCTAAATCGCTTCGGGCAAATGCCGGGATGGTTTCTTTGTAAGGGCACGGTCGACTTCCTTACCAGTCCCTCCCTAATCCGATGGGACCGATGATCTCTCTGTTTGGTCCCCTTCCCCAAATCAACCAAGTAACCTTAAGGGGAGTTGGAATGCCCTATCTCGCCAATGTTAAATTTGCTAACTTTGTGTACCTTTTTCTTTGGAACTATTATCTTCAGAACTTTGAAATTCTGGCAGAGGTTTTCAGCATATATTGTGAGCCCACTGAACTAGAACCAATGTTTTCTTTTTGTTGGTATAGTATTTATGAATTTTTTACCATTAAGCCATTTTTTATTGGAAAAAGTATAACATAAACTTCCCTAGTTCAGAGAATAAGCCAGTTCTTGTCATGATTCTAGTTCAGTGGCCTCTTTGAACTGTTTTGCAGCATTTCTGAAAATTTGAATGTTGTTGGTTGAGTGGTTTATGAGATAAAGGTACATGTAACACTAAAAATGTCAAATGCCAGAAAATGCGATTAAAGTAATTTATTATGAAAATTCACAAATACCTTTTATTCTATTATCAAAAGTGTCCAGCAGAGTAATCAGGGTCATCTTCTAGTTCTTCTTCTTCACCTAGAAGCTTTCTTCTCCTTGCTGCCCTTGCTTTTTTTGTATTAAATTCAGCTGCATACTGAGCCTTCCTTACTCGCACGCTGTCCAGAAGCTGAAGACCTCTGATGGTGTTGATACCAGGAGCAATGCCGAGCCTTGCCATGACCTTTAGCCTACCCATATGACCATCATTGAATGAAATAACAGCATCACTGACTCCCCATTTCAATGTTTTTATCCCAACAAATACATTCTTAGGTACACGAGTCCAAATGAGGTTGTTGAACGACTCGTTTTGATTCTGGGTACAACCATGAAGACATTTTCGCAGAAGATCAGGATGCCCCAAGTCTCTATATATTGGTTTAATTACTTCCATAACAGCCAATGGAATATAATTTTTATGGTGATAAGGATCCCCAGTAGCTTGAGATTTTCTATAATTGCACCATGACTGAGGACCATCTGGACAAGCAAAATGTTGAGGATTATCATCAGTTGATGATCGATGTAAATATGTGGCCCATACAGCTTGTCTCATTTCCTGCAAATTATTTGCATTATTTCTTATTGCCATACCATAGTATTGTTGTAATTCATTTATAATTTTATCTGACAGGCGACCTCTAATGGTTTTACCATCTGACAAAATTTTGTCCTTCAGATTCTGTTTCAGTTTCCTTAGACGAGTGCCCATTCGTTTCTGAACATGACCGACACATTCTAGTTTAGTTATTGTCTTATTGACATATGGCATGGATTCTGTAACACTTTTGTATGCCTTGGAGTCCCCATCTCCAAGGAATTTTGTGTAAAATACTCCCCGTTCTTTTTCTGATCTGCTAAACATTTTCACAGCAGCGGCAGCCTCCATGCCTCCACTCGTACCTTCATAATTCTTGCTACATATGTGAGCTGCTTCTATCTTACCAGATGCACAATGGTAACAATGTTTAGTGAGCACTTCATAGTCCAAAACTTTACCGCTGTCCACACTAGTAACAGTAGCAACAGCATTTTTGGATGTGTGACCCCTTTTCTGCCAGGTTCCATCAAAAGCAACAGGGATATCTGGGTTTCCTTCATTTATATATTTTGCTTCACTGGCAGCAGCTTTCATTGATAAATCTGCTACAGACTGAACAGCATCTCCTATCACTTCAGTGTAATTGTCAATTTTAGCAGGTGGAGGTGGAAGATTCATTATGGCACAAAATGTTTGAGCAGCAGTATGTCCTTTACCAATTGCTCTCATTGCATACATTAGCCTGATATTACTCTCAAACAAATTGCTACTGCATGTTTTAGAGCTCCAAAAACAGGTCTCATTTTCACAACTGGCACAAACTATAGCAATTTTGCAGGAAAGTCCTATAGATTTTGTTATGTTCATATCAAAAGAACCTCCACAAAGATTACAACACAAACATTTCTTCATAAACTCAGTAAAAACAGGAAAGTCGACTAAAACATATTGTTCATTAGAAGCTTCATCTGTAATTTCACTTGCACAGTTTGATAACTTCTTTTTTGATGCACTGGTGGGCGTGTCTCCTTCACACATCTCAGCTGTACAAACGTCAGAACTTTCACCAGCATCAACAGGTGCTGAAGCAGAATCACTTGAACAAACGTTATTTGTAAATCTATTACCGCGAAACTTTCGCTTTTTAAATAATGATGCACTCCTAGGCATCGTAGAAACTACGCACTCACCACTGAAAGTCAAAACAAGACAGATAACAAACTCCAAATGAGCGACAAACTAAACTCGAGGCTCAAAACAAACACTCACAGATCAAAAACTGAACAATAAACACAGCTAGTCGTAAAAACAATGGTACCTATGGAAGGATCAAAGATTCTACAACTGAAGAGTGAAATCCACAGCCTTCTATATGTAATGTTTTCGGAAATGCGAAGATTTAAATGTGTACAAATCACAAGATGGGTAACTTTGCTGGGCGCACATGTAATTTTGAAAAATTAAATAAAAATACTTCCAATTGGAATTTCTTAACAAATTTTGCACCATTTTAAGCAGAAAATTTCAAATTAAGTTATAAGGTTAAAAACTGAAAATGTGAATTTTTTCCATTTTCCGGCATTCCAACTCCCCTTAATCCGAGAAAACCATTTTCCCCTTGCTCTGACCAATGACATTATCCCCATACACGGTGCAAATATTTCTGCATGCCTCCGCAGACCTCAAAGAGAAGAATACGTCGGAAATGTTCCGATTTCTCCAGCGGGCACTCCATTTTCTAGCATCTACATCTCCGTACACTATCTCCAAATCACAAAATGACAATATGTGATTTCAAATACCAATAGTGAACTACAAAAAAATTATAATCGATAAATAAACCCATAGCAACGGGAAATACCAACATGCAAAACAAAAACGCTACGAACTTATGCCTCAACCCAATAAGTAAAACAGAACTTCTTATGGTGTTTTTATAACTAGTTTAAAATTAGGAAATGAAGTTAGTCACAAACGGAAATTTCCAGAACTTCATAAATATAATGAAAATTTTTAAACGGTACGACACGGAATAGTTGTGTCGTATTTAGAAACATAGAAATCAGACGCCAAAGTGAAGGGAATCATATCTTGATGAACGTGGGATTTACATCGAGAAACGGACGAGTTCTTCACAGTTGTTGGAAACAGTCAGACCGGAGAATTAAGAAACAGTCGGCATCACAACAAAATGAGTGAAACATGACCGCAACGTTCTGCCTCCTAATCAAGTAG
Organism: Schistocerca cancellata; assembly: GCF_023864275.1. Classification (NCBI taxonomy): domain Eukaryota; kingdom Metazoa; phylum Arthropoda; class Insecta; order Orthoptera; family Acrididae; genus Schistocerca; species Schistocerca cancellata. The sequence continues at coordinate 964,452,949 of NC_064627.1, forward strand.
TAATTAACTATGGAAATAAACAAAAATTTAGAGACAATTACCAGAAGACATTATGAATGGCAGCTAATTAAATATTGCCAGACAGTATTGTTTTATAATTAGAAATAAGGCATGTTTAAGTGTTTACCGAACGCTTCTTAGATACGTGAAGAATGACGCTTAATGATCACGAAAACAAATGACAGTATCAGCGACTTATTATGCAAACCTGGGGGTAAGCGAGTAAAATTTTCTCTCGTTGTTTCGTTTTTTGCCTTTTAATTATGTTTTATAGTCCCTTCGACGACGAGCTAATTACAGACGAAACGGTATTTCTGACGAGTAAAGTAGTAACCAGGAATCGACAATATTCTCATTTCGGCGTTTTCTAAAGTGATGAACAGAAACACTAAATGGCGTAAATCACAGGCGAGGGTTGCTACATCGGTCCTCGAAAATGCAACCATTTTCTGAACCCTTTAGACTGTGCCGCAAATGCAGTTTACATAATAAATTGTATTCTATATTCAGAAGATATCCTGAGGCCACAAATTAAAAGGCAAATGTAGGGCGTAAGACGGTTTTAGTACGACAGTATCGTATGATATTGACAAAACCAAATGAGAGAAAGCGACAAAAGTATATGATAATGAACGAAAAAAAACAGAGCGATATAGACTCCATCGAAAACAGAATTGCTATGAGCAGGGAGAACATAGACTGCAATCACAACTACGGAGCAACATTAAGATGCGTTTCGAAGAACGATCTCCTAGTAACATGCTCTACTAATGTTGTATATAGTGTTGTCTACTACGACAATCCTGGAAGAATGAACTTATTATGATATTTACAAAAAGGCTGGAAGAATGAATGTTCCATACACATTACGATATTTTTAAAAAGTCATTTGAAGATCATTTAACAAGTATGGAAAGAGCGATACATCTAAAACTTGAAATGGGCATTCACACTACCGATAACAGCGGCTGGAGAATTGCAGATACAACAATGTCAAATTTCTTCATGGATAAAAATTATGTGCTCACAGATGTGTCACTGAATGAGTCTACGAAATTTATATAGAACTATTGAAATCAACAGCGAATGAAACCAACGATGCTACTCAAAATGTAGAAAAGAAATGATTTCACGATGAGGTGATGAAGCACATCTAGTACCCAAGCAACTACACTGCTGAGAGACATAGGAAGTTCAGCGCCGAAACAAACGTCGCGAGCGTCATTATCCTTGTGAGGGGAGATGTGTGGAAGATGAAAGATAGCAGGTGGATCCAATACAAATGGCTAGTGCTGCAAAAAACTTCTATATGAAAAAGAAACTTGACCAGTGCTACAGAAGTCATCGTCTGATTTCTACCACTACGGTTACTGAAAAGAATATCCTTCAGCGAACTAATGGTCGGCATTATCACTCTGACATTAGACTAAAAGACATTTCAGTATATTGAACATTCAAATTCAGGAAGTAGGCTAAGACAGGACTGGTAGCATTCTTTCAGATATTAGGGCCACAGAGCAGGTGTCCCATCGCCATTACGTTGCAATTATGTCAACGATGCCTCTACTGTAGAACGAGTGATTCTCACATGTAAGAACACCAATCACTCCCTAGAACAGAAACGATGATACTAAACTTTGTAAGTTCTGCTTTCAAACTATCACGGAGATTTATAAACAGTAACATGTTTACTTTAGACACTTTTTGTGGTGCCACCGCCAGACACCACACTTGCTAGGTGGTAGCTTTTAAATCGGCCGCGGTCCGCTAGTATACGACGGACCCGCGTGTCGCCACTGTCAGTAATTGCAGACCGAGCGCCACCACACGGCAGGTCTACAGAGACGTACTAGCACTCGCCCCAGTTGTACGGACGACTTTGCTAGCGACTACACTGACGAAGCCTTTCTCTCCTTTGCCGAGAGATAGTTAGAATAGCCTTCAGCTAAGTCCATGGCTACGACCTAGCAAGGCGCCATTAACCATTTCTAGAGAGAGTCTCATTTGTATCATCAAGAACGCTGTATACAATGATGGATTAAAGTTAAGTATTCCAGCAGCTACGTTCATTACGTATCCTGTTTCATACCTAACGCCAGCCTGCGTGAGTTGACGCGTGCATTTCGGCCTCCTCTCTAAATTAGTGTGCGTTGTGTTGGCTAATCTGCCGACACAACACTTTTTATGCTTTATTTTTCACCACTCTTGGAATGTCGACCATTTGTAACGTACTAAACATTTAAGTGTGAAAAGAGAACTTGAAGTAACAAAACCATCAGCATGACACATCAAAGACAAACGGGACGATATTAAGAACGTGGAATATCACAAATATGACATTCTGACGTACAAAAAGTTATAATGAGAGATCCATTAAGAACGAGAAAGAAAAGGAAATATAAGATTCAACAGAAATGAACAAGATTCAGAACCGACATTGTAGAAATGGCCAAATGAAAACGAGGCAGAAGGAAAAAAGTAACTAAGCTGTTTATTGCTTCAAAAGTAATCGCCAGAACTGTTAATATATTTATCTCACTATGAGAAAACACTATCAGTGCCTTCATGGAAAAATGTTTGCAGTCGCATGCGGAACCATGGCTGTACCCGGGCGCGCACCTCTTCGTCCAAGCCAAATCGACAGTCGCGACTGAGTTTCTTCAGGGCTCCCAAAACATGGAAATCGCGTAGGGAGAGATTGTCACTGTGTGAAGGATGTGTCAGGGCTTCCCAGCGAAAGGTCTTCAAACAACGTTGGGTGCAGTCGCTGGTGGGAAAAGAAATACATTACACTTTTAGCATATTATTTTTATTCCTGAACTGGCAAACGCTTGAAGATGGAAATCATCTGCAATGCGGAAGCCTCGTAACAAAGTTTCTAGAAGCTGTATTAAGTGAGGAGTGTACGAATGTACAACAACCTCTCACGTATCGCCCCTGTAAGGACTACGAAGTCAGTATTGTACTAATTATGGCACACACAGAGACAGTAAAGCAACCTTCCTCCCGCACCGTGATATGCGAATGCTACGAGAAGAAACCCTAGTACGTGACACACACCTCGTGGAGCATGCCCTAATACGTGATACATGTATAGAGACATAGATGTAAAAGAAGAAAAACTTGACTTACCAACATTATTTGAAAATGGAAAAACTCGTGCACGACGATACGGTAGTGGAAATCGGTATAAAGGCATGAATATTTGTGAGGAAATTAACATTGTCGGTTGGAACAGTTGTGCATAGCGTATAGGCAATAGTGTGTGATCACGTATACTGACAAATGGAGTCAAATGGTATCGCATTTGATGTAGTACAGTATATAACAAGACTTCAGCTATTCAGATGGTTGAGAGGGGAACTCAGTTTAAAGGCAGTTGGCTCTATGTTGTATTAGTGTGTACGTATAGGAAACAGACACTATTAGTAACAGACCGTGTTGTGTACCTAAACAACGGCTGCGACGGTGTCATTCGGTAAACAGTTATCATGAGATGAAAAAAAAAAAACAAAAATTGGTGCTCAAAAGGAAATGAAACTCTCTAATCGTCAAATCGCCAAGAAGTTGAACCGTTCGAGTACAATGACAGATAATTTCGTTATACCGGGCTTACGATATGGACAGTACATAAAATGTGGGCTAAGAAGAAAATTATTTGAAGCATCGAAACGATTCCTTTTGAGCAAAGCAAGGGCCACAAACAGTTATTCTTCCTAACTTGTTGCTGATTTAGTTTTCAGTAAATGGCAGACGTGTACGACAAATATTGTCAAATGCCAAAAATGTTTCATTCAAGAAACGACTGCAAACATCTGCTCTAACACGCATACACAAAATACACTACACTGGAGTTTGCTTAAAAACATATGTCATGGACTGACATCATGAGATAAAGTGATCTTCAGTTTTGAGAATACGTTTTAGATGGGCCAGATGGATCTCAATAATATTAACATGATTTGACAACAGAACAGCAGGTAAGAATCAGCAGAAATTTTGGTGGCGGAAGTTTTATGATTTGCTGAGCCTTCTGCCCTACAGCTAAGGCACGCGTTGCTTGTCGGAACACTAGAGTGTTTCTCTGACGAGTACACCGAGATGCTAGTGTCAGAAATGATTATAATGTATGAGGACCTAGGGAATGAAAGTCTAATGTTTCAACAATATAATGTTTCTGTGCGTGTTTCTGCTACAACCAGAATTGGTTTGAAGATAAATATATACTGACCAGCACCTAGCCCGGAAATTAACCCTGTGGAAAACCGTTGGGGAATACTTGCAAGGTGTGTTTGTCGCATGGAAGACAATTTGAAGGTCTATGTGAGGTGCAAAGAGTGATATGCTACTTTGTCTAAAACTGACATGGTGAGACCGTGGCTGTGTACAATTAATGTAGGCTAATTCTTACAAAGAAGAAAACAGCAACCAGCCACTATTAATACTGCTATTTACTTAGGTAAATAGTGACGTTACAGGTTCCGAACTGGCAAGTTCATCATCAGACGGCTGTTCACATGATTTTCAAGATACACTTTACATTATCGTCCGTTTTCAATTTTTATTATTCCACTGTGGCGAAGTATTTTTGGTGTGTTGTTGCCCTACGGTAGAAAAACAGTGTTAGAAGCGCCCTATGTGAAAGTAACTAACCTCCAAACGATGAAATACAGCGTAAATAAATGTGTGATGTTAAGTGGTTATGGTATTTACGTCGAAAATTCCGCGCGATTTTGTTGCGAAGTTGCAGGATTGTATTTTTCGCATATTCCTAAATATATTCCTAATGGATATATACAATCCTGCATCTTCGCAACAAAATCGCGCGGAATTTTCGAAGTAAGTACCATAATCACTTAACCTCACACATTTATTTACGCTGTATTTCATCGTTTGGAGGTTAGTTATTAACACACCAAAAATACTTCGCCACAGTTGTTACTCTTGTTACGAAAGAATCTATTAATTCCGTGATGATTGTTTATGTCTTGTATGTATCTACTAATTTCATAGTAAATTCGATACAGTATTCTATTGCTTTAGTAGGAATCCTGCCTTTATACTTTTTCACTGTTTCACTTGTTAGCGCACCTCCCGCGATCAGATGCGCGTTTGACAGTACTGTTCCGCCTAAACGGAAACGGCGATGGAGTAAATTTCTCAATCGTGAGTCAGTAAAAAACGAAAATCTGAAAGAGCGAGTGTCCAGGGCGGTTCTTTCGGCACGCGGCCTGCTTGAGGACAGCGGTGTGGTGCTGTGCAGACGCAAGATTTACTGTAGGGCGTCTTGAATTACGGCGGTAAAGGAATGCAAATCGGCGGCGAGGCGCGCTGTTGGCTACCCCTGGGTTATTGATGGGCCGGCCCGGCTTGTTCTCTGAGATTAGGAGCCCGACATGCGGGAGGGGAGGTGGGGGAGGGCTAGCGTTAGCAGGCGTTTGGACGGGGAGGGGGTGTGGGGCTGCATGGGGGGGGGGGGGGGCCGGGGGGACGTCAATCAACACGCGGGCTGGCATCTTGGCCGTGCTATTGCCGCAGCTTCTCTGCCGCGTTCCGTGTCACGGCGCGCCGTCTAGCAGTCACTGGGTCGCCCGGACCTGCGGCTCGTCAACATTAAATATCTTAGGCGGGTCAGCGACGGTGTTTGTGAAAGAGAGAGCCTTGCGGGCAGAGAGAGACGCGGGAGTGCTGGATTGCCTTTCCGTAGCGGGCGCTGTTGCTGTTCGGACTGCGTTTAACGTGCCGGGCACTGCGTGTATTACTCATCAAGTGCCAAAGCATTAAAATACGTTAATATGATTTTTTCTTGTGAAACAGTAATATTGTCGTACGTAAACAGGGCAGTCTGTAACCCCTTAATAATTATAAACGCTAAGATCAAATGGCTCTGAGCACTATGGGACTTAACATCTATGGTCATCAGTCCCCTAGAAGTTAGAACTACTTAAACCTAACTAACCTAAGGACATCACACAACACCCAGTCATCACGAGGCAGAGAAAATTCCTGACCCCGCCGGGAAACGAACCCGGGAACCCGAGCGTGGGAAGCGAGAACGCTAACGCTACCGCACGACCACGAGCTGCGGACGAACGCTAAGATCACTTTGCGGGCACGTAGAATAGCAACAAATATTTACAATAACAAGTGCATATCAATAAATAACTGGCACGAATTACGAGGTGCATTCAAGTTCTAAGGCCTCCGATTTTTTTTCTCCGGACTGGAAAGAGACAGAAACATGCGCATTGTTTTAAAATGAGGCCGCGTTCATTGTCAATACGTCCCAGAAATGGCAGCACTGTACGGCACATGGAATTTTACCGCCAGCGGCGAGAATGAGAACTGTTTTAAATACTTAAAATGGCGACGTTTTCCTTACTTGAACAGCGTGCAATCATTGGTTTTCTGAATTTGCATGGTGTGAAACCAATTGAAATTCATCGACAGTTGAAGGAGACATATGGTGATGGAGTTATGGATGTGTCGAAAGTGCGTTCGTGGGTGCGACAGTTTGATGAAGGCAGAACATCATGTGACAGCAAACCGAAACAACCTCGGGCTCGCACAAGCGGGTCTGACGACATGATCGAGAAAGTGGAGAGAATTGTTTTGGGGGATCGCCGAATGACTGTTGAACAGATCGCCTCCAGAGTTGGCATTTATGTGGGTTCTGTGCACACAATCCTGCATGACGAACTGAAAACGCGAAAAGTGTCATCCTGGTGGGTGCCACGAATGCTGACGGACGACCACACGGCTGCCCGTGTGGCATGTTGCCAAGCAATGTTGACGTGCAACGACAGCACGAATGGGACTTTCTTTTCGTCGGTTGTGACAATGGATGAGACGTGGATGTCATTTTTCAATCCAGAAACAAAGCGCTAGTCAGCTCAACGGAAGCACACAGATTCACCGCCACCAAAAAAATTTCAGGTAACCGCCAGTGGTGAAAAAATGATGGTGTTCATGTTCTGGGACAGCGAGGGCGTAATCCTTACCCATTGCGTTCCAAAGGGCACTACGGTAACAGGTGCATCCTACGAAAATGTTTTAAAGAACAAATTCCTTCCTGCACTGCAACAAAAACGTCCGGGAAGGGCTGCGCGTGTGCTGTTTCACCAAGACAACGCACCCGCACGTCGAGCTAACGTTACGCCAACAGTTTCTTCGTGATAACAACTTTGAAGTGATTCCTTATGCTCCCTACTCACCTGACCTGGCTCCTAGTGACTTTTGGCTTTTTCCAACAATGAAAGACACTCTCCGTGGCTGCACATTCACCAGTCGTGCTGCTATTGCCTCAGCGATTTTCCAGTGGTCCAAACAGACTCCTAAAGAAGCCTTCGCCGCTGCCATGGATTCATGGCGTCAGCGTTGTGAAAAATGTGTACGTCTGCAGGGCGATTACGTCGAGAAGTAACGCCAGTTTCATCGATTTCGGGTGAGTAGTTAATTAGAAAAAAAATCGGAGGGTATATAACTTGAATGCACCTCGTATTTACCCACGAATGGAAAAACAGTTAGACACCGACCTCGGGGAAGAACAGTCTGGATTCCGCAGAAATGTAGGAACGTGAGAGGCAATATGACCCTGCTACTTACCTTGGCTTAAGGCAAGGGTCTCCAAACAACGGCACGCGGGCCGAAACCTGCCCGCGAGGGCCGGCAAACCGGCCCGCGTTAGCTGTCTGGTCATCCCCGGTATCCGCCCCGCCAAAATATTTGAGGTGTTACCTATACTGCCAACAATTGAGTTCCGAGGCCCATCGCGACCATTACACCACGACATTGGCTCTGCTACTCGCTACAAGACTACATAACTAAACTTATTGTTGCGCCGCTTGAAATAACAATGCGCTGACATACTGTACCTCTGTTACATCTTGCAGTAATAGTGTTGCTAACAATGATTTTGAGATTTCGTTAATTTTGCAGGACGCTTTCGTGAAGAATGTGCAGTGACATACTTTTTTGTCGGTGAAATTCGTCAGAATAAAATACGCCAGAATTTCGGTCAGGTACGTCCACCAATCAAAATTATGTAATTAAATAAAAATCGTAGTTCGTGTCAGTGCTAGCTATTCCCACAACCTTAGATTTTTGCGATTTCATCTTTCCTTTAGCCTTACATTACAGTGATCATGGAGTGCTAGGGTGCTTTAATCCCACTAGGTATATCTTGGCCCTTATGACTTCGTGGAGGAGTCAATGTGGCCCGCAGACTAAAAAGTTTGGAGACCCTGGTTTAAGGGAAGGCAAACCTACAGTTTTAGTATTTGCAGACTTACAGGAAGATTTTGACGATATTGACTGGAAACATCCTTTGAAATTCTGAGGGTAGCACGGATAAAATACACAAGCAATACATGAAATATATTTGCAGTTGCGAATACGGACAGCCGTCTGCTATGTAATTGAATAATGACAATGAAAATTAGATCCGTTCCCGAATTTCCGCTAAGCGCGACGTAGCCTTACCATTAGGCTATCCGAACAAGATTCACGCTTAGACCCAGTTTTCCATTAGTCGTCAACTACGTGTCAGTTACATCCATTCGTACATTAATTATGAATAGTCCCGTTCGGGGGACACATTTTAAATTGAAAGTCGCTTACCCGGTGTCGGCGGATAAATACGATATTCAGTGCCTGTTTTGTTAAAAAATACGAAGCAAAGTTTCTTCGGTCATTCATGCACGTCGGTCTGTAGTCCACCCAGTGCCTGCTCGTTCGGACATACATGCAGTATCGTAAATATCGTATAAAATACACAGAATCAAAGCTTATATACAGCGTACACAGAAACCTAACTGCACTTCCTAGAGCCGAAGGACGTGAAAGAGAAGCAGTAGTTGAGAAGGAAGCGAGAACAGGCTATACCCTACCCCCACTGATATTTAATCTCGCAACTGAACAAGCAGTAAAGAAAAAAAAGGAGAAATTTGGAAAAGAATTTGTTTGCGATGACACTGTAATTTCAACACAGCAAAGGACTTGGAAAAGGTGTTGAACGGAATGGATTAGATTAAAAGATGAAACACTAAGTTCAACAAATGGGTTTTGTTATTTGGCCAGTAAAACAACTGATGATGGCCTAATTAGAAATTTGGAAATTTGTGGTAAGCTCTATCGGACCAGACTGCTGAGGTCATCGGTCCCTAGGCTTACACATTACTTAAACTAAGTTAAACTAACTTACGCTAAGGACAACACAAACACCCATGCCCAAGGGAGGCCTCGAACCTCCGACGGAGGCAGCCGCGCGAACCGTGGCAAGGCGCCTCAAACCGCACGGCAACCCCGCGCGGCTCCAAATTAGAGTGGATATAAAATGCAGACTGGCTATAGCAAAAGAGGAATTTGTGCAGTGTTTTCTGAAAGTTTTTGTGTGGAGTCTAGCCTTGTACGAAAGTGAAACTTATATGTTAAGCTGCTCAACAAGGGGAAAATAGAAGTTGTTGAAATGTGCTGCTGTAGAATAACGTTAAAGATTAGATAGATAGATCACGAAACTAATAAGCAGGCACTGATTAGAACTGGGGAGAAAAGAAATTTGTGGCGAAACCTGACTGGAAAAAGGGAACGGTTGATAGGACATGGTCGGAGGCATAAACGAATTATCTGTATGGTATTGGAAGAAATTGTGGGGAGTGGGAGGGGGTGAAAAATTGCAGATTTATACCAGAGGATGAATACAGCGAGCAGATATTCGTAGTTACACAGGCTGGGCTAGCGTGGACAGCTACATCAAACCGTCTCAGGAGTGAAGACGACAACAACAACATCAATAAATACAAAAAGAACTCATTATAATACAGTAATGAAATGCCGCTACGTAACGGAATGGCTAATACTGAATTATAAATTAGACAATCTAGAAATATTAGAGAGACGAATCATTAGGAAAATCTTTAGTGACATAAGAAGCAAAGAAGCGTGGAAACTAAGAATTGATGATGAAATATGTTAGGGTATAGAAAATAACCCAAAACGTAAGGAAAAGGGAGCTGATTTTTTTATGTTCATAGAGGATGAATGACAAAACAAATATTCAAGTACCTCTGGGAAAAGGAATTAACAAGGTGGATGCGATAAATTAAAAAAAAAAATGGAAATACACAAGGTGCAAGCAGAAGAAAGAGCAAAAGGAGATATTTTCAGAAGGAAAGTGTTAATTTTGGAAGGGTTTCAAACCAGAAGCAGTAAGAGAAGAGGATGAAGTGTGAAAAGATGAAAAAAACGTTGGATGAGAACCACAAACGGCAAATGAGTAGGAATTAAAAATGACACGTGCTCCCTTGTACGATACGATACAATACGAGACCATACGAGACAATAACTATTTTTTACCTGAAAGAAGAAATCAAAAGCAAGATAAGCCTACACAGAGATTTCGTATCAAATCTTTTTGAGGCTCTGTACGATATTCAGTGAAAGGTACCGGATGCTGTTACCTTTGTTCGTGTCTCTATTCTGTTTAAAGACACGTTATGAAAACAAGGGTGACTTGTGCACTTCAGCGTTCGAAGCACGTTTTCTAATTCGTGTGTTTGCTCTTTGAGGATAGTCTGTTCCAGATGGACTCGACTACGCAATCTAGAGGGCCGAGGGACTTACCCAAGACTGTCTGCTCTATGCTTTCTCGTGACGACAAACCGGCTGCTCCCACTCCTAAGGCGAGCGAGAAAATCGACAGTTGCAACATGGTGGTAAACTGTCCGATTTCGATTTTCGATTCCGCTGTTGTTCAGTTTGCCGACTTAGGCTTTACATATTTTTATGTACTCAGTTTTTGAGGTTGCTCTGAGCCTTCGTCTATCCCTAACATCAGTACCGATCTTCATGGTCAGTTGGCGTTGTAATTCTAATACCCATACTGCATTCATATGAGAACTACTTGGAGAGAAACGCGGACGTCGATGACGAAATTCTTTCATAGAAGAAGTGTCAACAGGACACGATATGAGTGAGAGATTTACGTGTATGTTAAACAGCGAGCTGGTTTAATAACTCGTGAACGGAAGAAACAGTGAGATGACGAAGGTAATGACGTGTGTGACATTAGTTTTTGCTGCACAACGGCGCGCCGTAGGAAAGTCACACACAGACGTCTTACCGGCTCCATCGAGTCCTGCTGATTGCATAAGTCAATGAGGATGAGCAAATAGGCAGCCGAAATATGATAATTTCTCAAACTTCAGGTTAAAAATGCAGAGCACTATACAGACACAGAGTGAAATGAGTGCTGTCTTAAAACACAATGAAGCAGTTTCCATGTCTGTTCGTTTATCTGTCGTTCAGACAAAATCGATGCGCTCTGTTATTTTATTTCTTTCGGGAAATATCGCTACTCACTCTAATATGTAGTAGTTCACGGACTGTGCTTTCGTCCTTTTTACCGTTAAAAACCTCGACTGCTAAGACACAGCTACCGTCAAGTCTTTTGTACAATAGTACTTTCTGACCAGTATATATCTGAAGTTTTCTTTAATTTTTGCTTCTGTTGTCATAAATAGGGATTTTAGGGACACTGCTAGTAAAATGTAATCGTCAGAATTTCAGTTCAATAGCAGTAACGGAAGAAAAGTACTATCATTACCCGCATTCAATAAAAGCAGTATCGGTATTAAAATTAACAGCATCGGCACTGCATCTATAGAGAAGAAACAGCCTTTTTAGTGTCTTTGTGTTAAAGATGTGGTTATATATGAGGGAAAGACATATGGAAATATCCCACAAAAAGTACATATAAATAATGGAAGTGTAGTAAACTACTCCCAACTGGAATATTTGTGTATGAAGCAGAGACAGAATCGGAAGCGAAACAAAGAAAAATACCACATCTGAACACCAAGTACGCCGAGGTGTGAATGGAAATTTGCACTCAGAAGGGAGGCATGCTAGGCAGTCGGTGCAGTTGTGCAAAGCTACTGTGTCAGGGTGGAGTAGTGGTCAGTGCATCTGCCTACTGAGGAAGGGACCTGGGTTCGAATCCCGGCATTAGCTCTTCAGTCTGCGTATGTTCATGAAAGAAAACAAAGGCATCAACATTTCTCGTTCTGTTCTCAGACGAGGCAAGAGCGAAGAATAGAGGCAGGAAAGGCAAGAATCGTAAACGTTCTGTGTTTCATATTGTCGTTCCAGAGCCCTCAACACTCTCTCGGAAGATGCTCGCCATAAGCGCGTGGTCTGCTTTAAACGCAAGCTCACAACTCTCTTAATCACTTAATGAGTCCGTCACGAATGCTTAGTGCGTGTCTGAAATTGTCCAACACGCTAACAACACAGTTGTGGTGACAGACAGCGTTCACACCTAAATAGTAACAATAAAAAAGGGCGAGGACTGCATGCACATTCGTAAAGATCCTTTTTTGCGGATGAGCTACACTTTTACCAACGTTTCTGATACGCCACGACCCGTTACCACTTCAGGTGTGATCAAAGTCATCTGCTCTTTCCCCGACATCTGCCCGCATCTCGTGGTCGTGCGGTAGCGTTCTCGCTTCCCACGCCCGGGTTCCCGGGTTCGATTCCCGGCGGGGTCAGGGATTTTCTCTGCCTCGTGATGGCTGGGTGTTGTGTGCTGTCCTTAGGTTAGTTAGGTTTAAGTAGTTCTAAGTTCTAGGGGACTGATGACCATAGATGTTAAGTCCCATAGTGCTCAGAGCCATTTGAACCATTTGAACCCCGACATGTGCGCCACTATGACCCTGAACGATAGACCAGCGTGTCTCTCCTTAGAGGGGTATCGCCAACGACGCGCCTGAAACTTAACGCGATCTTCCTGCTCTGTTTACAATCATAGAGTTGCATTTGCTCTTAAAGTGGGACAAATATTACGTAAAGCTGACAATCTGGCCTAGTATTGGAGAAGAGCGGGTCTAATTACGCGGCCAGCCATCTTCAGTTAAATTCTCTCTTGTTTCTTCATATATATTCGTTATATTAACAAATCTTCCGTCGGTTGTTGGTAGAACATCATTATAATAAATGAAAAGCACCAGTTTGCTTTTGTTCTACAATATTTTAGAACAAAAGAAAACTGGTGCTTTTCGTTTAATATATATTTGTTCTTCGACAACTACTGTGCGATGAGTTATGGTGTAGAATGTGTAGTGGAGTAGAATCATTCACTGAACACCTCTACCTTGCTCGTCCCGATTTCGTAATTCTCTCGTATACGGTGTGCGGGAAGAGAGATTGCCTCTCCTGGACTAAGCGAGTGTTCTGTTTCAAATGAAACCTGCATAAACATCTATAGTCTGCAAATCGCCTTATGTTGTGTGCCTTAGGGTACTTTGTCTAGTACTGCCACCTCTTGCCATTCCTGTTCCTGTCGCGAAAAGCTCCGTGTGGGCTGGAATCTCTCATTTTTCACTCGTGATCTATTAGTGGTGAATAAATAGGGAGAAACAATACAGTGATTGGTTCTTCTAGGAATGTAAGAGCTCGGAAATTTAACAGTGAAACACACCTGACCCACATCGACTGTCTTGTAAGGTCTGCCACAGGAATTGTGGGAGCATCTCCGTGACCCTTTCGCGCTTTTTCAAAGAACCTGTGACCATGGGCGCTACTCGTCATTGGATTTTTTTTTCTTTTGCCTCAACCAATCATATATGGCAACTGTTACAAGCTAACCAGCGAATTTCGTTCGATCGATGGTTTTCTAAATTACCACCTTCCTGGTTGTACTACGCATCCTGAGCACTTATCAATTGAATCTGTCTGTTTTATGTATTTGCTCCAGTTAGAATCGTTCCGCAGGCACAATGCCCGAAATTTCTCGGACCAAACAGCTTCCACTGATTGTTCGAGAATTGTGTAATCATACACTAACGGGTCTTAACACCTATTTATGAGTAATATCATCCATGTTGCAGCCCGCATCTCGTGGTCGTGCGGTAGCGTTCTCGCTTCCCACGCCCGGGTTCCCGGGTTCGATTCCCGGCGGGGTCAGGGATTTTCTCTGCCTCGTGATGGCTTGGTGTTGTGTGCTGTCCTTAGGTTAGTTAGGTTTAAGTAGTTCTAAGTTCTAGGGGACTGATGACCATCGATGTTAAGTCCCATAGTGCTCAGAGCCATCTTCCATGTTGCGGGTTAACTGCGTAGCTTAGCAATAAGCGTCGATACTGCGTAGATTAGGCTCCATTTTGCTACAATGTCTCTGCATATAATAGCATCATCCGCTAAGAGCCTGACGGACTTCCGACGTTCTCCGCCAAGTCATTTGTATGTACTGTTCGCAGTAATGGTCGAACTTTCTAATATTGAGAAAATGAAAGAAGATCACATTAATAATATTTATTATTGACGACCGGGTTCGGCATTGAAACTGTCATGCTCTGATTAAAAAAAAAAGGGCTATAAATCGTGTTCCATTATGACTTTATCACACCTTTATCATACTTTGTCGTCTTTATGGTGGAGACTGTATATGTCGAAAGTAAGACCTTGTACGGATTAAAAGCATCTCGTGCAATGGGATGTTCACACAATTGGTGTTTCACCGAGGCTTGTTAGTTCTTACAGTGCACGATGTACAGTAAAATTGCACGTTTGTACAAATGTTTACTTTACATGACGTGTTGTATACATCGTGGATAAATGCGCATGAGATGTATCCATGGTGTATACAGTATGTCATGTAAACGTAGACATTTGTACAAATGTGCAGTTTTACTGTATACCGTGCGCTGTAAGAGCTAACAAGTCTCAGTGGAGTGCCGCATGTGTGAGCAGGCCATTTGCACAAGATGCTTTTTATCTGTATATTGTTTTACTTTTGACAAGCCTATGTACGGGCATGATGTATATTCTCCATCATTATGACGGCATGAGTGTTAAACTGATAATGGAACACGATTTATAACCAAAAGTTTTTTGAAGATCAAATGGTTCAAATGGCTCTGAGCACTATGGGACTTAACATCGGAGGTCATCAGTCCCCTAGAACTTAGAACTATTTGAACCTAACTAACCTAAGGACACCACACACATCCATGCCCGAGGCAGGATTCGAACCTGCGACCGTAGCAGTCGCACGGTTCCGGACTGAAGCGCCTAGAACCGCTCGGCCACCGCGGCCGGCAAACTAGTCGTCAGTAATAAATATTATTTAATACAATCTTGGGTACAAAACGTTTTTTCACAACAATGGTCCTACAAAACACTCTTGGAAGAGGTCCGCGGCTACTTTTGCGTTTGGAAATTTCTCTTAGTTCGGAATGATATGCTCAGTTCTCTTTACTAGGAATTTTTCAGTCCAAACAAAAAAGCTACCTTGCAATTCAGTACTTTTTATTCATTATCCAGCAATCCGGAACTGAATCGAATGACATCAGCGATTTGCCCACACTGACCGAGAAGACTGTTACACAAATGTGTGCAGGAAAATTGCATAATCTCATCTCGTTTCTGAAATTTTTACGGGAATCATATGAGTACTTCACTTTTCTTCAGTACTGGGCTTTTCAGTTTTCCAAGGTCCTCTATGAAATTAACATGAACGATGTAATATTTGTCTCGTAATGGTGAGTAGTGACAAGTTTGAGAACAGGGACAGTGTGTTATCCTCCTTCATAAGACTCCAAAACGTACGACCAAGTTGCAATAATACCGTGGACCAGAAAATCATTTAGTCTGCTGCAAACCGCAAATTACCAATCTGTTAGTATACTGTGAGTGAACACTGCATACAAAAGGAATGAAGAAAGCCCTTAATTGACAAAGAAGATAGAATGGATTTTTAACGTAAAATGTACTACGTGTTCCACACATTGTTTAAGCAGGTTTTGCAAGGCAGTCACATATTTTATCTTAATGAACAGTCTCATGGTGACATGTTGCCATTTCTTTTTTGGGTGCAAGGCCCTGTTGAGTGGGGGGGGGGGGGGGAGGAGAAGGTGCGAAATGCCCTTACCAGCGTTTGAATGGACCACCAAAGACATTCTACCAGCAACCTAGTAGTAGAAAATTACGTTCATCTGGCATCTATATAATTCTACAGACACAAAAAATTTCCAAAGCTAATCAACCAGAAAGGCAGCTGGTAGTGTGCACACAAATGACTGAACAGTCTTACTGAAATACGTAATATGATGCTTAACATAGCGTGTAGTTCTAGCGATCAAAGTATGCAGCACATCGGATCTAACTATTAATAATAGCAATAGCAACGAGAAAAATTTTTACTTCCTCTGCTCTCTGCGGTTGAACAGTTCTCTGTCAACAGCTACAGAATGCCACATCGGTATGAACACTGCAGCTAAATTATAATGCTTGATCTCGGGATCTCTTTTTCTCATAGAGAAGACTGGTTTTATGACTTGCTTAACCAGTTTCATCGACTTTTTTTCATTACGTACTAAATCCAACGTAATGGATAATTAATGTTACAGTGACATGCGAACTAACCCGACGCAGATCTTATCCAATGTACCCGCATCATAAAACAATTTGCCTTCACAGTTACTCATTCCCTCCTGCTGCTTCCTGCACGGAGGTGGTGTTGTTACCGGATGTGTTAATCAGACATTTAGAACCACATCCGCTGTCTTCTTTCAGCTAAATTTTATCACAACTTTCCACAGTTGGCCCTAGCGTATGTGCATGCTTTATTTTGAGAGCTGTCCCGGAAACTGAACTGTCTACCCATTTCAGAAGTAACAACACTCTAATGGTTTGGTTGTAGACGTCCTACCAAAGTCAGCTCTCGCAACAAAGACACATACTGCCCAGGCATACACTCTTTGACACATGCCAAATACACAACTGTATCCTGAATATGTGTAGAAGGAGGGCGAGTGGCGCTTGTGCCTTATTTCAACGAATTTTACCGCCAAAATGCAAATGACAGCTTCCAGCAAGTCACAACGCAAAAAAAGTCGCTTGTACGGGCATCGGCAATTGCTATAGCGAGGCTGTAACATTTAAGTGCATAAATTAAATGTAGTGTTTTTACCTATGATGACTGAAAACAAAACTTCTACGAAATATAAAGCATCACTCTATTTTTACGTGTACATCAGTAATCTACAAATCAGTATAAAGTTCGCGGAAAGAATTACTGTTTATTTGCCTATTTGCACGGTAATACCTGTTTAATTTACCATTATTGTTCCCCACCAACCACACATGCAAGTGGCAGAAAACTTAGATTTTACCGTGCAACAATTTTTTCAGTATTTCTGTGGCCTACATAGCGAGTCGAAAAAGCGTCCATTTGCGTCGCCTTCCTTTGTATGTCGAGTGTGCTCTATTTATTCCTGCCAGATATGCAACCCACAAACGTATAGCAGTATTCCGTAGTAAACATCCAACGGCTTTGTAAGAAATCTCTTTAGCAGACAGTCTGTGGTTTTCCAATATACCAATAGTAAATCGCTGCCTGCCGCTTCAGTTACCTGCAACAAAACCTATAATCCACTCCATGCATTATTACTTATTTGTATGGCATGCCTCAATCTAGTTGGTTTATTTTAATCCCATAATTTTATGTTCCGTGAGTTAAGAAGTTTATATCTAAGAGAGATCACACGGTGTTCTCAGCACGCTGGTATTTTGTCAAGAAGTGGATGAATATTAGTCTACTACAATTTTTATCGGGTGGCTATTCCTGTTACATAACCACGTCATTTTCTGCAGTTAAGCGTATTGCCCGTGAAATCAAGAATCATTATAGTAGTGAACATGTTACTCCTTCCTGGAACCCAAAAGCAATTACTTCAGGTGGCGAAAAAGCGGGTGTAAATATTGTCGTAGGCACAGGACGCAAAGCTGAAGACATTGCGCGGTTAATGATCAAAGTAAAGCCATCATTACAAATTAATCTGCAAGCTCACGTTACCACTCTCCATAGAAAACGAAAGAATTTTACAGTACTTACCGGATAGCAAGACACCGATTGTTAATTTATGAGGGAATATGTGCGCGTTATTAAAATTGCTCCTTGAATTTATTTCATACTCCAAGAATAAGAAATTTAAGCAAACAACAGCATGTTTTGCTACAAATTTAAATCTGCTCATTACGGCAAAAGTCGTGGGTAAGTTTATAGATTTGTAAGTGCGTGTCCTTTGTCGATATGCTGGCATATATAATCTTCTAGCTGCGCCTCTGCCTGTGTGACATGATAGGCTGCCACTGGATCAATGTTTTATCAGAGATATGTATATATAAAAACATGTACAAATGACAAGTCAGTGGAGGAAATTATTGAGAAAGAAAGAGGGCAACGTTTTATTCAGGTGTGGCTTTCTTGGTCGTATTTTTATTTCTTCATAGTATCCATAAGTGACGATAACACAGTTGAAAAAAGTGTTCACCATAG
The DNA here is from genome assembly GCF_023864275.1 of Schistocerca cancellata. Taxonomy (NCBI): domain Eukaryota; kingdom Metazoa; phylum Arthropoda; class Insecta; order Orthoptera; family Acrididae; genus Schistocerca; species Schistocerca cancellata. The sequence continues at coordinate 964,471,283 of NC_064627.1, forward strand.
AAACTTGCCTTTAGAGGGCTAAAATATACTTCCCGAATGAGTCGCGGTCAGGCTCACATTTCTGATGCATCATTAATTATGTTAGCGTTAATTAGGCCATAAGTAAAACATTCGATTCAAAAGTTTGTGCTATTAAAATATCGCTGTAATCATTCAATGAAACTGAACAGTATCTTGAATGTTTTAACCATAATCATCGTGCAAATAGTCACTGTCAAATACACTATCATATTAAAGTGACATTTATTGCGATCTATTTTATCTTGTTGAAATTTTACTTTACGTGTGTGGCGAGGGAACTCCGTATAATCCTGAACAGTGAACTAGATTTGATCTCGTGTTGGTATGCGTACATGCGGCATAAGAATGCTGGGCGTAGTTGAAACATGGTTTCGGAGAACGTTCGGAAACAACTCGAACGCCATTTGTGGAACAGACTACGGCTGCTCCCATCGGGAAGCACGTCGTTATTCATAAACGGCATGCAGTAAGCTCGCTCGGCGCGATTCGTCTGCACATGCGCAGTGCGTGCGCTGTCCTGGCGTGCGCGCCGGCGCTATCGCTCACACCGTCGACGCCGCCCGCGCTGGCCTCGAGCCCCACAAAGAGCCTTACTCTGAATCCCACACGCACACATAATCGCAAATGTGGTGGCTCGTCCCCGATAGTGTGTCACGCAGTTATTAGATCTTCGTCAAATACGTTACACAAAACATACATGCAGCTGTCATTACGTGAAATGTAGCGCACGCAGCTAAACAATATAGAATGCTACAACTGCAAAAGACATTGATAACGATAATATCTATAGAGCGGCGCAAATTATTTAAGTTGGCTCATTCCGAATACACTAACAACGATAAAAATGAAAAAAATTAGAAAAGCCACACAAATGACACACAAAACATCGAAGCAAAACATAAATTTAATTAATGCTATCGGGCTCACCGCTTGCATTTTTTTCGCACCATTTTCACACTAAACAATCCAGTATGCGTTTCTGCCTTAAATGTATCACTGATGTACCTCATCACATTCGATATTCGATGTATGAACTACCGTACGACTACCGCGCACAGAATAGCAGGACGAGAACACAACACAATCTGCCATGAAAAGTGTTGATAGTGGAAACGGATTCTCCGACGCCTTTTTCTCTTCCAAACGCTGTCCGCCAGTGTCGATAAAGTAGAGTGCACTGAAACATTGATCACACGTGAGCCTACGGTGCACGTGCCCACAAAATGCCATGATTCTTCGGTCTCATTACGGCCACGAAAACGCGTTGCGATCGCGTGTTTTTAGACACGGACACGCCATGCATCTGCCAGATGTCAATAACGATTTCTGTGAGTGCTCCCATCTCGTGGCCTTTTTGAGCACTACCTTCAGCCGGAAGCGGCTGACATCTGTTGTGGCGCCCGCAAACTCGGAATTTCTGACGTAAAAGCTGTTATTTGGAAGGCTGGTGTAATGCGAGTAGTATTCCTATTTTATCGAGGCGCCGGGGATACTACGTTCGACTTACTTTAAACTGACGCATACTGTTTGTATACTACATCGCGTAGCTTTTTTTTACTTAAGTAATAAAACACTTACGCTTCATCAGTATAGAAAAAATCACAGCCTAGGCCCTACCATTAATGCCACTTCATTATTTCCATAACAGCATGCACTACAAACAGATCCTATCTCGGGAGGTGTGCCAGTATATATAAGAGACGGGAAGTGAGACAGTTAACAGATATCTCAGACGAGAACGGAATTTTGGCTTCGCAGTTGTATCACACACCAGTATTCATAAAAAAAAAATAATAAAACTTGCCGCTCATCGAAAACAAAATAGCTGTTCCACTTGCAAATAAAGATGTTTACTCGATACGAAATTAAGAATTTAGAATGATCGAAAAATTATGTTTGGAAAGAACAGAATTATTATACCTTTGACTTGGAATTTTGTTTATTTGTTGAGTTATTTATCGTGACAAGAACAGGGCCATCAGACCTTCTCGTCCACATAACCAAGCACTCCACATGCCTTACATTATGTTCGCGTAACGACACAGCTGTTATAAAAAGACCCATAGGTAATGAAGGATAAAATAATTAATTGTAAACGTCAAAGGTACACTATAACCACGCAGATTTTGACTGAGGTCACGGGCAGCGATGGGCGTATTAGAAGGGATGGGAAAGAGAGAAGAAAGAGGAACGTGGTATAAACACAGATAATGAAAGGTGGGCTGAAGAAAATGGCGTGATTGATTGAGAAACGAGAGAAGAAGGATGCATAAACGTGAGAAGTCGGGAACCTTTACTTTACTCTTCGACAGCGAGAAAGTGGCCAAATACGTTAATTTTTGGTGAAACGTTTCGAAGTGTACAAGAAGGAAGTGCTTCAGTTTTTCCTTAGACGCAACAGGGGAGTGCAATGCGTGCAGAAGTGCGAGGCAGCTCGTTCCGAAGCGGGCCTGGAGCAACACAGGAGGGCAAAATTGTTAAGGCTTTCGTGGCCACTTGTTGACAAACTGCCTATTGGCTCGTGTCTCGGATTCTTCGGCTGACGTTCATCTAAAGATTTTACTGACGTTTCGCCAGCACGAGTGGCTGGCATTGTCAAAGCTTCACCCTATTCACCCTCCATTGCCGGCAATGCCAGCCACTCTTACTGGCGAAACGTCAGTAAAATTATTAGATGAACGTCGGCCGGAGAAACCGAGACACAAGCCAACAGGCAGTTTGTTAACACAGAAAGGGTTTGCAGATCTTTTTGCTTTACGTATGGGCACAGCTAGGGTACTAGAAATGTGAGACCTTATGTTGCGATTATGGTAAGCAACTGTTCTGACAGGTATTTAGGCTTGCTTTTATACAGAAAACAGGATGAAAGATACGTTGTCCATTATAATTATCCGGGCTGTTATGCCGTGGTCGGTTGATGAATTCTGTGGTGATTCCCAACGTTTCGTCTCCGACTGCGGGAGACATCTTCAAGGGGGTCCGTAGCTTCATCAACCGACCACGGCATAACAGCCCGGATAATTATAATGGACATGATATTTCCGGCCGTGAAAGTTTACATTTTAGTATGAAAGATACGTTGCATGAATTGTTAAGTGTTTTTGAGGAAGGTAATTTCACAGAAAAATGGGGAAAGCTCTCTCTAAACGAGAGAATCGAGGTACGCTTACGTGACAAGAAAGTGAAGTTTGATATCACCGTAATAAAGCAAAAGAATCGAAAACCGGAAAATGTAATTGGTGTTAATTATGAAGTTTTAGTGACATCTTAGTACAGGACCGAATGAATTATTTCTGTACATTCTTTCCTTTCTGCCCAAAGATCCTGCTAAACGTCATATTTCCGTCCCACAGAACAACACTGACATTATATAAGAAAATGCAACTAATTACCGAAACTCGTTGAGGTTATGAGCAACTTAGCAGTGCCAGTTTATATGCCAATTAGCTCCGCAGAGGATGAAGAGATTGGAGAAAAGCAGTGATGAAACAAAAACAAATCAGTCAGATAGTTATGGGAGACGAAAATTTCAGTGTGATGGAGAACTAAAAATCGACGTTATGAAAAGGAAAATAAGGAATATAGACTAGGAAAAGGAATGAAAGGGTAAGCCGTCTGGTAGAACTTTCCACAGAGAATAATTTAATCACCGATAACGCTTGATTTAAGGGTCATGAAAGAAGGTTGCGTACGTGGAAGATATCTGGAGACAGCGAAAGTTTTCAGATTGATTGTATAGTGCTAAAACAAACATTTCGAAATCAGATTTCAAACTGTAAGACATCTCCGGGGTTATATCGGGACTCTGACAACAATTTACTGGCTATTATGAACTGTACGTTGAAACTGAAGATATTGCAGAAGGGTAGGTTATTAAGATGGGACCTTGATAAGTAGAAAGAGCCAGAGGTAATTGAGATTTTCAGAGGGAGTGTTAGGCAAAGATTCACTGAAATAGGGGAAGGAATACAGTAGAAGGTGAATGAGTAGCTATGAGGGATGAAATAGTGAAGGCAGCAGAGGACAAAATAGGTGAAAAGACAAGGCCCAGTAAAAATCCTTAGATATCATAGGATATATTCAATTTAAGTGATGAAAGGAAGAAAATAAAAGTTGAGTAAACAAAGCTGGTGAAAGGGACTACAAACGTCTAAACAGACGAGGCTGACAGGAAGTGCAAAATGCCTAAGCAAGAATGGCTAGAGAGGAAATGCAAGGGTCTAGCAGCGTGTGTCACTACGGGAAAGATACGGTAGGCTTTTTTGTAGGAAAATTAGAGAGCCCTGTGGAGAAAAGAAAAACAGCTGTATGGACATCAAGAGCTCGTATAGAGAAGCAAAGCCGGGAAAGATGAAAGGCGGAAGAAGTATATAGAGGAGCCATACAAGTGAAATTAACTTGAAGACAGTATTATACAGGGTGGTCCATTGAAGGTGACAGGGCCAAATATCTCATGAAATAAGAATCAAAAGAAAAAACTACAAAGAACGAAACTCGTCTAGCTTGAAGGGGGAAATCAGATTGGCCCGCTAGATGGCGCTGCCATAGGTCGAACGGATATCAACTGCGTTTTTTTAAAATAGGAACGCCCATTTTTTATTACATATTCGTGTAGTACGTGAAGTAATATGAATGTTTTAGTTGGACCACTCTATTTGCTTTGTGATAAATGGCGCTGTAATAGTCACTAACGTATAAGTACGTGGTATCACGTAACATTCTGCCAGTGCGGACGGTATTTGCTTCGTGATACATTACTCGTGTTAAAATGGACCGTTTACCAATTGCGAAAAAGGTCGGTATCGTGTTGATGTATGGATATTGTGATCAATATGCCCAACGGGCGTGTGCTATGTATGCTGATCGGTATCCGGGACGACATCATCCAAATGTCCGGACCATTCGCCGGATAGTTATGTTATTTAAGGAAACAGGAAGTGTTCAGCCACATGAGGAACGTCAACCACGACCTGCAACAAATGATTTTGCCCAAGTAGGTGTTTTAGCTGCTGTCTCGGCTAATATGCACATCAGTAGCAGACAAACTGCGCGAGAATCGGGAATCTCAAAAACTTCGGTGTTGAGAATGCTACATCAACATCGATTACACCCGTACCGTATTTCTATGCACCAGCAATTACATGGCGACGACTTTGAACGTCGTGTACAGTTCTGCCACTGGGCACAAGAGAAATTACGGGACGATAACAGATTTTTTTTACGCGTTCTATTTAGTTACGAAGCGCCATTCACGAACAGCGGTAACGTAAACCGGAATAATATGGACTATTGGGCAACAGAAAATCCACGATGGCTGCGACAAGTGGAGCATCAGCGACCTTGGCGGGTTAACGTATGGCGCGGCATTATGGGAGGAAGGATAATTGGCCCCCATTTTATCGATGACAATCTAAATGGTTCAATAGATGCTGATTTACTACGTAATGTTCTACCGATGTTATACAAGATGTTTGACTGTATGACATGTACTTCCAACATGATGGATGTCCGGCACATAGCTCGCGTGCGGTTGAAGCGGTATTGAATAGCATATTTCATGACAGGTGGATTGGTCGTTGAAGCACCATGGCCCGCACGTTCACCGGATGTAACATGCGTCAGCGCATTGTCAATGCATGTGCGAACATTACGGAAGGCCAACTACTCGCTGTTGAGAGGAATGTATGTTACACGTATTGCCAAATGCATTGAGGTTGACGGACATCATTTTGAGCAGTTATTGCATTAATGTAGTATTTACAGGTAATCACGCTGTAACAGCATGTGTTCTCAGAAATGATAAGTTCACAAAGGTACATGTATCTCATTGGAACAACCGAAATAAGATGTTCAAACGTACCTACGTTCTGTATTTTAATTTAAAAAACCTACCTGTTACCAACTGTTCGTCTAAAATTGTGAGCCATATGTTTGTGACTATTACAGCGCCATCTATCACAAAGCGAAAAAAGTGGTCCAACTAAAACATTCATATTTCTTTACTTACTACACGAATATGTAATTAAAAATGGGGGTTCCTATTAAAAAAAAAACGCAGATGATATCCGTTTGACCTAAGGCAGCGCCATCTAGCGGGCCAACCATAGCGCCATCTGGTTCCCCCCTTCAAGTTAGACAAGTTTCGTTCTTTGTAGTTTTTTCGTTTGACTCTTATTTCGTGAGATATTTGGCCCGGTCACGGCCAAGGGACCACCCTGTATAAGTTGAAGAAGACGTAGGTGAAGTTGATACGGGAGATGTGATACTACTAGAAGAATCTGATAGGGCGCTGCAAGACCTAAGTCGAACCAAGGTCCTTGGAGTAGACGACATTTCGTCACAACTACTGATAGCCTTGGGAGAGCCAGCCAGCCATGACAAAACTCGTCCACCGGTGTGCGAATAGTATGAGACAGGCGAAAGGCCCTCAGATAAGATGAATGTAATAATTTTCATTCCGAAGAAAAAAGGTGCTGACAGGTGTGAATATCAGTTTAGTAAGTCATGGTTGCAAAATACGAATACGAATTCTTTACATAAGAATGGAAAAACTATTAGAAGCAGACCTCGGGGAAAATTAGTTTGGATTTCAGGGAGATGTAGGTACATGTGAGGCAATCACTGAATCTACGAATTCTTTTGGAAGATAGGTTTAGGAAAGGCAGACCTACGTTTACAGGACTTCTAGACTTACGGAAGCTTTTGGAAATGCTGACTTGAGTACACTCTTTGAAATCCTGAAGGTAGGAACGCTGAAATACAGGGAGCGACAGGCTATTTACAACTTGAACAGAAACCAGATGGCAGTTGTAAGAATTGAGGGTCATGAAAGGGAAATAGTGCTTGACAAGGTAGTGTTTGATAAAGTAGCGAGTTAGAGTTGTAGTCTGTCCCCGATGTTATTCAATCTGTACACTGAGCAGGCAATAAAGGAAACGAAACCAAAAATTTAGAGAAGCAATTAAAGTTCAAGCACAAGGAATATGAGGTTTGCCAATGACACTGGAATCCTGTCAGACAGCAAAGGACTTGGAAGAGCAGTTGATCGCAATCGACAGCGTCTTGAAAGGCGGATATAAGGTGAACATTAACGAAAGCAAAACAAGGATAACGGAATGTAGTCGAATTACATCAGGTGATGCTGAGGGAACTGGATTAGGAAAACGAGGCACTAAAAGTAGCGTATGTGTTTTGCTATTAGGCCAGTAAAATAAATGAAAACGGCCTAATGTCAGAGTCAGAGAAGTTGCTGCTGTACAAGGTAACGTTGACCACGTCACTGTATGGAGAGTGCTATGGGAGAACCAGTTGTTTCCGTACCATGTACAGCGTGTGCAGGAACTATCAGCAGCTGATTGGCCTCCACGGGTACACTTCTGCGGATGGTTCATCCAACAATGTACGTTCTGTTGCTGTGTGGTTCCATTCCATGATTAATGTGATTTGAAGAGAAGTAATAAAATGAGCTCTAACATGGAAAGTAAGCGTTTCCGGACACATGTCCACATAACATCCTTTCTTTATTTGTGTGTGAGGAATGTTTCCTGAAAGTTTGGCCGTACCTTTTTGTAACACCCTGTATACAACCGCTCGCTCGACGAAAGATACGTAGCCAAAGACTGAAAAGTCACACAGGTCACATCAGTACTAAAGGAAGGCGGTAGGAGTAATCCACTAGATTACAGGCTGAAAGGAATCCGTTAAACTTCGGCTACACGATCAATCAGTCAAAGCAAAACGTCGTAAATTCATCTAAATACCTAGGAATAAATTGTCCGTAACTGTAATTACGGATAACTTAAATTTGAAAGAACACACAGGCACCATATATTGCGTTTTATTAGCAGAACATTTAGGAAATGTTACAGATCTACTAAAGAGTATGCCTACACTACGCTTGTCCGTTCTCTTTTGGAGTTCTGCTGCGCTGTCTGGGATCCTTACCAGATAGAATTAACGGAGCACATAAAGAAACTTCAAAGAACAGCACCGTGTTTTGTATTATCACGAAGTAGGGAAGAGAATGTCACTGACATGATACAGGATTTGGGGTGGACATCATTAAAACAAAGGCGTTTTCCGTTGCGGCAGAATCTTCTTACGAAATTTCAATCACCAACTTTCTCCTCCGAAGGCGAAAACGTTTTGTTGACCTGCGTAGGGAGGAACGACCATCGTAATAAAATAAGGGAAATCAGAGATATGGGTGCTCGTTTTTTCCAAGTGCTGTTCAAGAGTGGAATAATAGAGAATTAGTATGAAGGTGGTTCGGTGAACCCTCTACCAAGCACTTACGCGTGATTTGCAGAGTATCCATGCAGATGTAGATGTAAATGTAGATAGTCAATTAAAATGTGATTGTGGCCATGTAAAGCGGATCGGCTAATGAAATAAATTAAAGCTGTACAGAATCCACAGTTTGGCTCTTTTCATTTACGATCAAACCAACGTATTTCTAGAGGTAGTATGATATGACCACATGGAAGATAAAACATGAAGAGTTCCTGAACCATGTGAATCCTATCCACTCAGATATAAAATTAATGGTGAAACTTGAAAAAGAAGGGGAAACCATCTTCCCTAGACGTGTTCGTTAAGAGTCACGGTGTATACAGGCAACCCGCATACGCTGACTGTATCTCCACGCATCAGCCATGCATCACAAAGAAATTGTGTGCTAAAGACACTGGTCCATAGAGCGAACACTTGCAGACAAAGAAAGCCTCGCCGAAGAATTATATCCACGACTAGTGTCCCCAAGCAATAGGTACTCAAATCGCCAAATTCAAGGGCTTTGCAGTCAGAATCAAGAAAGTCTGAGAAAGAAGTAGAGATTGACGCAGAGGAAGAAAAAGCCAAGAAGCGCTTACCTAGCTTACGCTGACCCATCATCCTGAAAGATCGGTGTTTTTAACGAAATGTATTTTGTGATGAAGACTCTTCTTTTTCATGTTAAAAGACGGTCTAGGTCGGCGAAAGCTGGGTGTGTACCGCAGTTTGTGCTAATGGGCCATGTATTGCGTGGGGCAGGCCTTCAGAATAGTCGAGGAGAGACCCAAAGATTACCAAAGACACTCCCGACTAAAATAACCAAGCAAACCAGCTCCCTCCGAGAACTGCTTCCAATATAGTCTTGAAATGAAACACAATGAGACCAGTACCGTGATGCACACGCCAAGTTTCTAGGACAGCGTAATTAAGTGTATCGAAACAAAATGTCGGAAAAGCTAAAAAAACAGCGATGGAGATTTCAAGATAAACAAGGCTCGGGGTCCGATAACTCGTTATAGTTCACGGCGTGGTCAGAGTCCAAGCTGAGATTACACATAAGAGCACAACTCTCAGCACCTGAAGAAGACGACTCGGTCGGTCGTGGTAATATTGTGCATAAAATGGAAACAATAATTACGCTGAGCATCAGACAGCACACCATTTGATACCGTTAGCTGTGGACAAGCGAAACACAAGGGTTTCTTGGTAGTTTCTAGCATAGTTTCACAGTTCATTTTTGTTGTCGCACGAATTTCTTGCTTTCGTTCTTTTCGTGACCGACGGGTAGTTAGTTATTAGTTGAACAGAGATTCTCTTTTATCCACGAGCCATATTATCAAGCAAGATACTTCGTAGATATATGTGGAGCCTGTAGTTCATGGCGCCTGTAGTCAACCGGCATTGCCTGTCTTACTCTGCATTTTAACTGATTATTTACCCTTCTTCCGAAAATTGTATGAGTCCAAGATAAACGAGCTACTACTTTAATTTTAATTTTTTGGAGCTAAATACCAACGGTACGGAAGAATTAATGAAATATTAGACCTTGCATCAAGCACAAATAAATGGCGTGTGGCACGAAAGGTTAATTGTGTAGAGGTTTTGAAGGCATGCTTTCTTTTCGTTTTAATATTGTGCTTATTCACAGAGACATAGTTCAGATATCTCTGAATAATGGATTTCTCTTATTTATATCTCTGGATAATTTTAGTTTTATCTTTATGAATGCTATTCAGCGATAAAAATGCACCTTCAGTGCGTTTTTTGCTGAAATATCTTCGAAAGGAAGCGTGTGGCTGACAGCTGACTGCATCCAGAGAAAGAAATACATACGTAAATCACCAATTCATCTAAAATGCGTCGTGGAAGAATATCAAAGTGACTGACACACACAATAGTTTTAATTTGTTTCTTTATATCTTACGTGGTCACACTCCCTAAAAAAGCATGCACAAAAATTTGTCGCCCCCGGAGACATCACGCTGATACCTTTGGGGTTCACAATGATTTTAAATTAACGAGGAAGAGACTCCCTAAGTTCTTGAGGTGTGTCGTGTTTAACTGAGACCACTCGGAACGGTCAGACCCCACAGGGTTTCGAAATTGTGCGAATGTTGATTGCTACGTTTCACTAGTCGTTTTAAATAATTGCAGACATTTTCTGTGGATTAAGATCGGTTGATTAAGCGGGCCAGTCGCGGTACGACATGGTGCCTGAACGTTCGTCAAACCAGGGGCGTACACGTGTAGTCCTGTGAACACGGCTGTTTTAATTTTAGGACAACCGCGTACTCTCCAGTTTAGAAGAAAGGGCGACACTTGCTCACCAAAAATGTCGAAATAAGCACCCTAGGTCATGTTCATGACGACCCGTATGCGTGGGCCAAACTCACGCCGAAAAACAGTCCTGAAACGTCAGGGAACGACCTCTGGTCGCAACGACGCCCTCCGAAGGGAGGTGAAGGCAACATTTAGTCGTCAGTGCACTCGACGTCTCGCATCGTCTGAAAAGAGGCAAAATTGCGACACGTCAAATCACGCTACACTGTTCTATTCAGGCATCCTCCGGTTTCGTTGTTCGGCCCACTGAAGGCGTGCAGCTTAGTCTGCCACTGTGAGTAATGGCCTTTTGCGGGGTACCTGCCTCAGAGTGTAGATTGCAGATTCCTTCGGAATATTCGCTCGGAAAACGATTGAAATGTACACTACTGGCCATTAAAATTGCTACACCAAGAAGAAATGCAGATGATAAACGGGTATTCATTGGACAAATATATTATACTATAACTGACATGTGATAACATTTTCACGCAATTTGGATGCATAGATCCTGATAAAATCAGTAACCAAAACAACCACCTCCGGCCATAATAACGGCCTTGATACGCCTGGGCATTGAGTCAAACAGAGCTTGGATGGCGTGTACAGGTACAGCTGCCCATGAAGCTTCAACGCGATGCCGGCCGGAGTGGCCGAGCGGTTCTAGGCGCTCCAGTCCGGAACCGCGCGACCGCTACGGTCGCAGATTAGAATCCTGCCTTGGGCATGGATGTATGTGATGTCCTTAGGTTAGTTAGGTTTAGGTAGTTCTAAGTTCTAGGGGACTGATGACCTCAGCTGTTAAGACCCATAGTGCTCAGAGCCATTTGAACCATTTTTTTTCAACGCGATACCACAGTTCATCAAGAATAGTGGCTGGCGTATTGTGACGAGCCAGTTGCTCAGCCACCATTGACCAGACGTTTTCAATTGGTGAGAGATCTGGAGAATGTGCTGGCCAGGGCAGCAGTCGAACATTTTCTGTATCCCTAAAGGACCGTACAGGACCTGCAACATGCGGTCGTGCATTATCGATTAAAGTTAAGTATTCCAGCAGCAACGTACCTTATCGGCTATATTAATTACATTGTCATTTTCCAGATCTCACGCCAGCCTGTGTGAGCTTAAAAGCGTGCATTTCGGCAGGTTTCGCAGGGATCGAATGAAGGGTAGAGCCACGGTTCGAAACACATCTGAAATGTAACGTCCACTGTTCAAAGCGCCGTTAATGCGAACAAGAGGTGACAGAGACGTGTAACCAATGGCACCCCATACCATCACGCCGGGTGATACGCCAGCCAGTATGGCGCTGACGAATACACGCTTCCAATGTGCGTTCACCGCGATGTCGCCAAACACGGATGCGACCATCGTGATGCTGTAAACAGAAGCTGGATTCATCCGAAAAAATGACGTTTTTTTCACCCAGGTTCTTCGGTGAGTGCACCATCGCAGGCGCTCCTGTCTGTGATGCAGCGTCAATGGCAGAAGAGCCAACACCGTGTTGCTAGAGGAGGCCGAAATGCACGCTTTTAAGCTCACACAGGCTGGCTTGAGGTCTGGAAAATGACAATGTGATTAATATAGCCGATAAGGTACGTTGCTGCTGGAATACTTAACTTTAATCCATAATTGGTGTACATCGCTCTTGACTGTACAGGTTTTACAATCTCAATATTAACTGGTAATGGCGCCTTGCTAGGTCGTAGCAAATGACGTGGCTGAAGGCTATGCTAACTATCGTCTCGGCAAATGAGAGCGTAGTTGTCAGTGTAGCATCGCTAGCAAAGTCGGCTGTACAACTGGGGCGAGTGCTAGGACGTCTCTCTAGACCTGCCGTGTGGCGGCGCTCGCTCTGCAATCACTGACAGTGGCGACACGCAGGTCCGACGTATACTAGCGGACCGCGGCCGATTTAAAGGCTTCCACCTAGCAAGTGTGGTGTCTGGCGGTGACACCACAGAAATGTCGCGATACAATAAACTGCAGTCGCGATAGGCCTTTACACGAGGCATCACAACAACGTTTCACCAGGCAACGCCGTTCAACTGCTGTTTGTGTATGAGAAATCGGCTGGAAACTTTCCTCATGTCAGCACGTTGTAGGTGTCGCCACCGGCGCCAACCTTGTGTGAATGCTCTGAAACGCTAATCATTTGCATATCACAGCATGTTCTTCCTGTCGGTTAACTTTCGCGTTTGTAGCACGTCATCTTTGTGGTGTAGCAATTTTAATGGCCAGTAGTGTAGTTGCAGTTAGCTACATCTGCAATCCCTCTCGAGCTCGAAGCTTCTTGTCATTAAAAATGCGTGAGTCTCGACTCCGCTCCCTGTCGGTAGTATGTTTCTACGGCGACTTTTCTTAAGCGATCCCTAAGCAGTCGATAATACTGTGCAATAATATTGAACAATATACTGAAGTTTTGCTCCAGACGGCAAACTTCATGTCAAATCAAGGAGGGACAAACATGGCGGTTATGGACGGCGGCTGTTATTCGTCCCTTGCGGCCGCAGGAAGAAAAAGAGAATGCTTAGATGTGAAAAGATATATAAGAAGGGAGGAAGACTAACACACGAAAATTTTCTAGGGGTGTTTAGGACAAGCAGACCAAATAACTGTCGGAAGTTTCTCAGGATGGACGCACGCTCTTTTGATGCACTTTGACAAATGGTTACATCTGTAATTAAACAAAGGGTCACTCACTGATCTGCGAGACGTTGTTCTTGTAATTCAGCGCCTCGGAATTATTACATGGACACGTTTTAGGGGCCCCAAAGTTGAGGTCCAGAGTGCTGTGGCGCGCCTACCACGGAACACTAGCGGTCGAATGTCTGCTGGCGGCAATATTCAAACGCCGACGGCTCCGCTCGTACCGCGGCAGGGCAGGAAGCCACCAGGGAGTTCAGCAGAGGGCGACTCCAGCGGTCACGTCGAAACCGCAGCCGCCGCGCGAAGCTAGAAGAATCGGCGTGCTCAGATCGGCACTTCTTCTGCTTCCGCGGCCCAGCTCTGCAGGCAACCAAAACGAAGTAATCCTGGCGCGAAGCGAGGGTTTAAGCTCTCGCTGAAGCAGCAGCAGGCAGTAGCATCGCCTGCGCGGTACTGGTGGCCGTCAGCAGGGCCGCTGCCACTGCAGCTGTCGTCGTCCAGTCCACCGTTCACCGCCGCTCTCCCGACCAAGACGTCGCGCTGCCGGGGACCGGACCCTACCAACCGGGCGGTTTTGGACTGGCATTTCAATTCACGGACTATAGTGAGGAAATTTAACTTGACATCACTCGTTCTCTTAAAACAACTTAGCATTCAAGACGAGTAGACGAGTAGCGTTACAGAACTTAACTTTTCTTTCCACTGTATACTCTAGCAAGTGACATCATTTATGTCAGTAGCAAGAACAGCCTTTTATGCCATCTGTTGTTGTTGTGGTCTTCAGTCCTGAGACTGGTTTGATGCAGCTCTCCATGCTACCCTATCCTGTGCAAGCTTCTTCATCTCCCACTACTTACTGCAACCTACATCCTTCTGAATCTGCTTAGTGTATCCATCTCTTGGTCTCCCTCTACGATTTTTACCCTCCACGCTGCCCTCCAATACTAAATTGGTGATCCCTTGATGCCTCAGAACATGTCCTACCAACCGATTCCTTCTTCTGGTCAAGTTGTGCCACAAACTCCTCTTCTCCCCAATTCTATTCATTACCTCCTCATTAGTTATGTGATCTACCCATCTAATCTTCAGCATTCTTCTGTAGCACCACATTTCGAAAACTTCTATTCTCTTCTTGTCCAAACTATTTATCGTCCATGTTTCACTTCCATACATGGCTACGCTCCATACAAATACTTTCAGAAACGACTTCCTGACACTTAAATCTATACTCGATGTTAACAAATTTCTCTTCTTCAGAAACGCTTTCCTTACCATTGCCAGTCTACATTTGATATCCTCTTTACTTCGACCATCATCAGTCATTTTGCTCCCCAAACAGCAAAACTCCTTTACTACTTTAAGTGTCTCATTTCCTAATCTAATTCCCTCAGCATCACCCAACTTAATTCGACTACATTCCATTATTCTTGTTTTGCTTTTGTTGATGTTCATCTTATAGCCTCCTTTCAAGACACATCCATTCCGTTCAACAGCTCTTCCAAGTCCTTTGCTGTTTCTGACAGAATTACAATGTCATCGGCGAACCTCAAAGTTTTTATTTCTTCTCCATGGATTTTAATACCTACTCCGAATTTTCTTTTGCTTCCTTCACTGCTTGCTCAATATACAGATTGAATAACATCCGGGAGAGGCTACACCCTGTCTCACTCCCTTCTCAACCACTGCTTCCCTTTCATGTCCTTCGACTCTTATAACGGCCATCTGGTTTCTGTACTAATTGTAAATAGCCTTTCGCTCCCTGTATTTTACCCCTGCCACCTTCAGAATTTGAAAGAGAGTATTCCAGTCAACATTGTCAAAAGCTTTCTCTAAGTCTACAAATGCTAGAAACGTAGGTTTGCCTTTCCTTAATCTTTCTTCTAAGATAAGTCGTAAAGTCAGTATTGCCTCACGTATTCCAGTATTTCTACGGAATCCAAACTGATCTTCCCCGAGGTCGGCTTCTACTAGTTTTTCCATTCGTCTGTAAAGAATTCGTGTTAGTATTTTGCAGCTGTGGCTTTTTACACTGATTGTTCGGTAATTTTCACATCTGTCAACACCTGCTTTCTTTGGGATTGGAATTATTATAATCTTCTTGCAGTCTGAGGGTATTTCGCCTGTTTCATACATCTTGCTCACCAGATGGTACAGGTTTGTCAGGACTGGCTCTCCCAAGGCCGTCAGTAGTTCTAATGGAATGTTGTCTACTCCTGGGGCCTTGTTTCGACTCAGGTCTTTCAGTGCTTTATGCCATCTAACAATTATGAAAAAAGTGTTTGTTTATTTGGTGTTTAATCTAGAAGACTCTCCAAGTACCTTTAAGTTGTTTTTTCAAATAGTCAGAATTGTGTGAGTAAATAATTAGCCAATTCAGTCGAGCGTATGTGTCTTGTGTTCGACATAAAACAGAGGAACTTTCCTAGGCCACTTCAGTCTTCCAAACAGCAGACACACCAAGAAAACGGTTGTGGGTCTCTCGACTTCAGAATGGTCTCTCCCTTCGGAAATAGTCCCACCTGCGGATAAACAGCACAGGATTTTGTGGAGCTCACTCAACCGTTCTCGTTCTGGAGTAGCCTCGAGAAATGGCACTTCCCGAGCGATACCATAAACTGTGACAAGGGGTAATCACTGACCACGGAGCACCTACTGGATTGTCATCTATGCCCTGCATCCGGCGCAGAAGAAGATCTTCTGCTTGCGATACTGGGTGCAGTTGAAGTTGGAGATGATAATTCTTTATTTAATTTGTTTTTAGTGGTTCTTGTGTAGCATTTGCATCTGACTTGAATAAATAATCTTGCCATACAGGGAATTCTTTTGAAGGCCTAAACTTGTAAGTTCACTATCACCACAGTCAAGCCTAACCGTAATGGAAAAGGACACACCTATTTAAAAAGCTTGAAACAATACATAAAGGCAAGGAAAGCTCTGTATAAGTATTTGATGTAGAAATTGTTTTCAGATTTGAATTAGATGGGAAAATTCATGACGTCAGAAGTACTAACAGCTTGGCTCCAGTAGCTCATCAACTACAGCTCTCTTTTTCGTTGCACTTCCTACAACACAGACTAACGCTGGAAAAACTTTTTTGCTGAAAATACCTCATTTGTATGTTTTTTAGGGTGGGAAATCAAAAAATGATACTTAAAAAACTGTATCACCCACCATTTCTTCGCAATTTACAGTTAAAGTTATTAAATTTAGCGATTTTTAAAGAATTTAACAGCTTTTATATAGTTAAAATAATTTAAAAAACAGTTGTAATGAATGTAGATGGCGTTGGTAGCACTGTTGAAAAATATTTGCTGGTAAAAACCTGTCGATTCTATTTTTGTGTTAACAGATGGTGTTTTGTTTACTGTCAACCTAACCTCATTTTTCCGTTTCTTGTACATGTGCTCATTACAATGTCTAACCGTGGTTGTAATAACTCTGCTGGCAGTATTTGTTATATTTGTGGTGAATTTGTGATTAAAAAACACAAAAAGAAAGATTACAGTCTTGGTGAAAAGGTTTATCTATCATACTTTGGATCTAAACTTGGTGAGAAAGATAAATCTTGGGCGCTACATATGTTCGTTATGTGTGTGTTGAAGATATGAGAAAATGGTCCAAAAAGGAGAAAAAAGCCTTTAGATTTGTTGTTCCTATGATATGGAGGGAGCCAAGAAATCATTCCGATGATTGCTACTTTTACAGTGTTGATATTACTGGTCATAATTCGAAAAACAAGAAGGTAATAAGCTACCCTAACCTTCCGCCTGCCATCCGACCAGTAGGGCATGGTGTAGATTTGCCGGTTTCTGAACCACCAGATGATTTAAATTCTATTCCAACAGAAGTATTTTCTGATGTAGAATCTGATTTACATGAGCCAGATGATGATGAATTCCGCTGTAATACAGAAAGTCTAGAGCCCAAATTGTTTAATCAGACCGAGCTTAACGATTTGGTTAAGGATCTGGGCTTACCTAAAGAAAAAGCTGAATTGTTTGGCTCTAGATTAAAAGAAAAGAACTTTTTGGCAGCTGGAACCAGCAAATACATGTATAGAAAGAGAGAGCAGCAATTTTCCAAGTTTTTTCAACAAGAAGGTGGTTTAGTGCACTGCTCAGACATTCCCAGTCTGATGAATGAGTTTGGTATTGAATACAAAAAGGAAGACTGGAGGCTGTCTATTGATTCACCCAAAACTATTTTAAAGGCTGTTTTATTACACAATGGTAACATGTATGCATCTGTACCTGTTGGACATTCTGTACATATGAAAGAATGCTATGATAATCTAGAAATAGAGCTAAATAAAATAGGCTATTCTGCTCATGGTTGGATGGTATGTGGCGATCTGAAGGTAACGTGCATGCTCCTTGGTCAGGAAGGTGGCTTTACCAAATTTTCATGTTTCTTGTGTGAATGGGCTAGTAGCGTTAGGGATCAACCCTGGTGCAGAAAGAACTGGTTTCTGAGGGAGTCTTTAAAACCTGGTGAGAAGAACACTGTACGCAAAAACCTTGTAGGTCCAAGAAACGTACTCCTACCTCCTCTACATATAAAGTTAGGCCTAATGATACAGTTTCTAAACTCTTTGCCTAAAGATGGACCATGTTTTAAGTTATCTCTGCCAAAAGTTTCCACAACTTGGAGAAGCTAAACTAAAAGATGTTTGATGTTAACTTTGAATCCACAATGACCTTAAATGAGGAAGAAGCATGTGTGTCATTCAAGCAAGTCGTTACAAAGTTGTTAGGACATGAAAAAGACACAGAAAATGTTTCTATTATAGCTACAATGTTAAAGAAGTTTAAAACTTTAGGATGTTTAATGAGCCTGAAAGTTCGCTTTTTGAACAGTGACTTTGATTACTTCCCAGACAATATGGCAGATGTTAGTGAGGAGCAAGGAGAGCGTTTTCACCACGACATTAAAGTGATGGAAAAACGCTAACAAGGCCGCTGGAACACCAACATGATGGGGGATACTTTTGGTCACGTCACCGAGAAGTTTAGCAAGCGACTCATCGTAGAAAAAATATCGTAGAAAAAGCATCGTACAAAAAGCACCAATTCCAGCTGACAAATGAAACCTCTATGAACTCATATAACTGTTTTAAGTAGCTTACTGTAAATACAAACCATGCTTACGTTGCAACAAAGTGTTTCATTAATTTCCCCATTTACCGTATAGCATAGGATTTTTATACTATATAATAAAAAGCCTATTGCTCAAAAACTATGGGTGATACAAAAGAAACTAAGGCTAGTTTTGGATTCAGCTCATAAAAATCTATAAAGATGAGCCATCAAAGTAAAAAAAAAAAGTTTAAAAAAATTCGTTGGCCTGTGTAATTGGTCCCCAATGTGTATACACCGATAAACTAAACCATTAAGACCACTGCCCACCGCTACGATGGATGCCGCTTGCGAGCACGTGACGTAGTAACAAAAGTATCTAAGCGAAGCAGACACGGATGGAGGATCACCCTAAGGAAGATATAGGCTACAGGTGGGGAAATCCATTAAAGTAAGCGACTTTTGTAAGTAGGCTGTTTAGGTTTTTATGTTGGTAACGCCACGTAGCGCTCTGTATGAAAATCACTGTGTGCAGTTTGTGGCTAGTTGGACTCATTGTTGGAATATTCGCTTGTGTAGTGTTGGGCAGTTGGATGTGAACAGCGCGGTTGGAGGTGAGCCGCCAGCTGTGGTGGATGTGGGGAGAGAGATGGCAGAGTTTTGAGAGCGGACGATCTGGACGTGTGTCCGTCAGAAAATGGAAATTTGTAAGACTGGGTGTCATGAACTGATATACATATTATGACTTTTGAGCACTATTAAGATGAATACATTGTTTGTTCTCCATCAAAATCTTTCATTTGCTAACTATGCCTATCAGTAGTTAGTGCCTTCAGTAGTTAGAATCTTTCATTTAGATGGCAGTATTGGCGCTCGCTGTATTGCAGTAGTTCGAGTAACGAAGATTTTTGTGAGGTAAGTAATTCATGAAAGGTATAGGTTATTGTTACTCAGGGCCATTCCTTTGTAGGGATTATTGAAAGTCAGATTGCGTTGCGCTAAAAAAATATTGTGTGTCAGTTTAGTGATGATCAGAATAAGTAAAGAGAGAAATGTCTGAGTACGTTCAGTTTTGCTCAACTGTTTGAAAATGAAATAACGTAAGAGGTTTATCAGCACACTCATTTATAATTTTTCTAATGGGACGTTACACTTTGACAAAGAGCAGATTATTATTACCGAAAGCCTGTGGACGAGTACCTCGAAAGCGGCGAAGCTGATGAATGTTCACGTGCTACTGTCGTGAGCATCTAGGGAAAGAGTTAGGACAGTGAAACCACTAAATGGTCCAACATCCACGACGCTTCGCAGAACGTGGGGTTCGGAGGTTTGTCTGCTCTGTAAAGCAGGACAGATGGTGATCTGTGGCGTGTCTGCCGAGAGAGCACGATGCTGGTGGACGCACAAGTGTTTTGGAGCACACCCTTCATCATACACTGCTGAACGTGGGGCTCCGGAGCAGACCATGTAACGCCGGAAATGTATATCCTCCTATTTCCATCTATTGTACTATAAATTTGTTTTCCTTATTTTTGTTACCTGAATATATGACATTTCTGTGTCTTTGCATATTGTAATTGTTTTACTATTTGTATATATATATTTATGCATTTATGTCGATGTATAATTGGTTTGTTTCGTAAATATTATTTGTATTTTTACGCTGGGTCTTGCCTAGGGAAGACTGCTATCGAACGATTACATCGATAGGTCGTGTGAAGAATCAAAGTTTTTAGGATCTTTGGGAGTGTTAACTCTGCCGCGTGGAGCGCGGGCTGAGCAGGGAGAGTTTGGCTGGGGTAGTGCGGTGGAGCAGATGTGTTGTGTGACGCTCCCGCGAGTTGGCGCACTTTCGGGGTTGGGCAGCATGTAATTGCGCTCGACTTGCTATGATAGTTTCTGACATGGTGTCGCGGACGGGAAGCATTAGCTGGCGCACATCAAGAGCCCGTTTCGCCTGGTGACCGTGTCGAGAAGAAGGCGCGCCAACATCCAGCTTCTGCAAGAGCGACGGCCGACAATGAGTGACTGTCGCCACCTCCTCGATCGACGGCTTCAAACCTTCAATCAACCAACAAGGAAGACTGGAAGCACGTAAAGTTTTAGAACTGTATGGCAGAGCTCAGCTTTTCAAACTTTTAAAATTGTTGCATTACAAAATTACAGCAACTTAGCATGAACGTTTGTTGCTTATTGTCCCAATTGCATTACCAAGCAGGGTCCCTTCCTTTTCCGGAATGAACCCGAGTGTCGTTGAAATTCAAACGCCAGCATCATTCTATTTCACTGCTTTAATTTCAAAGTTCAGTTAAGGTATTCATAGCTGGCTACAATATTTAGATTAAACAAGCACAAATTAAGAGTGCGAGTTTTGTTACCGTATTTTAGCTTACCTGTGACTGCAGCTCAGCTTGGTACGTACTAAATTTTACTATTGTTAATTGTTCAGAATCATTTAATTCAAGTTCAAAGTTAAATCTCTTATTTCTAAATTGCGTAGATTCAAGTAGCTTTTGAAATGATTGTTGAGGTAGTCCAAGACTAACCGTATTTTACTGAATTTCTATGTGCTTCAGAAAGAAAGCTCACTATTAACTTCAGTCACTAAATTAACTTACGATTTTCCGGTTTTATTAATTCTTTTGCTAAATTAAGTCAGAGTGTAGCGAAATTTATTACTTCTGACAAACTTTCATTTTTACACTACACGTGTCAACCTTCGGTTGCCACGCTTCTAGTGCTAATTATATGTGTAATAACCTTTCTTTTTCAGTTACTGTAGTAATTGTCCATAGGACTGGCGACCGTAATTTCCCCCAAATCTCAAATATCTAATTACCGCTAGTTAATTGTTAACGTAACGGCCGCACATTTACTTTGTTTATTAATTTTACCCCTTTTCAAAATTAATTTCCACCAGTTTCATTGGCATTTTTCCTTTCACTTAGATGTAACCCTTTCCTCCCTCTTTACCGACAGTCTAACTTCGGTGACGATTGCTTTTCCCAAATCTCCATTAGGTGCACGCGGTTTAATTTTTCACTGTCATTAAGGTCGATAAGTGAGGGGAAGTTTACATCCACCCCTACGAGTTCACGTGGTGACCCAACGACATCGTCAGTTACGATTGCAGTGGGAATGGGACCATCGGCATTCAACCGTCGATTAATGGAAACGTGTCTGCTCTTCGAATGATTCACATTTTTTGGTACAGTAGGTCGATGGTCGTCTCCACCAACGCCGTCATCGAGGTGCACGGCGGCTCGAAACGTGCAGTGCGCTACGCATGCAGGCTGGTGGGAGCAGTTTATGCTGTGGGAGACATTCGGTTGCACTTGCGTGGGACCTATGATAGCAATCGAGGACACGCTAAAGACTGCGAACCACCTGCATCCCTTCATGGTTGATGTCTTCCCCGACAGCGATGTATTTTTCAGCAGTGTAATTGTCCGTGTCTCAGAGCCAGAACCGTGCCAGAGTGGTTTGAGGTGCACTGCACTCAACTCACGTCGATGTCTCGGCAACCAGATTCGCCTGATGTAAATCCTATGTAACCCATCTGAGTCGTTATCGGGCGGTATTACAGCGGCCCATTATTCACGCGAATTACGTGACCTGTGCGTACACAACTAATGCCACATACCTACACAAACCTACCAACAAACTGTCGGATTTCTGATACCAAGAATCAGAGATGTATTTCGTCCCAAAGACGGAAAAACAAGCTTGTAAGCAGGCGGTCATAATATTTTGACGCATCATGTAACTTCTTTTGCAGCGTAACTGTTTCCAGATATTTTACCTTATATTTAGACAACAGCAGATAGTATTGTTAGGTTTTTGCTGGCAGTCACTATGCCACTTTCGTTTTACACAATATAACGCTGGCAAACCGCAAAAAGCTTGCAGTAACTCTAAAATGAACGAACGTTCCACAGATTTCGAAGCCATTTCCACAGTCCGGTTTACACAACACAAGCCACGCAAAAGTATGGCGTATTCTGAAACGGGACTGAGCTGACAAAGATGTACAAAATTAGCCAGGGACTATACACTAAGACTGCTTTGTGCAATAAAAATATAACGTCAGTAGATCAGTCACATTATTGGGCAATGACCAGTGATAACCGGAATTGGTCAGTAGTATTGCAGAATAGGAAAAAAGCGCAGAACACTGTTCACAGTGTAGGGTGTAAGTTAACAGGGAAGCTCTTTCAAGTGGTTCGTAATATAAATTTAAGGCATAGCAGCAGGAATAATATGTTGGGCAAAATAGACCGGAAAGTACTTGTTTTGTGTTTTGATGGGCGTTGTATTTCCGTTGCATAGTTTTTTTCTTTTTTTTAATTGCTATGAATTACAAAATTGTGGTGATAAATGTGTATAAAATTATATAATGTATTTAGGTTTAAGTATTTAAATCTTATAAAAATTGTAAACGAATTGTGGCCATGTTTAGGGATTATTTTGACTAATGTAGTGTCACGTGACCCGACTCAGGACTGTGGATATGAGCGGGAAAATCGGGGTCTTCAGGCGCTCAGTCCGGAGCCGCGCGACTGCTACGGTCGCAGGTTCGAATACTGCCTCGGGCATGGATGTGTGATGTCCTTAGGTTAGTTAGGTTTAAGTAGTTCTAAGTGCTAGGGGACTGATGACCACAGATGTTAAGTCCCATAGAGCTCAGAGCCATTTGAACCATTTGAACCGTTGCGGTGATAAGTTGGGAGCGGCAAAGTGCCGCGAGTGTAAGCATGGACGCCGGTGTGTGTGAAGGAACATCGTGAAAGTGTGTAGGTGCGAGACAATAAACCTTGAACGAATTGCACCGATTATTATTATTTATACAGATCGGATTTATTTGTGAACTTAAAAATGCATGGCCACAAGGTTAAAGTGTTTCTTTTGAATAAATGAGTTTCAATCTGAACGTGTATAGTTCAATTCAGTATTGTTCAAAAGCTAGTCAATATATGACTCAATAGTAGGGGCGCAAATGGAACCGTTCACTACCAACCCCCTTTGCAGATGAGCCACGTGAAAAATAGATAGTGAACTAGCCCGAGTACAGTTGCAAGGGGTCACTTTACGCCTCGTTACCTGACTGTGAGTGTTTCACCATTCCTTGCAGACACATTGGTCAATCCGTATTGATGCGCCAAC
This sequence comes from Schistocerca cancellata, assembly GCF_023864275.1. Classification (NCBI taxonomy): domain Eukaryota; kingdom Metazoa; phylum Arthropoda; class Insecta; order Orthoptera; family Acrididae; genus Schistocerca; species Schistocerca cancellata. The sequence goes on from NC_064627.1 coordinate 964,494,781, forward strand.
TAATCGGTCAGCTTCATTTACCCTGTAGTCATGGGCACGTCAAAACGCGACAGCTCCTATCTGCCAATAGTACGAGTCCACACCCATGTTACTGTGTTGATTCCATACAACCGACTAGTACATATACAGGGTGATTCAAAAAGAATACCACAACTTTAGGAATTTAAAACTCTGCAACGACAAAAGGCAGAGCTAAGCACTATCTGTCGGCGAATTAAGCGAGCTATAAAGTTTCATTTTCTGTGCCATTTCAGCCAATAAAGTTTTTGGTCCCGTTTTCTTCGAAGGTGCTACTGTAACTGGACTACAGTATCTGGAGATGTTAGAGAATTGGCTGTTCCCTCAGTTCGAACAAGAAGCACAACAATTCATATTTCAGCAGGATGGAGCGCCACCACATTGGCACTTATCTGTCCGTAACTACCTGAACGTCAACTATCCGAGGCGATGGATCGGCCGCCAGGCAGCCCGTGACAGAACACTTCATCACTGGCCTCCAAGAAGCCCTGATCTTACCCCCTGCGCCACCATTGATGATTTGAAACGAGAAATAACAGCAGCTATCCAAACTGTTACGCCTGATATGCTACAGAGAGTGTGGAACGAGTTGGAGTATCGGGTTGATATTGCTCGAGTGTCTGGAGGGGGCCATATTGAACACCTCTGAACTTGTTTTTGAGTAAAAAAAAACCTTTTTAAATACTCTTTGTAATGATGTATAACAGAAGGTTATATTATGTTTCTTTCATTAAATACACATTTTTAAAGTTGTGGTATTCTTTTTGAATCACCCTGTATATTGACATGTCAACGGTGGAGGATGACATGGTCGCTCGGTTCCTGTTCGGCACCATTTGCAGCTCCTCACAGCGACCAGTGCACTTTTTTAGGAGTATGACCAGTAAGATTATTTTTGTTAAAGATTACTGTGGTATCGATAGCTACGATGCCACTGCTTAGGTTGGCACTATGACAGACACCGACGACAGCGCCCTCTAGCCGGCGCTGGAGAGCTCTACGAGCATCGCTACAGATTCGGCCCATTTCATCAGGTGCAGACAGCCAGGACACTTCGCTTCAAGTTCGCGCCACCTTGCAAGTTATGTAGTATGTTTGCATATGCTTTTCCACTAGTAAAGGTGCTTTTATTGTATTTGCAGTACCGAGAGATTAGTACCTTTTCTTGCTCCTGTTCCTTACCCACGCGCCGCCTCCCAGGCGGTATAGAAAAGTTACCGTTTATTGCTCGGTGCATTTTTTTTAATTTTTTTTTGTAAAAGAACAAGCCTGTACGGAAAGGAATCGAACTAGGGCAGCTGCGTCGGCGGTCCTGCGACAAGGGTAACATTCATCTCACGCTAGGTGAGGAGAACCCTACATCATAGTGACGTAACTGTACGTCATCGTGACGTAAATAACCTAAATCGACTACATGAGTGCTTGTATCGATCTTTGCGGTTCTACCGATAACGTCAAAGCTAAATGTAAATATTTGCGTACAAACGAAGTGACAGGAGTTATCTGTTACGCTCATTCCAGTTGAATTAATTACTAAGCTGTAAGCCCAACAATTTGGGATAGTATTATGTGTTTCAGGAACATAATGAATGTCTGAACGAAGGAACCATAACGAAAGTAGAAAAAAAAAGCTTTGAGACAATTTGTTTTTTAAAAATCCGATGAATCGTGCATGAATAGTGTGGATAGAAACGTGAAATAAATAATTATTAAGCTGCAATCCAAAGAATGTGGGATGTTATTGTGTGTTTCATGAACATAACGAATATCTGAATCATAAGCATAACGAAAGTGTCTGGGCATTTTTAGTCCGATTAATCGTGCATAAATCATGTGGATAAATACGTGAAACAGGGAGAAATTAAAGTGTGTCGTATTTTTATAAAAGCCAATGAATTGCACAAAATTCATGTGGACAGAAACGTTAAACTGAGAAACTGAAGTTCGAAGTAATTCCGAATGTTGTTGGAAATATTAAAGCATCTAGTTCGATTTAATTTTGCCTTCATGTTGTAAATCAACTAAGAACAATGAACAGTGCAGATTGAAGACGCACACGTCGATGTATACAGAATGCACACTACAGTCGATAGTGCTACCCCTGCGAGAAGAGGGCGGTCGCGGCGGCGGTCAGCCGCGGGACGCAGGCGGAAGCGCGGCGAGGTGGTGCGCGGCCCGCGAGGCGTGCCTTGTGCCTTGCGCCTTGCGCCGTGGCGCGGCGCGCTCGCCGCCTTTACGGCCTTGGCCAGCAGGTTCTGAGCGCGGGCCGCCACCGCCGCCGCCGTAAATCAGAGCCGCGAGCCGCGTGAGTACGGGCAGGGAGGCTCCGCTGGGGACGGGCCAGGCGAGCGCTCCCGCTTCCGACCGCGCGCAATTCTCACCCACCGTCTCAGCACTGCGGCACTACGACGGCTTTGCTACACAGTACAGGGGGACGGCCGAAGACCTGGCTAACCGACAGCTCATGTTTGGAAGATCGCTTGTCAGCCGCCAGAAATGAAGCACTGACATATTTCGGCTCACAAGTCACAAGCCCACTCACCGCTTATTAGAAAACCACTCCCTGCAATTGAAGACACGCAATCGAATCAAACTGGACAGGATCGACTGATAATGGAAAATTAAAAAAGAAATGAGAAAAAGGACGCAGAACAAAGGAATTATTCGAACGGAACGGAAATCGGTTAATGTGATGTACATGTACAGGCAAACAAATCTACATCTACATTTATACTCCGCAAGCCACCGAACGGTGTGTGGCGGAGGGCACTTTACGTGCCACTGTCCTTACCTCCCTTTTCTGTTCCAGGCGCGTATGGTTCGCAGGAAGAACGACTGCCGGAAAGCCTCCGTGTGCGCTCGAATCTCTCTAATTTTACATTCCAGATCTACTCGGGAGGTATAAGTAGGGGAAGCAATATATTCGATACCTCATCCAGAAACGCACCCTCTCGAAACCTGGACAGCAAATTACACTGCGATGCAGAGTGCCTCTCTTGCAGAGTCTGTCACTTGAGTTTGCTAAACATCTCCGTAACGCCATCACGCTTACCAAATAACCCTGTGATGAAACGCGCCCCTCTTCTTTGGATCTTCTCTATCTCCTCCGTCAACACGGTCTGGTACGGATCCCACACTGATGAGCAATACTCAAGTATAGGTCGAACGAGTGTTTTGTAAGCCACCTCCTTTGTTGATGGACTACATTTTCTGAGGACTCTCCCAACGAATCTCAACCTGACACCCGCCTTACCAACAGTTAATTTTATATGATCATTCCACTTCAAATCGTTGCGTACGCGTACTCCCAGGTATTTTACAGAAGTAACTGCTACCAGTGTTTGTTCCGCTATCATATAATCATACAATAAAGGATCCTTCTTTCTATGTATTCGCAATACATTACATTTGTCTATGGTAAGGGTCAGTTGCCACTCCCTGCATCAAGTACCTATCCGCTGCAGATCTTTCTGCATTTCGCTGCAATTTTCTAATGCTGCAACTTCTCTCTATACTACAGCATCATCCGCGAAAAGCCACATGGAACTTCAGGCACTATCTACTAGGTCATTTATATACACTCCTGGAAATTGAAATAAGAACACCGTGAATTCATTGTCCCAGGAAGGGGAAACTTTATTGACACATTCCTGGGGTCAGATACATCACATCATCACACTGACAGAACCACAGGCACATAGACACAGGCAACAGAGCATGCACAATGTCGGCACTAGTACAGTGTATATCCACCTTTCGCAGCAATGCAGGCTGCTATTCTCCCATGGAGACGATCGTAGAGATGCTGGATGTAGTCCTGTGGAACGGCTTGCCATGCCATTTCCACCTGGCGCCTCAGTTGGACCAGCGTTCGTGCTGGACGTGCAGACCGCGTGAGACGACGCTTCATCCAGTCCCAAACATGCTCAATGGGGGACAGATCCGGAGATCTTGCTGGCCATGGTAGTTGACTTACACCTTCTAGAGCACGTTGGGTGGCACGGGATACATGCGGACGTGCATTGTCCTGTTGGAACAGCAAGTTCCCTTGCCGGTCTAGGAATGGTAGAACGATGGGTTCGATGACGGTTTGGATGTACCGTGCACTATTCAGTGTCCCCTCGACGATCACCAGTGGTGTACGGCCAGTGTAGGAGATCGCTCCCCACACCATGACGCCGGGTGTTGGCCTTGTGTGCCTCGGTCGTATGCAGTCCTGATTGTGGCGCTCACCTGCACGGCGCCAAACACGCATACAACCATCATTGGCACCAAGGCAGAAGCGACTCTCATCGCTGAAGACGACACGTCTCCATTCGTCCCTCCATTCACGCCTGTCGCGACACCACTGGAGGCGGGCTGCACGATGTTGGGGCGTGAGCGGAAGACGGCCTAACGGTGTGCGGGACCGTAGCCCAGCTTCATGGAGACGGTTGCGAATGGTCCTCGCCGATACCCCAGGAGCAACAGTGTCCCTAATTTGCTGGGAAGTGGCGGTGCGGTCCCCTACGGCACTGCGTAGGATCCTACGGTCTTGGCGTGCATCCGTGCGTCGCTGCGGTCCGGTCCCAGGTCGACGGGCACGTGCACCTTCCGCCGACCACTGGCGACAACATCGATGTACTGTGGAGACCTCACGCCCCACGTGTTGAGCAATTCGGCGGTACGTCCACCCGGCCTCCCGCATGCCCACTATACGCCCTCGCTCAAAGTCCGTCAACTGCACATACGGTTCACGTCCACACTGTCGCGGCATGCTACCAGTGTTAAAGACTGCGATGGAGCTCCGTATGCCACGGCAAGCTGGCTGACACTGACGGCGGCGGTGCACAAATGCTGCGCAGCTAGCGCCATTCGACGGCCAACACCGCGGTTCCTGGTGTGTCCGCTGTGCCGTGCGTGTGATCATTGCTTGTACAGCCCTCTCGCAGTGTCCGGAGCAAGTATGGTAGGTCTGACACACCGGTGTCAATGTGTTCTTTTTTCCATTTCCAGGAGTGTATATTGTGAAAAGCAATGGTCCCATAACACTCCCCTGTGGGACGCCAGAGGTTACTTTAACGTCTCTAGACGTCTATTACCGTTTCAATATAATTGGAAGACATATTCAAGAAAATGGAAATGCCGTGTGCCTAGGGCCTCCCATCGGGTAGACCGTTCGTCTGGTGCAAGTCTTTCGAGCTGACGCCACTTCGGCGACTTCCGTGTCGATGGGGATGAAATGATGATGATAAGGGCAACACAACACCAAGTCCCTGAGTGGAGAAAATCTCCGACCCAGCCGGGAATCGAGTCCGGGCCGTCAGGTATGACATTCCGTCGCACTGACTTCTCAGCTACCATGGGCGGACTATATTCAAGAGAAAGAGCTCCACAAATTGAGCAAGTCAGTAATGCGCTGGTCCACCTCTGGCCCTCATGCAAACAGTTAATCGGCTTGGCATTGATTGACAGAGTAGTTGGATGTCCTCATGAGGGACATCGTGTCAAATTCTGTCCAATTGGCGCCTTAGATCGTCAAAATCCCGAGATGGTTGGAGGGCCCTGCCCGTAATGCCCCAAACTTCTCAACTTTGGAGAGTTGAGACTACATTGCTGGCCATGGTGGGGTTTAATCATACAATGAAGGCTTTCACGACCGGATGTTTCAGCTGCCGAGAATTCTTCCGGGTTGTATGGCCGTGGTCCATGCAACTCTTCTATCCCTGACGTTTCGTCGAAAGTTACGTTGGACATCTTCGGAGGTGCTCCTGGTTGTGCTGAATCTTTTCTGCTGACGAGTCGGACGTTGAAGAACGGTCTAAATATCGTGGAAAGTGGGCGTGGTCTGTGTTTCACGTGATACCAGATGTAAACCTTGTCAAGGATAAAATATAACTATCGATCATAGTACGTCAAAGATAAAAACTTCTCATCCATTCTGTAGCGCCACTGTCCATATATCGCTGAGTTTCATAGCTTCTTCTTGTTAAAATTACCCCCATGTGTATATATTTCGATGACTTCTCCATATAGCCGTGGATAATAGTTCGTCATAGTACATAAAAACTCAGTTTCTGAAAATTTTACTATGTGATCACCCGACTGAAGAGCATGTTGTTCAAATGTGTGTGAAATCTTATGGGACTTAATTGCTAAGGTAATCAGTCCCTAAGCTTACACACTACTTAACCTAAATTATGACAAATACACACACACACACACACACACACACACACACACACCCATGGCCGAGGGAGGACTCGAACCTCCGCCGGGATCAGCCGTACAGTCCATGACTGCAGCGCCCCTGACCGCTCGGCTATTCCCGCGCGGCGAAGAGCATGTTCCGCCACGGCTGACTTGTCTGTTATCCCTAGTCAGCAAAGACTGTTATGCTCCTTCAAACGTGTGTTCACACTTCTCTTTGTAGTGCCAATGTAGACCATACCACATGTACACGGAATCTTGTATATACCACTTGCAGACAGAGGGAAACGTTTATCCTTTACGGAACGTAGTGCTTGGCCTATTTTCTTAGTTGGCCTGAAAATCGCTCGAACGTTATGTTACCTTAAAATCTTGACGATTTGATCTGTGACTATTTTGATGAAAGGTAGTGAAACCGTGTTCTTCCATCGATGTGTACTATCGTTGTCCTTAGGCCTCCTGTTATTCGGTAACAAAATTCTACTTATTTCCCTACTAGAGTACTCATTCTTCTCAAAAGCCTGCTTTAGAAGTTTTAACTCTGCGTCCAGGTATTCCGGCACACAAATACTTTTAGCTCTGTCCACTAGACTTTTAATTACACCTCTTTTTGGTTGTGGATAATGATTGGAATCCTTATGCAAGTATCAGTCGGTATGTGTAACCTAAAATATGTGTAACATAAAGTCTTTCGGAAGGTTACACATACCGACAGATACTTGCATAAGGATTCCAACGATCATCCACAATAAAAAAGAGGTGTAATTAAAAGTCTACTGGACAGAGCTAAAAGGATTTGTGCGCCGGAATACCTGGACGCCGAGTTAAAACTTCTAAAGCAGGCTTTTGAGAAGAATGCGTACTCTAGTAGGGAAATAAATAGAGTTTGGCGACCGAATAACAGTAGGCCTAACGATAAAGATAGGACACAGCGATGGAAGAACACGGTTTCTCTAACTTTCATAAAAAGAGTAACGGATCGAATCGTCAAGATTTTAAGGTAACATAATGTTCGAGCGATTTTCAGACCAACTAAGAAAATAGGCCAAGGACTTCGTTCTGTTAAGGATAAACGTCCCCCTCTGTCTGGAATTGGTGTATACAAGATCCCGTGTACATGTGGTAGGGTCTACATTGGAGCTACAAAGAGAAGTGTGAACACACGGTTGAAGGAACATAAAAGTCTTTGCCGACTAGGGAAAGGAGACAAGTGAGCCGTGGCGGAACATGCTCTTCAGTCGGGTGATCACATAGTAAAATTTTCGGAAACCTAGGTTTTATGTACTTTGACGAACTATTATCCACGGATATATAGAGAAGCCATCGAAATACATAGACATGGGGATAACTTTGACAGAAAAGAAGACCGTTCTTCAACGTCCGAATCGTCAGTCGGCAAGACTCAACCAGGAGCACTTCCGAAGATGTCCAACGTAGCTTTGGACGAAACGTCAGGGATAGAAGAGTTCCATGGGCCACTGCCATACAACCCGGAAGAATTATCGTCAACCAAGGTGGGGTTTGTCACGCACAAATACAAGCAGTGCGCGGGTGGGCAATGTTTTGCTGAAATGAAACCCCATAATGGCTTGCCATGTAGGGCAACAAAATGGGGCGTAGAATATCGTCGACGTACAGCTCTCCTGACCGGTTGCCGCGGGTCCTGCTATGAAAAGAAATGGTACCCCAGGCTATTAGTACTGGTTGTCGGGCCTTATGGCGGGCGACAATCAAGTTGGTACTGCACCGCTGTCCAGCGCTTCTCCACACCACGTCTTCAGCCAGGAATCTCATTGGCTGTGGTAGAACTGGTCTCCAGTGATCAGCCAAATAATGTCTGGAGACGCCCCGGACAGTTGTGGGATACCACCAAGCTTACTGTCGCCCGCCATACACCTGACAGCCAGAAGTCACGGTCTGCGGTGGTATTTATTTCCATAGCGGGACCCTTCGGCTGTGAGCCGCGGCACTCTTACAACACAGCGAAACATTGACATCATTCTGTGCTCCGTTTGTTTGAGGATTAGGGCGGGACCCTCCAACAAGATCGGGATTTTGACAGTTTAACTCGCATTGTAGACACAGTTTGGCACTATATCCCTCATCTGCACGACCACAATTCTACAAGGGTGAGTCAAATGAAAACCTTAAATTTGTAATAAAAAATCGAAATTTCACGCCGTTATCCTGTAAGTTTGGTTAGCGTGCTACAAACAGCGTGCAGAATGGCCTGTAGGTGGCAGCATAGTGCAGATGCACACAAACCGTCGCAGTATCAGTGTAAAGATGGCCGCCCCAATTGTGACTTGTACCAGGGAAGAACAGCGTTCTGTTATTCGGTTTTGGCGTAGTGAAGGCGAGAAACTTATTGAAATTCATCGACGAATGAAGGTTCAGTACGGTGATGCATGTTTGTCACAGCAGCAAGTCTACGAATGGAGCAGGAGGTTCGCAAATGGTGTGACTTTAGTGGAAGATGCTCCTCGTCCAGGTCAGGCACAACGAGTTGTGACTTCACAGAACATTGCAGCAGTTGAAGCCATAGTGAAGGAAAACCGTCGAGTGAAGCTGAATGACATTGCAGCATGTTTACAGATTAGGCATGGGTCAGCACACCACATTGTGCATGATGTGCTCCATTTTCACAAAGTGTCTGCAAGATGGGTGCCACGGCAGCTGAGTCCTGAAATGAGAGAGCGACGTGCTGATGCTTCTGAAGAACGTCTTCGGCGCTTTGAACGAGAAGGTGATGGCTTCCTTGCAAGAATCGTTACTGGGTACGAAACAGTCGCAACAATCACAGACCTGCATTTTGTGTCTGTTCTTCATCCACCATACTCACCAGACCTTGCCCCAAGTGATTTCCATATGCTTGGACAACTCAAAGACGCAATGGGAGGAAAGAAGTTCCGTTCTGATGAAGAGGTACGCGACGCGGTGCATGAGTGTTTGCGCGGACTAGCAAAAGAATTTTTTTCTAAAGGAATTTATGCACTTTGTAAGCGCTGGAGGACTTGCATAGAGCGTGGCGGAGATTATGTTGAAAAGTGATACAGCTTTGTACCACTTCTGCACAATAAATAATATTTTAAAAAATATTTAAGGTTTCATTTGACTCACCCTCGTATTAATAACTGCTTGCATAATGGACAGTTGCTCAATTTGTGCAACTCTTTCTCTTGAATGAATCATCCAATTTTTCTGAAATTATGATCATTTGTTTGAATTCTTGTACTGTACTTCGCATCCACCGATTTCCGTCGCAATCGATAATTCTTCGTGGGGCTTTTTTCTTTTTTTCTTTTTTTTTTTTTACTTAGTGTGTACATGCGGTCTGCAACCGTATTTTACCCGAGAATCGAGCAAAGAAACTTTTGTGATTGCCGCCTACGTACCCTTTCAACGAAAGCAGCGATGGCCGGGCGGGTGGCGACCAAAGCACCTCTGTGGAAAGCAGAGGACCTTTAGTATGTTAGGCAGCTTTTTTCACCACATCGAAATTGATGAAGAGGAAGGTTATGAAGCACGCCGCTACCGGGGTTCGGAGAGGAGCGCCGGCTCTGCATCGGATCCGCCCGGCGGATTAATGTTGAGTGCCAGTGTGCCGCCGAGCATGGATGTGGTTTTTAGGCGGTTTCCCACATCCCACTAGGCGAATATCGGGCTAGTACCCGTGTTCCGTCTGCGTTGCATTATTCGCAAACATTTCGATAATTTTCCCACACTTTCACGTGAAACAACAAAATTCCACGTCGCCGCACGGAGTGGCCGCGCGGTTTGAGGCGCCGTGTCACGGGCTGCGCGGCCCCTCCCGCCGGAGGTTCGAATCCTCCATCCGGCATGGGCGTGTGTGTTGTTCTTAGCATAAGCTGGTTTAAGTAGTGTGTAAGTCTAGCTACCGATGACATCAGAAATTTGTTCCCTTAGGAATTCACACACATTTGAGCATTTTGAATTCCACGTCTGGGCGGGGATGTGGGGTGCTTGTGGGGGCCTGGTGGGGGATGGGGGGATCACGAAGGGTAACCAATCCTCTATCATAAACATTGCCAAATCAACATGCCAGCCCCATTAAGATACGAAATAAGGTCATACAAAGGAAGTACCGAAGAGGGGAAGAGTTATTAAGGTAAATAAATAAATAAGCAATATTGACGAGGTAGGTACATAAATTCCTCAAATAATGTGGATTATTTTTTTGCACTTTTCCTTCTCTGTTCTGAGAAGAAGTAGAGCGGGCTGTTTGAGATCCTGTCTCTTATAGAGTCGCAGTTCTTTTCAGCCAAATACCAGGTGGGCGAAGCATGCAGGGTTCCCCATTGAGAATGAATGGGAAGTGCTTTCCAGTTCCGATGCTTATCTGACAACCAAGAAAAACCTGCTGGAAACCTCCGTCGGAACTGAGGGATTCGATCTGTTTTAATACTGTGTGCGCGTGTTGTTACGTGCTTGTGTTACTGCACAGAGGGTGTCGATCTTGTGTTAGTAAGCATTAAAATTGTAATCCTCGTTGTATGAATACAACTGCGAAAAGGGCTGCTCCGGATTCGTCGCGAGGGCCTCGGAGAGCTAACCTGCGACGCTTTATTCGTGCCTACGTGCGGAAGCGAAATGTGTTAGCTTCGTTGGTTGTTCGTCACTGGGTAGTTTTGAATTTTTATGAGTGAAGTTCCCTGTGGTAACAGTATATAATTTGAAAATCGCAGGAGTTGGTCTCCGTCTTTAATCTGTTCCGAAGCTAGATCAGTCTTGCAGTGGCTTTATATCTTATATCTGCAGAATGAAATCCATGTTCTTCTGTAATTAATGCGTCTTGTGAAGTATGTAATTTGTAGTAATGCACGTTTTTGTATACATAGCAATATCAGCTCGTTTACTATAATTTTTCAGTTGCACAAGTTTAATGATGGAGGAGTTACAGCCTTTGACCTTCACTAGGTATACGAACGCATGCGTTTGGGCGCGCTCTTAGCTTAGCGGCCCAACCGATGGCTTGTGTCGCTTGGGCCTTAAACTGGCCCTATAGTATCAAGAAGGGGAAGCAAAAGGTGATGAAGTGGAAAGAGTGAGACTACCAAATCCAAAATCATTTTGAACGTTTCGGAAATGTCCTATCAATTTCCATACACAGATTAATGTAAATGAGAAGAAAACTGCAGAATGCTTGAAGAGTCCAGTTACAGACGTTTTTTAATCCCCTTCTAATATACAAATCTCAGATGTAAGGGGAGGATCATGAATTTTTAACGTTGCTGAGCAGTGAGAGAAGGGCAACAAGTGGCACAAAATCCTTTTATTAATAAATCTGAAAAAAAATAATGTAAGCTGCAAAGAACGTCCAAGCCGCCACCCAGCTTCACATTCAAGGGAAACTGATGCGAATGTAATGCAGGCGAGGAACAGTGCGTCTAAGAGTCATGGCAGCCACTACCAGCTTTTGCCACTAGAAAAAGGAAGACAGTTTCGAAACTGAGGTATTACATTTACTATTGATATTTTTCAGAACCTGTTAGGAAGTGTGATTTTAATTCAGTGATTACTGATTTTAGATAGCGAACTGATATGAAAGTAGTTTCATTTTATTCTTCTTATTTCGCACAGTGTGCAGCTTTTTCTATATATATACTAAGTGTCTGTCTCAGATTCACACAGAAAATTATATATATATATATATACGCTTGAGTACCACTCCTCCGCTGTTCGATCGTGTGTATCGGAGAGCACTGCAACATACATCGCGTTTCTACAGAATGATCTGCCAACGTTGCTCGAAAATGTCCCACTGGAAACGCGTCGACGTATGTGGTATCAGCATGATGGTGCACCTGCACATTCCGCAATTAACACTAGGCTGACCCTTGACAGGATGTTCGACGGGCGTTTCATAGGACGTGGAGGACGCATAATTTGGCCAGCCCGTTCTCCTGATCTTACACTTCTGAACTTCTTTCTGTGGGGTACGTTAAAGGAGAATGTGTACCGTGATGTGCCTACAACCCCAGAGGATATGAAACAACGTATTGTGGCAGCCTGCGGCGACATTACACCAGATGTACTGCGGCGTGTACGACTTTCATTACGCCAGAGATTGCAATTGTATACAGCAAATGATGGCCATCACATTGAACATCTATTGGCCTGACATGTCGGGACACACTCTATTCCACTCCGTAATTGAAAACGGAAACCACGTGTGTACGTGTACCTCACCCCTGATGGTAATGTACATGTGCGTCAGTGAAAAAGACCAATACAAAGGTGTTAGCATGTGGACGAAATGTGCTGTTCCAGTCTCTTCTGTACCTAAGGTCCATCACCGTTCCCTTTGGATCCCTACGTAATTCGGTGCTCTCCGATACACACGATCGAACAGCGGAGGAGTGGTACTCAAGCGTCAACTTTAGGTTACAATATCTCCAGATGTAATTAACATTTTACAATGCAACTAACTGCACTGATTACGTATTTGTTTATATGTTCAGATGTGCTAACAAAACTAACGGGGTTCCATTTAAAAAAAACGTAGGTTTGTGTTAAAAAACATACTTCCGTGCATTTTTGTATGGTTTGTATTAAAGAATTACACTAGCCCCTCTCCTCACGTTCGGTCTGTGGAATCGGTTCGTCAGTATTTGATGTGGTTTACGAAATATATCCAGCGGTAACGTTAGGTGACTCACCTTATATATATATATATATATATATATATATATATATATATATATATATATATATATATATATATAATTTTCTGTGTGAATCTGAGACAGACACTTAGTATTTGATTTATCATTTTGTGTTAGTAGCATAGTGGCAGTTGTGATTTTTGCTCTAGCAAATCAGTTTTCCTACAGGATTTTTTATTTACCGCCCTTATTGCTGTGGTTCACCTGAACAAAACTGTACTGAACTGCAGCGCTTGAGATCTGAGGATACTGAATAACATTTAATTAAATTCAAAGCCCCATTCTTTAAGAAAGGGAGCGGTCATTCTGATGACTATACCAGAAGAGCACTTGAATTAAAGTGGGATCTTCTGATGTAACCAAAATGATGTTTGGTTAGAGAAGGTTTAGGACTTGTCAAATCAAATACCTTTCAGCCGTCTAATTTCCAGCCTGTTATGTAATTTGGCTATCAGTTTTGGCGATTTACTAGGCCATCTTCAGGCCCTATGGCCGATTCCAACCTTGGTTTTGGTTAAAATGATGGTCAGCCTTCACATGCCGGTATCTGTAGATTTCTGCTTGATAAATCGATCACTTCGACCTCATCTGCCGAACTGCAGAAGTGGTCGCCATATCAAGCAGAAATCTACAAATGCCAGTATTAGAATGCTGGCCCCTATTTTGAGCAGAAGCGAGGTTAGAATCTTCCTACATGTCGTTCAGGAGGCCTGAAGATGGCGTAGTAAATCGCCGAAATTGGTAGCTAAATAACGTAACAGTCTGGAAATTAGACGGCTGAAAGGTGTTTGTTTTAACGTCCTGTACCCAACAGCCGAGTCCCGCAACTGGAAAGACGAACATACAGAGGTTCAGGATTTGGTTCTCTGAGTCCGATTAGCACGGGATATGCTCTGTTGCTGCTCAGCTCTCACTGCACCTGGTGTGGTACTTGGTGATTTTGGAGAACTTCACGACACTGGCTACGAGCGCGGATGGAAGTCCTATCAATGGAAGTCCTATCATTGACTGCACTTACTTCGAGACTCTCACAGGTGGCCCAACTGCTACATCTTCGAAGCTGGCTATGACCTTCTTGGTTTACTCACGCTCACGCGGTGACACGAGAGTTTTCGTGCTGTCACGAGGTCTTACCACAGTGTGGTAGGCTTGTAACTGATCAGGAAGTGCAGTTATATTGCCTCTCCTACTCGTAGGGGTGAGTTGCTGACAATAGTCGCACGTGGCTGTGGCTGGCAGTATGTACTCTCAACTCGGCGCGATATCACCTGACACCTCGGTGTGTTCCCGGTCGAGGGGCGCAACTTCCGCATTGCATTTTGTGTGTCTCCAGTGGCAGCTTTCCCATTCCTGTCCGTGGCTGATCCACGTGGCAGTGGCTGAGAGACATTTATTTAATTAGTAACGTTAACTTTGATTTCGAGAGCCGCCTTGATGAGTAGATCTTGTTGCAATGTATTCCAACTTTTTGAAACCTCCACACACTTTTAGCATCATTTTGTAATTTTAGTTAGGTTTTAGAGAACATTGTTCTGTGTTAATTTTTATTGTGATGTTTGTCAGTCATTAGACCAAATAAATATCTTAATCTCAGCAGCGACTGAGAGTCCAAGACCCTTTACATTGAACTTACTGGCAGATTAAAACTGTGTGCCGGACCGAGACTCGAACTCGGGACCTTTGCCTTTCGCGGGCAAGTGCTCTATCACTTGCCAGCGAAAGGCAAAGGTCCCGAGTTCGAGTCTCGGTCCGGCACACAGTTTTAATCTGCCAGGAAGTTTCATATAAGTGCACACTCCGCTGCAGAGTGACAATCTCATTCTGGACCCTTTACATTGCTCTAGAACTTCTCCATGTTTAGTCGAACCACTAGTAATAAATATAGCCTGGTGCACAACCTAAGATTGTTCTTACTGTGATGGCTTTATCGTTTTCCACAGTGTCCAAACTCAACGATCAGTTACATTAATAACTGAGAGAAAAGAAGGGGCATCGTACTCGCACGTCTTGTTAGATCAAAGCTTTGTTTCATAACGAGCATTGCACTTATGGCTCACGGCCGATTCGGACCTGGGACACACCTTTTACTCTTCAACTCGAATCCGTCGATAATGTGCGTATTTGAAATATATTCGTACACGTTGTGTAAACTTGTACCTCTCTGCCGCATGCAGATAATTTTCTCTTTTCAAAGTGGACTCTGACGTCGTTGACATTTTTCCCCGCCTGCTGCCACGTTTCGTGACGACCGTGGGTCTCGCTTTATCGTAAAATATCTACACTGCGAGAGCGCGGGAAGGGGCAGTGGCGAAATGACAATAGCGCTGCCCATGAAGCAGTTTTTTATTTAGGACGACATTCCGACATTCGAGCCATATTCCCTAGACCTCGGCAGGACTGCCGCTTTTTCCTCTACGCAAATTTCAAGAACTACTTGAAGGAAGTGAGATTTCAGCGCCGTGATTTTTTTTTTTTTTTTTTTTTTTTGCAATACAATTTGCTGTAACTCTTAAATCGATATCGAAGAGTGCCTGATGACTACGCTAAGCAAGTACGTAGCCTCAGAGATTCGTACTTCGGAATCAATTTAACTACTCAATTTTATGAATTTTAAAAACAAATGCTTTTGTATCACAAGTCGTGTAGTGCTTTCAACCAGTTGCTACTGTCTCACTTACCAAAGAAGATATTGTGCTTCTTTGTAGCTATAATATGGAAACCAGAGTCGAAGTGAAAGTCCAGCGGCCGTGGTATCGACGTACCTGAAAGAAGAAAGAATAATAAAACCGTTAAACTAGTTTCAATTTGAACAAGATATAGGAAAAAAATGTATTTATTTGTTGTGTGATAAGTGCCATAAAAGTTCTAGACAAAACACAACATAAAGCACAAAGCGAAACTGTAAGTACAAAGTTCAGATAAATAAAAATGAAACAGATTATACTGGAAACAAAAAAAAATAATACAAAGACATAATGAAATTTGCGTAACTCCAGTGTACTGCGTAATGTGGGACGGCAACTCATTTTAGATTGTAATTGTAGATTAAAAGAACCAGTCGCAGTTGCAACTAAAATGGTTGTCTATATAGTCGGTGACCGGTTTCAGGCTACGCCCATTCCCAAACCAACTAATGTCTGTCTTCTAAGTCTGTCTGCTAAGTAAAATGTCCATCCAAAATAACAGTAAACAAAGTGGGTTCATATGTGTATGGTCCCAACTAATATCTGTTAACGAATCTATTTTACGAATCTGTATTATTTTCAACCAGAAGCTGGCTACGTCCGCGACATTTGGCGTCACTAACAACAGCTCTTCAAATGAACTTGTTGGTGGACATTTCATCAAATGTATCGCTGTTTGTTCTTCTCCACATTCACACGTGACTTATTCGCACCGAAAACCCTATCCAATTCTTTCAGCTCTAGATCTAGACAGTGCAAAGTGTACTCAGCGATATCCATGTCGACCATGAAAGTTCTCCGGAAGGCGCCAATAGGTTCAGCAGATGGTTCTTACGTGATTGGCATAGTTGTAGTCACGTCCCCTGGATATAGACAGATCTTCGACTAATTGCAGAAGACTTTTCCTGGCGTTGGCGTGTGGCTTGGTGTCTGCATAGCGGATGTGCTTTGGAGACAGTCAGTGATGGTACAGCAGATTTCAACGAAGGCCACATCACTTGTTTGACACATCACGATCTGTGTAGTAATGCACATGCTTAATCGGCTGCAGAGTAGAAAAGGCTGGAGCTTGTCTATGGCTGAACACCACAGGTGTTTTTTTTAGCTTTCAGGTAATACTGCTTCTAGTCAGAACATCATGCTTAATGTTGCAACAGTGCTTCCTGCACGTGAATGCCTTATCTAGTATCACCACCGGGGATTTTGGTGTGGGACAGTGTTCTAAGAGGGGTTTTGCCCCATTCAGTCAGCTTGTTTGTTTCTTAGGACAGAGACGGAGAAATGAGTTTTGGAAGGGTTTGACTTCAGTTGATTTTTCTGGGAGTAGATTGTCAGTCGTGTTAAGGCTCCGGCAGCTTTATCTTGAAGCTTTCGGCTGTAATAGCATGAGCATTGCATATATGAAGGTCTGTATACCTTTTGGGAAGAGTTGGCCTTTGGTTTAAATGTTACATAGTATCGGAAACAGGACATTTCCCAGAGTTCCTTTGTGTCCTCCATCGACTTCTACATCTTCGAAAATCCTTGTAGTATCTGCGATTCTAAAGAAGCTTCTCTGTAATGCGAGTGAACTTAAAGTCTTTAGTTATTTCGCAAATTGCCTTAAACGGTAGTCTGTTGTTTATCGTATCATATGTTGCAGTAAGTACAAGGTGGTCAAAATAAAACTGGCCCCCTCTATATTTCGTGCACCTTAAGATAGGCAACCCACCTCACATCGTCTGCACTGAATGTATGATGGGTTGCCTCTCTTAAGGTGCATGAAATATTTTGCGGGCAAGTTTTATTGTGACTACTCTGTATAAACACCGCCTCCGTGATTTTCCATTCCAAGAAATTCTCAAAATGCTGAGTCAGATTCACAACTTGGGTGAAATTCGCAGCGTGGGATGTGACGCTCTTGCCCACTATAAAACCAATGCGTTGCGGTATTAAATACTGCTCGTTATCACCCATTAATCTACGAAGGGTCATTCTTTCAATCGATTTATACATAAGGTGGGGCACTGATACACTGATACGGGGAGCCTCCATGTTGAAAACTATGACTACATTCTGTAAGTTCCGGGCGTTTCCTGGAAACGATGAGCTTCTCCTTGGCCAGTCCTTCCAAATCCAGAACGAATGCCTGAAACTATAAGGGCAATACATTATTGAATCCAAACTTGTATCGTAAAACTAAGCAACCATGCATTATTTTAACCAAAAAGTCAAATGAGACACAATTATTCACAATTTTCTGTACAAAATGGAATGAAGCTAGAACAGTGCAAGTTCGAAGTTCATGTGGAGAAAGAAAAAAAAGAACGCCATGGAACCACAGCGCATGTTCGAGGCTCTTCTGGCCTTGCTCTGCGCTGTGTGTTGGAGCCTCTTACTGTAGTGATACACAATATCAGAAACTAATCAGTCTTGTATCTTTGTAACTCAGTGGATATGAAGACAAGAATGATTGTGTAGATTAAAGTTCTATAGAGGTAGTAGCGGCGGTGATTTTTGACTGCCTTTATCACGTATGTATGGCTTGTCAGAAAGGTAAGAATAATGTGTCGATGGTCTTAAAGCTTTCTTGCCATTATGCTTTACTACTGCTAGTAGTAGTAGTAGTAGTAGTAATAGCAGTAATAGCTTTATTCATCCGTAGATCTCTTTTTACAAGGGTATAGACCATGTCAAAGTACTTACAAGTTTAGATCAATTTAAAATAAGCTGTTTCGTATACACATAGATTTACAGACTTCTAGTAATAGACAATCATAAGATTTACTCCTGGTATACAATACTCTTTTTACAAATAACTTATTACATAATGTAATGCGACATTGTTCAGTTATATCTCACTATCAGTCACTGCGCACACTATACACATATTGTTTCGTAACACTTCACTCACTACACACACAGACACACACACACACACACACACACACACACACACACACACACACACACACACACACACACACACACCGGTGATCTCTGGATCATTTTCCGTACCACAATTTCCCATTTGCTATCCGGAAAAACTGAGTCAGCAACCCTCTATAATGAGTGAGATGTTGAGCTCAGAAAGAGGAAGAGGTGTTAGTACTATGCTATACGTAGCTTGGGGATAATTATTTACAGAAAAGGAAAAAAAGAAGGAGAAAAAAATAAAGTGAAGGTGTTATGTGGATTGTTGGATGTTTTATAATCACATTATTATATATTTGTATAACATTTTTTACCAAACACCTACTCTGTTTTATCTAAATAATCCTTCAATGTATAACATGTATTGCATAACAGGTACTTTCTAGCTGTATTTTTAAATAGGTGTATTTTTGCAATTTCTTTGATCTCTTTTGGTAATTTATTGTACAGTTTTATTCCTTGGTAGAAAATACTGTTTTGAGTTTTATGTTTATTTTTTCTTGGTAAGTGTAAGTTGAGTTCTTTGATCTCTTTTGGTAATTTATTGTACAGTTTTATTCCTTGTTATAAAATGCTGTTTTGAGTTTTATGTTTATTTTTTTCTTGGTAAGTGTAAGTTGAGTGCAGCTATTGTTCCATGGTCATGGACAGAGCTGTTTGTGCAATAATTACCAATGTTATATTTGATGTGTACAACTGACTGGTAAATGCATTTACATGGTGCAGTTAAAATCCCCAGTGTTTTGAACAGATCTTTACAATGAGCTCGGCTACTATTTTTGGTCATTATTCTTATGGCTCTTTTCTGGAGTTTGAAAATTGTGTTCATATTTTGTGCATTTGTTCCCCAAAACAGAACTATGAAAATGAAAATATAAAGCAGAAGGAGCCGTGCACCATTATCTCTCAGCTGCACCGGCGAAGCCAGAAAAGCAACCATAGCTACTTGTCACTCTTTTGGGAAAAAAAGACGCAACACGAAGGAATTAGCCGAAAAGGACGGAAATCAGTGTATATGATGTACTTGTACAGGCCAACAAATGATTTCAGTTGCAGAAAAATTGATCATTTGTTGAAGAGAAAGAACTAGACAAGTTGTGCAAGTCAATAAGTTGTTGCCCACCTCTGACCCTTATGCGAGCAGCTACTCAGTTTGCCATTGATTGATAGAGTTGTTGGCCGGCCGGAGTGGCCGAGCGGCTCTAGGCGCTACAGTCTGGAACCGTGCGACCGCTACGGTCGCAAGTTCGAATCCTGCCTCGGGCATGGATATGTGTGATGTCCTTAGGTTAGTTAGGTTTAAGTAGTTCTAGGGGACTGATGACCTCCGCTGTTAAGTCCCATGGTGCTCAGAGCCATTTGAACCATTTGGACCAAACGCGGAAAACCTTTATGTCGACAGATTCACAGTAATTTGCAGTTCTTAATTTATAATTAAGGAGTGGAATCGGGGCAATTCCTATGGGCGGGAATGAAAGGGAATGGAATCTAACACACTCTTGGTATCCATTGTTGTTGTTGTTGTTAACAGAGGTATATGCTCTGGTTACCAAAAATCTAGCAGTAATCATAAAACTAAGAATAATTCAGAACGTAGTTATCGAGTACAGTAAATTAGAGCTGTAATGTTGACGTCTTGTGGGATGGAATCATCATCGCCGGCAGTACCTGTGAAAGGACGCACATAAACATGTAGCTTGTCAGCTTCGCACATCTGTCTAGTCACGACTGAAGGTGGAAATGTAGGAAGTATTGTGATGCCATCTCTAGATATGACACGCCCTTCCCACAGATTCTATTTCGCTTAAAGATAGCATTTTCACTGATGAATAACGGGTGATGACGGTTTCTTGTCGTACTAAAACACTTTTTCGGTCATTTAGAAAGCTAGATCGAGATTGTTCTGCATCTTCTGTGAAGAGATCGGGCCTCCAGTGATCTGATGCTGACGTGTCCTGTTACGCTATGCCGATTGATAACGCTTCCTCCTGTAACGAGCAATAAGTAATGAACACGTACTTGTTCTCCTCGATGTACCTACCATCTTCAGAAAATTTCGACAACTGGTACTTGATGACACCGCTCGTCCTGTGGCTGTATGAAGGGTAGATCGTGATAAGCACTATAATTTAGTGAACAAATTTCGGGCCTACCGAGTATCGGACCAGGTTTGTGATTGGATTCAAGAGTCCCTTGGAGATATAACTCAAGACTCCGTTCTTAACGAAACAGAATCGACAGATTTAAAGGTAATATCAGGAGCACCCCAAGACAGTGCTACTACTTATAATATAGTGATCTGTATTTTTATCCCCTATAGTTTACCTCTTTAGCGAAAGACGTACAATATACAATATCTACAAGAACCAAGCTTGAACAATAAGACTGGAATAGCAAGAACGAGGTGTTACGATTAAAAAGGAATATAGTCTTTCACCTCTAATGTTCAAACTGTACATACGAAAAAGCGTCGCCGAAATAAGAGAAATGTTCAAGAATGGGATTAAAATTCAAGGTGAAAGGATATCAATAGTTAAATTTTCTGATGACATTGCTATCATCAGTGGAAGTGAACAAGAAGTACAGGAGCTGTTGAATTGAATAAAGAGTCTAATGAATACAGAATATGGACTGAGAACAAATCGAAGAGGACTAAGGTAATGAGAAGTAACAGAAACGAGATCAGCGAGAAGCTTAACATCAGAATTGGGAATCACGAAGAAGACGAAGGCAAGGAATTCTATATCTAGCTAGCAAAATAACCCATGACGGACGGGGCAAGAAGGACATAAAAAGCAGACTAGCTCTGGGAAAGAGGACATTCCTGCCCAAGAGAAGTCTGCTAGTTTCGAACATAGGCCTTAATTTGAGGAAGAAATTTCTGAGAATGTGCATTTTGAGTACAGCATTGTATGGTAGCGAAAAAATGGACTGTGGGGAAACCGGAACGGAGGAGATTCGAAGCATTTAAGATGTGGTGCAGAAGAATGTTGAAAATTAGGTGGAGTGATAAAGTAAGAAATGAGGAGGATCTCCGCAGAATAGGAGAATAAAGGGATATATGGAAAACACTTCTAAGAAGAAGGGACAGGTGAAGTGGCGCCATTTTCAGTGCGCAGGACTCGCATTTGTGGGGACGACGATTCAAAGGCCCATGCGGCCACGCAAATTTAGGTTTTCCGTGATTTCCCGAAATCAATTAAGACAAATGCCGAAATAATACCTTTGAGAGGGCACTGCCGACTGTCTTCCCTGTTCTCCTTGTTCCTCCCTATTCTGAACCTGTGTACAACCGCTAAATAAAATGTCGTGTGACTAGGGCCTCCCGTCCGGTAGACCGTTCGCCGGGTGCAAGTCTTTCGATTTGACGCCACTTCGGCGACCTGGGCGTCGATAGGGGTGAAATGATGATGATTAGGACAACACAACACCCAGCCCCTGAGCGGAGAAAATCTCCGACCCAGCCGGGAGCCGGACCTAGACCCTTAGGATTGACATTCTGTCGGGCTGACCACTCAGCTACTGGGAGCGGACTACAGCCGCTAATGACCTTGTTGTGGACAAGACATTAAACACTGATCCTCTCTCTTCCTTCATTCCTGCGGTTCCAGCGGACGACGTTGTTGTCTCTAAGAAGGCTGCAACGCCAGAAGACTGAAGAGGAGAGGCAGGAAGATCTGCTGTCAGTTTGTGCAGGGACAGGTAGACGAACCTGAACGTAAATGAACGTAATGTTTAGGTACCTAGGTATAACATCCTGAGAGATAGAATGACCACATAAAACAAACAGTAGGAGAAGCGGATTTCAGGCTGAGGTTCATTTTGTAATAAATTAATCTGCTTTTATACTTCAGAGATAAAATTGTACTTTGCATGTTTATTGTTCTATAACCGTCGTAGCTTTTTTCGTTATTTAATGTAAAAAATAATTGAGACACGTACAGCCTCCCGAAACCGTCTTTCTTCTTCTGTCTCCCTTCCTGTAAGGCTGTTGCAAATAATTGTAATAGTATTCAGATGAATTTACATGTTATTTTACAGCAGTTTAATAGAGATCCTGTCAGTCCTCGTTTTGCTCCAGCTGTGATCAGTTCGATGTATTCTGACTCAAAACAGTTAGTTTGCGGAGGATTTAAATACGTGCATTACTTTTCAATCACATTTCTTCTTTTATTTTGAAAGGGTTACATTACACTTTGGAGAATCTTAAGGAAGTGGCATACGAAACCTGTGTCCGATCAGTTCTTAATTATTAACCACCATTCTGGAACCCTTAACAGGTTGAGTTGATATTAGAGATAAAGAAAACCCAACGAAGAGCCTCGAGTTTCGTCACGGGGTCGTTTAGACAACACGAAGGCATTACGCAGATGCTAAACGAATTCTAGTAGCAGCCACTAAAAGAGAAGCGTGGTGCATCACAGAGACTTAACTACTGAAATTCCGGAAATTAACGTTACAAGATGAGTTGAGCAACATATTACTTCCACCTACAACCGTGTTGCGGAATGACTTCGACCAACAAAATTAGAGAAATTAGACATCATACGGAGGTTTGCCGGCAACCATTCTTCCCATGCACCACTCGTTGTCCGAGGGAAAAGAAAGTCGTATCAGGAGTATTATGTGTACACACAACAGGCGACGTACAGAGTACACATGTAAATGTATAAATATAGTCGGACTTAAATTTTTTGATCAAGAAGTCTGTATTAGAAATGTTGCCAAAGCCTGTGAACAACAGTAGGTCGGACAAAAACTCCACTGGCCACCTCTGAGTTTGTTTGCTAGCACCTGATGTATTACTCTCAAAACATTCAGTTGTATGCCGTGTGTTGACGATGCAAGCATATTGCAAACCCGCTCTCGAGTTTTTTGCCCGCCTCGCGTTCTGAGGTGCTTTTTCACGGTTCGCAACGCTCGCCCACGTCAGAGGTTCGAGTCGTCCTTCGGGCATGGGTGTGTGTGTTATTCTTAGCGTACGTTAGTTTAAATTAGAGTAAGTAGTGTGTAACCTTAGGGATCGATGATCTCATCAATTTGGTCCCATAGGATCTTATAAAATAAGTTCTCTGTCACTCTATTATGGCAACAACACATTCAGTTTTCGTATAACTTGCACATGCTTTCCAGGGTTATTGCTCCTTCTTACTTTTGTTTAATTTTTGGAAAAGGGAGTTTTAAACTGATCACAGTTTCTTAATGACAGTTACACAAAAAATAATTAAATTTTGAAGATTTTATCCCTAAACTGAATCGCTTTAGCAGAACAAAATTTGGAAAGTTGTTGCTAATTAATTATTTAAGCCGCCCAAAAACCATGATTTCTACAAATCTGCAAATAAGAGCTTGTTTCAAGATTTCTTCACCCGTCGAGAATTTCTTTCCACAGAGGCATTCGTTTTCGCCTGCAAAGACAAAATATTTGTTGGAGTCCAAATCTGGAAAACGAGGTCGATAGCGCGTTTCGTAAGGAAACGAAGGTTGGTGTTTAACGTCCCGTCGACGACGAGATGGAACTTCTTGTCGAAGGAACCTTCCTGCTGTTTGTCTCAAACGTTACTGGGAACTGACCATGGTCCTTTTGGAGTGCGAATCCTATGTCTTTACCACGCGTCAGTGCAACAGTTCGCAGTGGAATTTAAGAATTTACTCACTGCAATTACAAACAAGTGACCAGGGAGGACTTTCTACTAACTCATGATAATATTTTTCTTCTGAAAATGGCATCGCTTTAGTTTTCACTGTCGTATAAAATTTGTCCAATGAACGAGGATCATATACACACCTCACGAAATTTTTCCTTTTCTTTGAAGTTGACAAAAACGAGGTGTGGCCATTTTAATACCGGGCTGATGCTGGCACAAGTTAAGTACGCATGCGCCAAGAATGACCGACCAACACCTGTGAAGCGTGAAGGCCTCTCAGTCGAATGCGGCGTCTCTGGTGTCTTTAGACAAATCAGTTTCAGAGTGGCCTCCGTTTCTGTAGGAGGTATTATTTTGTTTTGCCGCAAAAAATATTTGTAATAACAGAGCAACAAATTGTCTTGAAGTTCCACATTTCTTGTAATGAGTGATAACCTGTGATTAGCCGGCCAGGGTGGCCGAGCGGTTCTAGGCGCTACAGTCTGGAACCACGCGACCGCTACGGTCGCAGCTTCGAATCCTGCCTCGGGCATGGAATTGTGTGATGTCCTTAGGTTACTTAGGTTTAAGTAGTTCTTAGTTCTAGGGGACTGATGATCTCAGAAGTTGAGTCCCATAGTGCTCAGAGCCATTTGAACCATAACCTGTGATTTATCTTGGTTTTTCTCTTTTGATCCAGAAACTAAGTGCATTGGAAGGGCCTAGCTTCACCGAGAACGAAAAAATCTCGAATGAGCAAATAAAGATTTAAAGCGATGACTTTTTTTTCGGTTTCGTGGAATTGTGTACTTTCTCTGGGTTCGTAAAGGAAGAACTAGTAATCAAAATTACTACCTTGAGATTACTCAAGTCTGAGAGAAAAAAATTAAAAAAGAAGGACCCGAATTGTGGAAGAACAAGTCATGGGTTCTGCATCAAAATGATGCACCGGCTCACACTGCGTTGTCCGTTACGAGGTTTCTAGTGGAGTACAGCAACCCAATGTAAGACCAGCTGCCATATTCTCCTGACCTAGCACCGCGAGACTTATCTATTCTCAAGGTCAAATCTGCATCAAAAGGAACAAGATTTCAGTTCGCTGAAGCAGTGAAAGAAAAAGCGGCATGCTGCATCGAGAAACTCACAGGAAAGGATTTGCAGCAGTTTCCATAAGTGGAAAATTCACATGGAGCGTTGTCGGAATAGAGGTAGTGAATGTATTGAGATTGACAATAGCTAAATATGTACGTTTTTGAAATAAAATGTTTTACAGATATAGTACCGTTATTTTATAATCACACCTCGTATGTCGTCACGTGAATAAAAAAAATGAAAAGAAACAACCCAGTTGTTTACAAGCTAATGGAAGTTTAGTCTTCATCTTTGGAGGTATTTTCAGAAGATAGAATGAATTACTTTGAGTGTACTTGTAACGCCGGAAATGCATGTCCTCCTCTTTCCGTCTATTGTACTATAAATTTTTTTCCTTATTTCGTTACCTGAAGATATGACGTTTCTGTGTCTTTGTATATTGTAATTGTTTTACTATTTGTATATATATATTTATGTATCTATGTCGATGTATAATTGGTTTGTTTTGTAAATACTATTTGTATTTTTACGCTTGCCTAGGGAAAACTATGCTATCGAACGAATACATCGATAGGTCGTGTGGAGAACCAAAGTGTTTAGGATCTTTGGTAGTGTTAACTCTGTCGCGTGGAGCTGGCTGGGGTAGTGCAGTGGAGCAGGTGTGTTGTGTGACGCTCCCGCGAGTTGCCGCGCTTTCGGGGTTTGGCAGTATGTAATTGCGCTCGACTTGCTGTGATGGTTTCTGACACGGTGTCGCGGACGGGAAGCATTAGCTGGCGCACATCTCCCGTTTCGCCTGGTGACCATGTCGAGAAGAAGGCGCGCCAACATCCAGCTTCTGCAACAGCGACGGCCGACAATGAGTGACTGTCGCCACTCCTCGATCGACGACTTCAAACCTTCAATCAACCAACAAGGAAGACTGGAAGCACGTAAAGTTTTAGAACTGTATGGCAGACCTCAGCTTTTCAAACTGTTAAATTTTTCTCACTAAATTACAGCAACGTAGCATGAACCTTTGTTGCTCATTGACCCAATTGCATTACCGAGCAGGGTCCCTTCCTTTTCCGGAATGAACCCGAGTGTCGTTGAAATTCAAACGCCAGCATTAAAGTAATATCATTCTATTTCACTGCTTTAAGTTCAAAGTTCTGTTAAAGTATTCATAGCTGGCCACAATATTTAGATTACACAAGAGCAAATTAAGAGTGCGAGTTTTGTTATCATATTTTAGCTTACCTGTGACTGCAGCTCAGCTTGGTACGTACTAAATTTTACTATTGTTAATTGTTCAGAATCATTTAATTCAAGTTCAAAGTTAAATCTCTTATTTCTAAATTGCGTAGATTCAAGTAGCTTTTGAGATGATTGTTGAGGTAGCCCAAGACTAACCGTATTTTACTGAATTTCGATGTGCTTCAGAAACAAAGCTCACTATTAATTTCAGTCACTAAATTAACTTTCAGTTTTCCGGTTTTATTAGTTCTTTTGTTAATTTAAGTCAGAGTGTAGCGAAATTTATTACTTCTGACGAACTTTCAGTTTTCACACTACACGTGTCAACCTTCAGTTGCCACGCTTCTAGTGCTAATTATACACTCCTGGTAATTGAAATAAGAACACCGTGAATTCATTGTCCCAGGAAGGGGAAACTTTATTGACACATTCCTGGGGTCAGATACATCACATGACCACACTGACAGAACCACAGGCACATAGACACAGGCAACAGAGCATGCACAATGTCGGCACTAGTACAGTGTATATCCACCTTTCGCAGCAATGCAGGCTGCTATTCTCCCATGGAGACGATCGTAGAGATGCTGGATGTAGTCCTGTGGAACGGCTTGCCATGCCATTTCCACCTGGCGCCTCAGTTGGACCAGCGTTCGTGCTGGACGTGCAGACCGCGTGAGACGACGCTTCATCCAGTCCCAAACATGCTCAATGGGGGACAGATCCGGAGATCTTGCTGGCCAGGGTAGTTGACTTACACCTTCTAGAGCACGTTGGGTGGCACGGGATACATGCGGACGTGCATTGTCCTGTTGGAACAGCAAGTTCCCTTGCCGGTCTAGGAATGGTAGAACGATGGGTTCGATGACGGTTTGGATGTACTGTGCACTATTCAGTGTCCCCTCGACGATCACCAGTGGTGTACGGCCAGTGTAGGAGATCGCTCCCCACACCACGATGCCGGGTGTTGGCCCTGTGTGCCTCGGTCGTATGCAGTTCTGATTGTGGCGCTCACCTGCACGGCGCCAAACACGCATACAACCATCATTGGCACCAAGGCAGAAGCGACTCTCATCGCTGAAGACGACACGTCTCCATTCGTCCCTCCATTCACGCCTGTCGCGACACCTCTGGAGGCGGGCTGCACGATGTTGGGGCGTGAGCGGAAGACGGCCTAACGGTGTGCGGGACCGTAGCCCAGCTTCATGGAGACGGTTGCGAATGGTCCTCGCCGATACCCCAGGAGCAACAGTGTCCCTAATTTGCTGGGAAGTGGCGGTGCGGTCCCCTACGGCACTGCGTAGGATCCTACGGTCTTGGCGTGCATCCGTGCGTCGCTGCGGTCCGGTCCCAGGTCGACGGGCACGTGCACCTTCCGCCGACCACTGGCGACAACATCGATGTACTGTGGAGACCTCACGCCCCACGTGTTGAGCAATTCGGCGGTACGTCCACCCGGCCTCCCGCGTGCCCACTATACGCCCTCGCTCAAAGTCCGTCAACTGCACATACGGTTCACGTCCACGCTGTCGCGTCATGCTACCAGTGTTAAAGACTGCGATGGAGCTCCGTATGCCACGGCAAACTGGCTGACACTGACGGCGGCGGTGCACAAATGCTGCGCAGCTAGCGCCATTCGACGGCCAACACCGCGGTTCCTGGTGTGTCCGCTGTGCCGTGCGTGTGATCATTGCTTGTACAGCCCTCTCGCAGTGTCCGGAGCAAGTATGGTGGGTCTGACACACCGGTGTCAATGTGTTCTTTTTTCCATTTCCAGGAGTGTATGTGTAATAGCCTTTCTTTTTCAGTTACTATAGTAATTGCCCATAGTACTGGCGACCGTAATTTCCCCCAAATCTCAAATACCTAATTACCGCTAGTTGATTGTTAACGTAACGGCCGCACATTTACTTTCTTTATTAACTTTACCCCTTTTCAAAATTAATTTCCACCAGTTTCATTTGCATTTTTCCTTTCATTTAGATGTAACCCTTTCCTCCCTCTTTACCGACAGATTAACTTCAGTGACGATTGATTTTCCCAAATTTCCATTAGGTACACGCGGTTTAATATTTCACTGTCATTAAGGTCGATAAGTGAGGGCAGGTTACATACTTTGGTGACAAATTGGGGATTACAGTTTTACGTTTGATCTTTCGTGACACAGCACCGTGGTAAAGAACATAGATAGCGATTGATAGCGTCCACAAACTATTTGAAAGTTGTTACTGATCACGCCAACTTTATTATTGTCGACCGTTCCCTTATATGACTGCCGTCATCAATCAAAGCAATCTGCCATGTGTCATGTGCTAATGAATATTCTGCGTGAGCTCACCGAGTGATAGTTAGTTACAGATGGTTATGATAATCGGGGACACACGATTCCTCTGAAACAAAGTTATTCGAGAGGTAATAATAATAGGTACTGTTCGCGTGGCACAGCGTCGTGGCAGTGAAGTACGTACACCTGCGGTGCGCAGTGGGGTCTGCCCACAGACTCCTAGCAACCGCCAGGAAAAACGAGAAGCCTCACCGCCTTTCGACTACCAGTCGTTCTACCAAATCTGCTATGTTTACTCATAGCGTGAGTACCACGCATGCGGCCCCTATAAACAGTGGCCTAGCGAACAAAACTGGCCCCCCGGGCACGACACTTTATTGCCCCTCGCCCCCCATCTACGCCTGGTGTACGACACTACACTTTACTGGCGCCTCCCCCCCCGCCACCGCCCCCTTCCAGAAACACATATAATAATACAATATATACAATTCTACTCTGGGCCGGCCGCGGTGGTCTAGCGGTTCAGGCGCTCAGTCCGGAACCGCGCGACTACTACGGTCGCAGGTTCGAATCCTGCCTCGGGCATGGATGTATGTGATGTCTTTAGGTTAGTTAGGTTTAAGTAGTTCTAAGTTCTAGGGGACTGATGACAACAGATGTTAAGTGCCATAGTGCTCAGAGCCATTTGAACATCTGAACAATTTACTCTAATAATAATATATTTTGCGGAAAATCTTGTTTATCTTGGAGACTATTTGGGCCCCTCTCAAGTGACACACAGGGCATTATAAGACTGCCTTACCCTCCCCCCCCCCCACCCCCACCCCCCTCGCTATGCTAGTGAAAAGTAACAATGAGAGAAAATCTGTCCTCAGTGATCAGAAACGCAGAACAGTAAAGAGAATTGTGACATCATAGAGCTAATAAGGCGTAGATAATCCGAGGAGATGATCAGTAGCCGGCCGATGTGGCCGAGCGGTTCTAGGCGCTTCAGTCCGGAACCACGCGGCTGCTACGGCCGCAGGTTCGAATCCTGCCTCGGGCATGGATGTGTGTCATGTCCTTAGGTTAGTTAGGTTTAAGTAGTGCTAAGTTCAAGGGGACTGATGACTTCAGATGTTAAGTCCCATAGCGCTTAGAGCCATATATAAGATGATCAGTATCCTCAGAAGTCTGTGGCATACAATCGTTGTCGAACGCTACCTGCACGAACCCATCATCTTCGGCGAGAAGGTGGCGCCTAAATTTGCGATAAACACGAAGAACTCGTTAGCACAACGAAAATATTTCCGAGACTATGAGTCGAGAACCAACCGCAACTGGGAAAGATTGATGTGCTATGAAGGGTCATCCTAAAACAAAAACATTTAATTACTATGTGACGCGCAAAGTAGTTCCTGTAACGCATGGCTCACATCCTGTCG
Organism: Schistocerca cancellata; assembly: GCF_023864275.1. Classification (NCBI taxonomy): domain Eukaryota; kingdom Metazoa; phylum Arthropoda; class Insecta; order Orthoptera; family Acrididae; genus Schistocerca; species Schistocerca cancellata. Next base: position 964,524,934 of record NC_064627.1, read on the forward strand.
TAAGGGGTGATGTTGATGGTTCGCACGGACCTTACATAATTTTTTCATTCTGTAGTTACCTGTCAGTGGTGAATTATGCCCAAATATTATGTGAAGTCTGTGTAAAAACGACGTAGTTCCCCAAGAAGCTGTCATTGCCCTATCCCCGGTGCTATGTTCAGCGTGTGGTTTTAAAGCAAAGAATGCAGTACTTTTTTTTCCCTCGTCATTGCAGACTTAACTAAGTATTGCAAGGTCTGATTATTTTTATAAACTTCATGCGCCTGCACTTCGGGACGTGCAAGTCCAATATCTCGTCAAACCGAAGGTCGGTCATAACACCATAGGATTTGGTCCTGTTGCAGGTGGTATGCCTTTCTTTTCTTCGATCTTTGAACTGCTCAGGGGCCAACTGTATGTGGACCTGCAATTTAACGTGGGCTTTATTTTCATTCATTCATTTCGTAAAGGCCGTCTCTGGTCCACGCTATTTCATCTGTCTTGCTTTACGTGTTCTGATGTTTGCCAAGTGCTCCCGCATTCGTTCTCGGTGTTGCTCCTTCCTCTCCTCGGTCCAAGCCTTTCCTGCTTTTAGTTTCTGCCTTTCTTGGAAACCCTTCCACGCCGTATGTTTCTCCTTGAGTGGGACACGGTCCAAGATGTCATTATGGGTGACCCCCACTTCTTTAAGATCTTTCTCCACCTCTGTGAACCACGCTCATTTTGTTTTCTTCTCCTGAAAGTAGGTGATCATAGGACTGGTGAGTCTTCCAGTGCTCATTCGGGTCATATGCCCATAAAACATAATCCTTCTTTTCCGGATGGTATCGGTTATCGTCTCTATAGTATGGCACAGGTAGTTCCAGTTTTCAAGAAGGGTCGTTGAGCAGATGCGCAAAACTATAGGCCTATATCTCTGACATCGATCTGTTGTAGAATTTTAGAACATGTTTTTTGCTCGCGTATCATATCATTTCTGGAAACCCAGAATCTACTCTGTAGGAATCAACGTGGATTCCGGAAACAGCGATCGTGTGAGACCCAACTCGCTTTATTTGTTCATGAGACCCAGAAAATATTAGATACAGGCTCCCAGGTAGATGCCATTTTCCTTGACTTCCGGAAGGCGTTCGACACAGTTCCGCACTGTCGCCTGATAAACAAAGTAAGAGCCTACGGAATATCAGACCAGTTGTTTGGCTGGATTGTTTTTAGCAAAACGGAACACAGCATGTTGTTCTCAATGGAGAGACGTCTACAGACTTAACGTCTGTAGACGTCTCTCCATTGGCGTGCCGCAGGGGAGTGTTATGGGACCATTGCTTTTCACAATATATATAAATGACCTAGTAGATAGTGTCGGAAGTTCCATGCGGCTTTTCGCGGATGATGCTGTAGTATACAGAGAAGCTGCAGCATTAGAAAATTGCAGCGTAATGCAGGAAGACCTGCAGCGGGTAAGCACTTGGTGCAGGGAGTGGCAACTGACCCTTAACATAGACAAATGTAATGTATTGCGAATACATAAAAGGAAAGGTCCTTTATTGTATGATTATATGATAGCGGAACGTAGCAATTATTTCTGTAAAATATCTGGGAGTATGCGTACGGAACGATTTGAAGTGGAATGATCATATAAAATTAATTGTTGCTAAGGCGGGTGCCAGATTGAGATTAATTGGGAGAGTCCTCAGAAAATGTAGTCCATCAACAAAGGAGGAGGCTTACAAAACACTCGTTCGACCTATACTTGAGTATTGGTCATCAGTGTGGGATCCGTTGACAGAGGAGATAGAGAAGATCCAAAGAAGAGGGGCGCGTTTCGTCACAGGGTTATTTGGTAAGCGTGATAGCGTTACGGAGATGTTTAGTAAACTCAAGTGGCCGACTCTGCAAGAGAGGCGCTCTGCATCGCGGTGTAGCTTGCTGCCCAGGTTTTGAAAGGGTGCATTTCTGGATGAGGTATCGAATATATTGTTTCCCCCTACTTATACCTCCCGAGGAGATCACGAATGTAAAATTAGAGAGATGCAAAATTAGAGACTGCTTTCCGGCAGTCGTTCTTCCCGCGAACTATACGCGACTGGAACAGAAAGGGAGGTAATGACAGTGGCACGTAAAGTGCCCTCCGCCACACGCCGTTGGGTGGCTTGCGGAGTATAGATGTAGATGTAGATGTATGTGGGAATACAGTTCATGATTATGACGCCTTCTATATTGGCCATTCTCTTTGATGGGACCTAAGATCTTTCTCAAAATCTTCCTTTCCTTGGCCTCCAGTTCTTCGATTAGCCTTTTTTGTTTATTACTAGGCATTCAGAAGTGTACAAAACCACCGGACGGGTAACACTGCAGTAATGAATTAACTTTGCATTGAGCGATACTGATGTTTCTGGTTAAATGGAACGCCATTTCCATTTTGTTCGTGCGTGATATGAAGGCTTCTTCTCTGATAAGGTGGCTGTTACCCATTCTTTGAGATATTTAAACTTTTCAACTCGCTTAATTTTGCCTTGATCCACTGCAAGCTCCCTTGGTGGTGAATTTATGTTCGTTGTAAACTCGGTATCCTGAAATGGAATTTGGAGGCCAGTCTTCTGTGCTTGTATGTTAAGCTCATTAATCTCTCAGCTGTTTCCATGGAATCAGAAAAATTGCAGGATCATCTGCAAAAGCGAGACAATCGATTTCAAGATTTTGTTTCTTGTAACCCAGCCTGACACCATTTTTAATTCCTTGGTTTTCCAGTTGTTTGCACCACTCACGGATCACCTTCTCGAGGGCACAGTTGAAGAGCAGAGGTGAGAACCCTTCTCCTTGCCTCACTCCAGTCTTTATTTCAAAAGCTTCTGATGTTTCCCCTCTAAATTTCACTTTGAAGTTGTGTTGGTTAGTGTCTGCTGGATTATCGCTTTGGTCTTCTAGTCTAGGTCAAGTTCTTCTAGGATTCTGATCAGGGTGTTACGATCAATCGAATCGTATGCCTTTTTGAAATCCACAAAGGTCACAACAAAATTTTTATTCCTGTGCTTCAGGTACGGAAGGATGGATTGGAGGTACATTATCTGTTCGACGCATGATCGCCCCTTCCTGAAACCTCCTTGATACTCTCTCAGCTGTGGGTCTAGCTGTTCTGTCCTAGTTTGCAAAGCTTTCGCCAGAATCTTATAGCTTTTTGATATGAGAGAGATACCACGATAATTATTTACCTCTGTTCTGTCGCCTTTCTTACGAAGAGGATGAATTAGACCAAAATTCTAGCCATGTGGGTGTCTTTCAGTTTCCCAAATCTCGCTGATAATTTCTGTTAGTTTATCTACTGCCTTATCCCCTGCATACTTCCCAAGCTCAGCAATTATAGAATCTTCCCCTGGTGCTTTGTTGTTTTTAAGCGAGTGAATAATTAGCCTGATTTCCTCTTTCGTGGGTGGTGATGAATTTGAGTGTACTTCTACATAGTCGGTAAAGGGAAATGTGGAGTTTGGAGGTTCACAATTCAGAAGAGCTGTAAAGTAATTCGCTAATATCTGGCAGTTGTCTTTATCATTGTGAGCTAGCTTCCCGTTTGGAGCTTTAAAGTGTAGGCTTGGAGGGTTGTACTTGGTGAGATTGTCCTTAAAAGTTCTATAGAAGTTTCTTGTATTTGTCTTCTGGAAGTCTGCCGGCCAGTGTGGCCGTGTGGTTCTAGGCGCTTCAGTCTGGAACCGCGTGACCGCTACGGTCGCAGGTTCGAATCCTGCCTCGGGCATGGATGTGTGTGATGTCTTTAGGTTAGTTAGGTTTAAGTAGTTCTAAGTTCTAGGGGACTGATGGCCACAGAAGTTAAGTCCCATAGTGCTCAGAGCCATTTGAACCATTTTTTTCTTCTGGAAGTCTTGTTCAATTTGTGGGAACTGCATTTTCTCAAATGTACGCTTCACTCCTCGTATGATGTCTGCAGCGTGTTTTCTAGCATCCACGAAGTTAGTTTTGTTAGCTTCATTTTTCCATCTCTGCCACGCATGCTGTCTCTGTTTCACTGCTGCCTCACACTCACTGTTCCACCAAGCATGCTTCTCCGGTTTCAGACGCGTAACAGTTTCCTTTGCTATTCTGACCAGGGCTTGTTGTAGTTCTTTCCAGCACTCTGGATCTAAGGATTCAAGTTTACGAGTGAATTTCCGTGTCATATCTGTCTATCTTCTTTGCCTGTGTTTTTCTGGAATTTCTTGGAATTAGCTTAATTTTAATCTTTGAAAAGTGATCTCAATTCAGATTTTATTGATTGGCGACTCCATGGCGTGTTGTGTGCACCACGACCAAATAGTGGATAGAATTGGAAGGAAAATCAGCATTGGCCGTATTTTGTTGTTTTATTGTCAGCAAAATCGATTTTCGGTCACTTACTGACCATCCTCAGTGACAGAAGTTAAAAATTTTCTCATAACTATCAGAGAGTATAAAACCGAAAATCACAACTACACCTGCGTATGAACATAACAGTTGGTAGGAACCGTTATGTGAAAATTTTTACTTCTAGCACTGAGGATGGTCACTAAGTGACCGAAAATCGATTTTTCTGACAATAAAACAACAAAATACGGCCAATGCTGATTTTCCTTCCAATTGAATCCAGATTGTCACTCCTCGGAACTTTAACATTCTGGATCTCTCGTTGTGCTTTTCGCGTGATGGCAACGTGATCAATTTGATATTCTCCAAGATTCGGATTTGGGCATGACCAAGTTTTCTGTTTTCTTGGCAAGTGTTTGAATGCTGTTGATTTCATGACTAGGTTAAAAGCTTTACACAATGCCACGAGTCTTTCTTCGTTGCGGTTGGTTCTTTTATGTGCTGGGTAATTTCCAACAATGTCTTGTAATTTTCTCTGCTTGCCAAGTTGCGCATTGAAATCTCCGACCAGGATGATGATGTGTTTGTCTGGGATCTTGGATAGGAGGTCTTCCAGTTCTTCCCAAAATTCATCTGTTCCTTTCGGATCTCTCTTGCTTGCATAGTTTGTAGGTGCACGAACATTTACAAATCTCTAAACTTTGTTTGTGCTTCGGAAAGAAATAGTAGTTACTCGGCTATTTGGGGAGCTAAAGTCTGTGATGGAGTCTAGAATTTTCTTGTTGACTATAAATCCGGTGCCAAGATGAGGAATAGTTTTTAAAACTCGTTTGCCAGTTTTATCTTTAAATATTCTGTAGCCCTCTGACTCAAAGATATGTTTATCTGTGAATCTTGTTTCTTGAATCGCTGCAATTAGTATCTTATGTTGCTTCAGGGTTTCTGTAAGCCGTTTTAGTTTACCAGCCCTCAGAAGTGAGTTTGCAATAAGAGTGGCAAAGTAATTTGGGCTTTATTTTATTTATTTTTTTAAAAGTTTTTTTTTATCTACTCGTGAGAGCAGGGCGGACTTTTCTTCGTTTTTTTCAGCCATACATCCCAGTAGATGTGAGTGCAGCAGATGCGTTCCCCATTGGGAATATTTAGGTGGAGATTTCCAGTTGCAGCAGTCCTCGAATAACAAAGGGAAACCTCCGAAAAGCTAGGTCAGAACCGGCGGATTGGAACTATTTTATTTCTGTTACAACTTTGTCCGTTGTCCAAAACGAACATTTGAATTATTTTGTGTGTGTGTGTGTGTGTGTGTGTGTGTGTGTGTGTGCGTGTGTGTGTGTAGTTCTCACTTCGTCTTCTTAAAAGGCTACACCTTATAATTGACTTAAGTTGAACTTAACTTATCCATTTGTTTCTAATGAAACAACCTCTTTTTATTTGTTGTTTGATGTTCTAAAATAATGCTTGCATCTGTAAAGGACTAACTTTCATCGATATATTTTTTATCATGAAAGAATGTCGTGTTTATTCATATAATGAAATCAAAGATTTATTTGTACAGTGTGTTAGACGAAAAATTAAAAATAAATAAATAAACTGATTTCGTAAAGCTTAGAAAATCTACTTGTGTAACCTAAATCTTCTTGAATTGCAGATTTCCTTGAAAACTAAGATTATTCTGGAGGTCTAAATCTTACTGGAAACTAAAAATCGTATTGAGAATTTAAAATATTCTCCAAGTAATGGTCCCTTTGGAATCTGACGGGCAAAGATACCCTTATTCTCGTGTTAAAGTTGCGAGAACTACCTATCCTACCTTAAGGACATGTGCGGATTTGCTACTTTACTAGTTTACGACTGTCTCAAGTCGGTCTGACATCTTATTCGTTGTGTTCGCTCATGTTCTCCTGTAGTTTTGGTAACACTATGTTAGAGTCTACGAGAGATTTTATGGTCCTGTTAGGTGAAGAGCATTTCATAGGACAATCTGTAATTTCTTTCCTTGCTTTAGCAATTTCTGTAGGTCAGCATAGCTGTTAATCGGTGGCACTCTTGTGATCCTTTTAACACCAGGACATTCGTTCAGTAATACGGCTGTTGCAGATACCACACGCCTGAACATACGTAGGCTACAGAACAGCAATCGAATCTCATTCCTACTCTCTTCCCTCAATTAATTAATTACGGCTTTTGGACATTAATAATTACGCAGACCACCGATGGCGCCCGAAACCTGTTTCCCACATTAATGGAGCATAATACATTAACGCCGAAATAGGTTTAATGTTCCTTCCGGCAATTTCCGGTAATACTGAAGTGGGCCCGAATTTCCAAATCCGTTGGAACTGAGACATTGATGAAGCAGAACGACTACAAGGCAGTGGCTGCCAGACAACTATGCAGTGCGTGTTCTTTGGCTGTCTGGAGACCACTACACTATTGTACTTCACCGAGAATATGCTGTACACTCAGCCACGGCTACTCTTTCTCGACGGCCCTTCGGCTGGAAGTCAAACCGATCAGTCTCCGTCGCGTCAGCAATTGAATTACAAACTCTTGGATACAGTTATCCAATTTAAGCGATCTTCTGCATAGACAGTGACACTGTCGTGCCCAGTAGATATAAATATCTTCTTTACTAATAAATTCTAGATTTATTTACAATTATTAGCTGAATACCTATAAAAGACATCAGGCCCAAATGCATTAATTACACCAGTTCTCCATGGTCGCGCTTTAGCTAGGACACAGCATTCTTACTTGGGATCGGCAGATGCAGGATTATAATCCCCACTTGACCACATTTACGTTCTCCGTCTTCTGTGTAACTAACTTCCGGCGCATGCTTGGAGTACCTATGAAAAGACCGCGCCTACGTCTTTCACCACCTTCGTTTAGCCCGAAATTTTGTTCCGTCGTGAATGACCTCGTCGTACATGGAATGTTAAACGTTAATCGTCCTTGCTTTCATACTCGCACGCAGGTGGCGTCGGTCCAGAATCCGAATCCACTCATCTCGATGCTCCTGTTAGTTTCTCCAGATCGCTTCATGTGAGTTATGTGAAAGATCTTCCGATACTGCCGATTCCTTTCCTAATTCTTCTCCATTTGAGCTAGTGATCTGCCTCTGTTGACCTTCCACGTCAACGAAAAACTACAGTTGACGTGAAAGTTTTCTGGGTATTTACCGCGTCATACAGTATATAGCTATCACAGATGAAACCAATGTTTCGCCCACGGTTACATTTGCCTTCTTCTGGGTCAACACTTTTCCTTTTTTCCACTTTATGTTGTGATTTATGTTGAAGATTGATGTAATACGTACTTTAACTGCACTTCTATTCTCTCATTAACAACATAACAACGGCTATTGTGTAGGTATGACACTTTTTAAGCCTTAGCCATTGGAACGCAACCGGACACTACGAAGTGTGTACATAAAACAGCAACGCATTTGGCTGAGTATTAAGAAATGAATGGTTCACATTGATATTCAAAGAGAGTTTTTTACGTTGTGACCATCAATTATTCAAGTATAATTAATGAAAATACTGCTTTTATATAAAAATAGTAGCACCAGAGATTTCTAGCAAAATTAGAACGAGTCATTTTGGCCGCGCGGGATTAGCCGAGCGGTCTTAGGCGGTGCAGTCATGGACTGTGCGGCTGATCCCGGTGGAGGCCCGAGTCCTCCCTCGGGCATGGGTGTGTGTGTTTGACCTTAGGATAATTTAGGTTAAGTATTGTGTAAGCTTAGGGACTAATGACTTTATCAGTTAAGTCCCATGAGATTTCACACACATTTGAACATTTGAAAGTCACTTTTGGCGATCAATATTGTAAATAACGGGGTTACCAGTTTACATCGACAAAACGTGAATATGCCATGCATGAAGTCCACAAATTCGAATGTTGACTAAAGACCACGCGATATTGCTTTGGGGGCACATTTTACATGTTACTTTCAATGTGTGAGAGTAGAATTGGTAAGAGTAGCACTCATTTGCGAATTAACTATCGGGAAGTAGTCCTCTTCGTGAAGTATGCACAGCGTAACTAGTTTCTCTTTAGAGGATATGGGATGTTTTCTTGTACAGAAAAATCGCATTGAATTTCTTGTTAGGTAGCCCATTTTACACCTTCCTCCGAAAGTTGCAAACATTTCCTGCTTAACTGACAGTACAGACAGTTGCAATGATGAGTTCGCCTCCTTGACAACTTCTCGTGGAATGATCTTAAAAACTGTTTGCAGCTTTACTTACAAAGCTTACGCGTCTGAGATTTCTTGCAGGGTTACCGTGAGGGTCAACGTTATAGATGCACTTCACACCTCGCCCTGTTTGCAGACTGACTGAGTGGCATATGGCCACGTATCAACAGCCACTCACACGCATCAGGCACGCAGTTTACATAATTGGTCCGACCACGACGCAGTAAACAGGGAGGCGCGTTGCTGCGGGCTGGAAGCTGTTGACACTCAGCATTGGACACACAGGAGGTGGCGTACATGCCCACCGCCTCATTTCCACAGGAAGGTCCCTCCAAAGGGAAATGCCCTTTCCGATGCGTTATCCGAATATTTGATAATGGGAGACTACGGTATATCGCCACAAAACTGCAAAAACCGTGTTACCAGATAGGTATCAATACGAGCTGCGTCAGTTCGATTTCCTGCATCACCTTCTGAGTGAGCAGCCAAGACGCTTTAGCAAGTCTTCCACACCGTCATAACTGCCTGTAAATCAGTCGGAAAAAAACTCTGGATTCACTGGGTCTGCAAGCAAGGAAAAATCACGAAAATAATGGTGATTTTCCAAAAGTATTTTTCAAAAGGTTCAAATGGCTCTGAGCACTATGGGACTCAACATCTTAGGTCATAAGTCCCCTAGAACTTAGAACTACTTAAACCAACTAACCTAAAGACATCACACACACCCATGCCCGAGGCAGGATTCGAACCTGCGACCGTAGCAGTCCCGCGGTTCCAGACTGCAGCGCCAGAACCGCTAGACCACCGCGGCCGGCAAAAGTATTTTTCATATACAAATTAATCAAAGGTAAAACAATAATAAATGTAAAATCGCAGTTACAGTCAGGACTTTATATTTAAACCTACATCGCATAATTGAGCGTCTCTTTCGAACAGAAGAGAGAACGCCAGTACGGACTGTGATTACATGGATCAGCAGTACAGCTGTGTACAGATGTGTGTGATGTCCTTAGGTTAATTAGGTTTAACTAGTTCTAAGTTCTAGGGGACTAATGACCTCAGAAGTTGAGTCCCATAGTGCTCAGAGCCATTTGAACCATTTTGTAATGCAATATATATATCCATTTTACCCCTGGCTTCAACACACATCAGATTGTGCGTCGTACGTATTTGTAGTATGTCTGTAGCTTTTGTTACTGTTGTAATAAACAATTTTATACATAAATATTTGTAACTTTCGTGATGTTTGTTGTATAAATATGGTGATACTTTCGTAGAGTTCATCCCTTTATTGCGACTTCAACGCTATCTTCAGATTATCTATAGCTTTTCTGCAAGTAAATAAATGTCGTGTGACTAGGGCCTCCCGTCGGGTAGGCCGTTCGCCGGGTGCAAGTCTTCCGAGTTGACGCCACTTCGGCGTCGATGGGGATGAAATGATGATGATTAGGGCAACACAACACCCAGTCCCTGAGGGAAGAAAATCTCCGACCCAGCCGGGAATCGAACCCGGGCCCTTAGGATTGATATTCTGTCGCGCTGACTACTTTCTTTTTATCATTTTGTGCGATGTAGTTCGTTGCGTTTGGTTTGGGCGGACGTCACAAGACATCCATTAAAGTTGATCGTTGATTCCTTTACTCAGTTTTTTTATTACAGAGAGCAAACAGCCCTCTGACCGAATACGCCGAACTACCGTGCCAGTACCAGTCTGCTACCGGAGGCGGACTTCTGCAAGTGATTTTAGTGTTTGTGGTGCACACATTCAGAATCTCGCTTTTCTGCTTGGCGTCCATAGCCACGCGGTGACACAATTCACCCCTGGCGCTGCGGGATTTCCAGGCTCCTTCCGCCCAGCGCTTCTCCGCTCTTTACTATCATCCTTTCTGCAGCGACTTGCAGCTCACCCCATCGCTCACGTACCTACCTTATTTAACCATCTCGCGCCCACTTCCCAGCTACATGACACTGAAATAAACCTCCAGTTCTCTGATTAATTTATAAATGGCGGACACGGCACTGGTAATGTTACAAACTGCAGTCCAACAAGTCTCCAATAGTGTTGAACGCAATCAAGTCTGCATGAGAAATGCTTCTGCTGGAACCAAGAGCGAATGTTATGCAGGTGGCACGTTCTGCTAGTTAAGTACTTCTTGAGAAGCGCCAGCTTAATTTCTCTTACGAGACAAAGTTTCATTGTCTGGCTAAAGTAAATCACAGCATCCGAATTGTACGCTTCTTGACATTGTGTATTATGCTAGCATACGAGGTGATGAGGAAAAGGACGAGACAGTTATTTGGCGGGGTCTTGCAATGTTATTCACTTAAATATTTTGTAAGACGTCGTGGTCTCCTGACCTTCATTGCTTACATATTCCGCCCTCACAATCATATTCCGCACATCAAGACGCTTCATTCGAACCCAAACTCGATAAGATAATGTCAATGTTGTATGAATTCATGTAAACGATATGCAAATAACAAGTAAGTGCACCGTGGTTGATATACTCGAGGCTGGTGTACACACATACATTCCAGACACGACGGTCACAGGAGCCTTTAGTTCGAGAGAGGCAGACTGCACGCCAGGTGGCCGGTCCCTTCAGAGGATGACCCAGTCTATCTATGTCGGCCGGTGACCACCCAGAGAGCAGACAGTGGTTGCCCAAGTGAAAGGAGGAACGACCCCGTGTTCGGCTTAAAAGCAAATTCCGCTACATTGTGTGGGAGCAGCCAGCCTACGCATTCTTCACACATAGCATGCAGTTTCAGAGATTTCCACAGGGAGACAATAAACGCCAAACGCCGATACTACAGGTTTCTGGACTGATCGCCTTAAACGAAACGTCATTCTCCCATTTTAGAAGAGCAAAGCTGATTGACAGACGATATTTCTGACGGCTTGAGCTAAAGGAGTAATGGAAGAGACCGAAAGATATACCCCTTCACGTCTGGCGTGGAGGGGGGCCATTCCGTTGCCGCTCTTGGAGCGAGAACACGTAACGAGAGCGTGCGATCTCGTACGTGTACTCAAAGAGCGAGGAACAAGTCTCTCCTCAGTACTTCACTGGGAGAGCACCTCTGTCGAGAGCGAATCAAAGTGCAACTCTATATTGAGTCCTTGCAAGTAAGCGTTGTTCACTGTGTTGGCCGCCACACTTATTGTGCGGTGTGAACGGACAGAGTTATAGTTAAACGCCTGCGGGCGAATTTTTGAGTGGCATCGCGGTGGACTTGTTATCTGACCGGTGTACCACGCCAATAGTTAGACTAGGGGCAAATAGGAGTCCTTGACTTCATCAAGGCGTAGGGAGAGTTTGATTGGCGAAGGTCAATCCAGATAGAACGAGAGTTATCTTATTTGTCAGCAGCAAGCGGCGTAGACAGCAGTCATTGCAGCTTATGGTATTGTGCGCTACAGCTATTGCGAGCCCCATATTTCCTCCACAACAGTACCCTTCACTGCATTTCACATGTGACAGCCTCGACCATACCTAGCAACATTCTAACGGATAGTTATTCAAGTTGAGTAGGCGCGGCTCTCAGCCATTCTGCCAAGTCAATAACGATCTTAAACTTTGTATAGAAATTTCATTAGCGAATCCTACCCTTGAGAGGTAACTTCACATTCCAAAAAGAACCAGGGTATAACTTGTTCAATTCATAACTAAAAGTACCATTGTGATTTCTCAGAATTTTTGCGAAATCAATAACAATTTTCGTTACTTTCATGTTTTTATTACACTAACTAGCACTACTCCAGTACCCAAGTATCCCACTAGTTAAGAAATTTTGTGAATTTTTGTGTCATTTCCTTACAGTGGACGACTCCAGAAGATATTTATTGCTGAAAGTTTTTCAGGCATTTCTCTTTAGAACGTCTGACTTCTGTAGTAGTGTGGGGGTGGAAATTGCATCTTGCAGGAGCCACAGGGTAAAGGGTATATCTCAGATCAATCCCACGCTCACAATGTTACCTAGAAATGTGAATTCCCGAAATTTCATTACTCTGCAAGTGTTGCGTTTTTATTCCGTCAGTGTACTTTCAAAAAAGAACACTACCAATAGTTAATACGCTGCTTCCGACTGGCTCGTAGCAACTTCCTCCGATAATTTCCAACAACTGACAGGCTAAGACTTTGAATTGTATACGAGGAAGGCCATGCAAGAACACTGCCTTCACGTTCCACGGAAACAAATTTGATTTATTTGCTTCCGTTAAACCGTCCAAAGTCCAGTACGTTTACTAAATACCGTATCGAGTTAGCAACTAGATCAGTGATGTGATATGAGGCCACCGTCTACCCGACGTGCTCACACTCACGAAACTGCGACTCTCGCCTAGATGAGCAGAAAAGACTCATCAGAATTCTATGCTCTTACACGGGAACGTAGCTGTCAACTCTTTAGTACTTGAGGAATGACTGTATTCCTCATACGCGCAGCTGTTAATATACCACCTCTGTCCCATAGGGCCCACGGCTCGCTCCCTACACCCCAAATGGCTACCGAGAAACCTCCAATTTCGCGAGATCCAAGCAGCTCCTTGAAAATATTTTCAACAACTAAAGTCATGGATTGCCACGCTTGTAGAATTATTAATACTAGTTACAGTCTCATAGACTACTTTACTTAGGCGAACTGTGGTGTAACATCGTAATAACCCTGTGACCCCCATGCCAATACAATGATTTTCCCCTACACTTGTCCTGAGACTGGTTTGATGCAGCTCTCTATGCTGCTCTATCCTGTGCAAGCATCTTCATCTCCCAGTACCTACTGCAACCCACATCTTTCTGAATCTGTTTAGTGTAGTCATCTCTTGGTCTCCCATTTTACCCTCCACGCTGCCCTCCAATACTACATTGGTGATCCCTTGATGCCTCAGAATGTGTCCTACCACCTGTCTTCCAGTCACGTTGTGCCACAAACTCCTCTTCTCCAATCCTATTCAATACCTCCTCATTAGTTATGTGATCTACCCATCTAACCTTCAGCATTCTTCTGTAGCACCACATTTTGAAAGCTTCTATTCTCTTCTTGTCCAAACAATTTATTGTCCATGTTTCACATCCATACATGGCTACACTCCAAACAAATACTTTCAGAAACGGCTTCCTGACACTTAAATCTATACTCGGTGTTAGCAAATTTCTCTTCTTCAGAAACGCTTTCCTTGCCATTGCCAGTCTACATTTGATATCCTCTCTACTTCGACCATCATCAGTTATTGTGCTCCCCAAATAGCAAAACTCCTTTACTACTTTAAGTGTCTCATTTCCTAATCTAATTCCCTCAGCATCAACCGACTTAATTCGACTACATTCCATTATTATTGTTTTGCTTTTGTTGATGTTCATCTTATATCCTCCTTTAAAGACAGTGTCCAATCGGTTCAACTGCTCTTCCAAGTCCTTTGCTGTCTCTGATAGAATTACAATATCATCGGCGAACTTCAAAGATTTTATTTCTTCTCCATAGATTTTAATACCTACTCCGAATTTTTCTTTTGTTTCCTTCACTGCTTGCTCAATATACAGATTGAATAACATCGGGGAGAGGCTACAACCCTGTCTCACTCCCTTCCCAACCACTGCTTCCCTTTCATGTCCTTCGACTCTTATAACGGCCATCTGGTTTCTGTACAAATTTTAAATAGCCTTTCGCCCCCTGTATTTTACCCCTGCCGCCCTCAGAATTTGAAAGAGAGTATTCCAGTCAACATCGTCAAAAGCTTTCTCTAAGTCTACAAATGCTAAGACCGTAGGTTTGCCTTTCCTTAATCTAGCTTCTAAGATAAGCCGTACGGTCAGTATAGCCTCACGTGTTCCAATACTGATACGGAATCCAAACTGATCTTACCCGAGGTCGGCTTCTGCTAGTTTTTCCATTCGTCTGTAAAGAATTCGCGTTAGTATTTTGCATTGTGACTTATTAAACTGATAGTTCGGTAATTTTCACATCTGTCAACACCTGCTTTCTTTGGAATTGGAATTATTACATTCTTCTTGAAGTCTGAGGGTATTTCGCCTGTTTCATACATCTTTCTCACCAGATAGTAGAGTTTTGTCAGGACTGGCTCTCCCAAGACTGTCAGTAGTTCTAATGGAATGTTGTCTACTCCCAGGGCCTTCTTTCGACTCAGATCTTTCAGGGCTCTATCAAACTCTTCACTCAGTATCATATCTCCCATTTCATCATAATCTATATCCTCTTCCATTTCCATTATATTGTCCCCAAGTACATCGCCCTTGTATAGGCCCTCTCTATACCCCTTCCACCTTTCTGCTTTCCCTTCTTTGCTTAGAAGTGGGCTTCCATCTGAGCTCTTGATATTCATACAAGTGGTTCTCTTTTCTCCAAAGATCTCTTTAATTTTTCTGTAGGCGATATCTATCTGACCCCTAGTGAGATAAGCCTCTACATCCTTACATTTGTCCTCTAGCCATCCCTGCTTAGCCATTTTGCATTTCCTGTCGATCTGTTTTTGAGACGTTTGTATTGCTTTTGCCTGCTTCATTCACTGCATTTTTATATTTTTTCCTTTCATCAATTAAATTCTATATTTCTTCTGTTACCCAAGGATTTCTATTAGCCCTCGTCTTTTTACCTACTTGATCCTCTGCTGCCTTCACTAATTTATCCCTCAAAGCAACCCATTCTTCTTCTACTGTATTTGTTTCCACCATTCCTGTCAATTGTTCCCTTATTCTCTCCCTGAAACTCTGTACAACCTCTGGTTTAGTCAGTTTATCCAGGTCCCATCTCCTTAAATTCCCACCTTTTTGCAGTTTCTTCAATTTTAATCTACAGTTCATAACCAATAGATTGTGGTCAGAGTCCACATCTGCCCCTGGAAATGTCTTACAATTTAAAACCTGGTTCCTAAATCTCTGTCTTACCATTACATAATCTATCTGAAACCTGTCAGTACCTCTAGGCTTCTTCCATGTATACAACCTTCTTTTATGATTCTTGAACCAAGTGTTAGCTATGACTAAGTTATGCAAAATTCTATCAGGCGGCTTCCTCTTTCATTTATTAGCCCCAATCCATATTCACCTACTTCGTTTCCTTCTCTCCCTTTTCCTACTCTCGAATTTCAGTCACCCATGACTATTAAATTTTCGTCTCCCTTCACTATCTGAATAATTTCTTTTATCTCATCATACATTTCTTCAATTTCTTCGTCATCTGGAGAGCTAGTTGGCATATAAACTTGTACTACTGTAGTAGGCGTGAGCTTCGTGTCTATTTTGGCCACAATAAGGCGTTCACTATGCTGTTTGTAGTAGCTTACCCGTACTCCTACTTTTTTATTCGTTATTAAACCTATTCCTGCATTACCCCTATTTGATTTTGTATTTATAACCGTGTATTCAGCTGACCAAAAGTCTTGTTCGTCCTGCCACCGAACTTCGCTAATTCCACTATATCTAACTTTAACCTATCCATTTCCCTTTTTAAATTTTCTAACCTACCTGCTGCTGAGGGTATTAGATTAGGAAATGAGACACTTAAAGTAGTAATGGAGTTTTGCTATTTGGGGAGCAAAATAATGATGATGGTCGAAGTAGAGAGGATATAAAATGTAGACTGGCAATGGCAAGGAAAGCGTTTCTGAAGAAGAGAAATTTGTTAACACCGAGTATAGATTTAAGTGTCAGGAAGTCGTTTCTGAAAGTATTTGTATGGAGTGTAGCCATGTATGAAAGTGAAACATGGACGATAAATAGTTTGGACAAGAAGGGAATAGAAGCTTTCGAAATGTGGTGCTACAGAAGAATGCTGAAGATTAGATGGGTAGATCACATAACTAATGAGCAGGTATTGAATAGAATCGGGGAGAAGAGGAGTATGTGGCACAACTTGACAAAAAGAAGTGACCCGTTAGTACGACATGTTCTGAGGCATCAAGAGATCACAAATTTAGCATTGGAGGGCAGCGTGGAGGGTAAAAATCGTAGAGGGAGACCAAGAGATGAATACACTAAGCAGATTCAGAAGGATGTGGGTTGCAGTAAGTACTGGGAGATGAAGAAGCTTGCACAGGATAGGGTAGCATGGAGAGCTGCATCAAACCAGTCTCAGGACTGAAGACCACAACAACAACAACGACCCGTGGTCTACCCTTTATTCGATCCCTGCGAAACCCTACATTTCAGTAGGATAATGCACGACCACATGTTGCAGGTCTTGTACGGGCCTTCCTGGATACAGAAAATGCTCGACTGCTGCCCTGGCCAGCATATTCTCCAGATCCCTGGTCAATGGTGGTCGAGCAACTGACTCGTCACAATACGCCAGTCACTAATCTTGAGGAACTGTGGTATCGTGTTGAAGCTGCATGGGCAGCTGTACCTGTACAGGCCATCCAAGCTCTGTTTGACTCAATGCCCAGGCGTATCGAGGGGTTTATTACGGCCAGAGGTATTTGTTCTGGGTACGGATTTCTCAGGGTCTATGCACCCAAATTGCGTGAAAATGTAATCAAGTGTCAGTTCTAGTATAATATATTTGTCCAATGAATATCCGTTTATCAGCTGCATTTGTTCTTGGTGTAGCAATTTTAATGGCCAATAGTGTAGTACTTATTTGGGAATTGCCCTGCTTTACTTGGCGGTCGACTTGTGGGCGCCTCTTTGACGGCCCCGAGTAGCGACTCGTGCGTCCTACTGCGGGCGGCAGCGAGCATCGCCGGAGGTAGGCGCCGGCAGCTACGCGGCAACGGCGGCGGGGGCGGCCTCATTGCGCTGCCGGTAGGCGCGCGGCGCGGCGCCACAGTGACAGGTTGGTCGCAGCGGGCTCAGCGCCGGCAATCTCCCACTCCCAGCCGTGACGTCACGCGGACCCGCGGCTGATCGCGACTGCAGACGACGGCCAAGACTTTACGACTTGCCGCCGCTCCCGCCGCAATTCTATTGCGCAACCGAGCCTGCAGTGTTTACGAAAGGCGCCCCGAGACCAGCCCACGCCGCGATTCGCTCCCAGTCCGAAGTGAAGGCGCTCTGTGCATCACCTGTGGTATTCATCTCCGTGGGATATACCGTCCCTGGTTAGACAGCGCACCGCTCGTTTTCGTGTTCGTACCGTACGCCGTATTACTACATCGAGACAACGAACTTACTCTTATTTTGGAACATAATAAAATTCCATGTGGAATTCGAAAGCGGCATGGAATAAATTTGAGGTAGTATCTAGTAACTATTAATTTGTACAAGGCAGTTCGATTTCCTACTTGTTATACAGCCACTCTCATTTGTATGAGGATCAGATAATTTCGGTGATTTGCCATGACAAGTGCTTCTCCTGTCGCGTTATAATCACATTTCGTTGTGCTTGTAGTGGGAGGCCTGTTGAGAACAACAGAGTAATAGCTTGCATTGTCCATAACAATGCAGAGTCTGGATGCAAATAAAGCAACAGCTAATTCTGAAACCATTCTCGAAATGTTTCTCCATTCATTTCGGTATGGTACTCAGATGTGGTTTTTGATTTTGATTTGAAAATAAGTTTACATTCAGGCGCAAACCCCGTAGCAGCAGAACCAGCGTGACATATTATAAGACGCCCTCCTTTTCCCACTGGAACTTTCAAACCGCCTTGTCCATCTGTTGTTTGCCAAATAAAATTTATAGTATGGTTTTGATTTATCCAAGTCTCATCCAAGTAAAAGACAGTTAACGTTCCTTTTGATCTGATGTCATGCATTTTTCTTAGAAACGTAATCCTAGCAGCAGCAATATCATTACGCTCCATTAAAAATTTGCGCCCATCATTGGACTTTACGTATTTAAATCCGATGTTATTCAACATTCTTTGCATTGATCTTGCACTTCCATCAAACCCAGTAGCTTCGTGCATATCAGTGCACAATTTCGCTACTATGAGGAACTCACCTCTTTCATAAAATTCGAAAACCTTGCGACGTAACACAGTTTGATCGAAGTCGTCGATTCCTGTTACCCTCTTTGGAACGCTGTGTTTCTTCCCTGGAGACCGAAGCACCACATTGCCAACTGCCTGCTCTGACAGCTCCGCCTCCTGTACAACTCGCCTGACAGTTCGTACACCAATATCGCCACAGGCCGCTGCAGTGCGTACCTGCACCTTGGCAACCTCACAGATCGGTTCGCCTGAATCTGCCTCACGCTTCAAGAAAGAGTACACTCTAAAAATAAGGTATTTTGCCTGGTTGTGAAACACGTGACGACGTTTAGGTGTTTCAGCCATTACGACAAAACTCAGAGAAGACCCAGTATACAAGAGAAATCGGCCAATCGCACTTTTCCGCACGTAAACTACGGTAGAACTCTGAAATATGTCGGAGCTTCAGGCAGCACGAGGTGCGGAAACCAAATGAGCGCTCATTGGCCAGCTGCGCAGCTGTCTACTGCGCATCGTCGGCCGAGAGGCCATCAACGCTGTCTCGTTTTATAGTTTTACACTATCACCCTCCATGGGTGTGTACAAAAGTGCGCCCTTCATTTTAATATACAGGGAAAGGCAGGTAAGATTGGCCACCCTAAATATATCTGGAGCGAATAAATATATCGAGGTGCGGTTTTCATCGAACTATAGCGGACAATACGTCAAATTTCCTAAAGTCCGCAAGCAATTCTTCTCGTTTTTAGTTGCCGAATTACGACACCAACTTTTTATTGTTCTCCTAATGGAACTATATAATTTTTTCAGTGGCATTTGGAGGAAACTTCTAAGGAAATTTCTACTACGTAACATGTATTCGACGTCATCAAATAGCATCAAAAGACAACGGCGCCTTAAACTACTGTGGCGCCATCACGAGAAGAGGTTTCACAAACATCTGCCGTATTAAACGAAATAAAAGAAAGCGTGTAACCCAGATACGGTACGCGTTTGACGTCCATCGGTCTCTGTTCTCCTGTTGTAGCAGTCATACAACTTACTCGTAGACATTTTGAGATATTCACAATGCCTACGACAGTCGGAAAAGTAAATATCGTTATGGCGAATGCCGGCAAACTATTAGAGCAGCGGTTCGGTTGTATGCTGAAGAGTATGCAAGCCGCTCCAAGCCCTCACGACCTGTCTTTGCAAAGATGATCATTTTAGCAGCAGCAATACGCAGTATAAATGTCACTAAGACAGGTGTCACGGAAGTAAGAGAGGGATCAACCAAACGAGTGTTCTGCGAACACTACAACCCGTCGCATTTCATCCTCTTCACATTTCCCTTCGCTACAGTCTGGAACCGAGCTACCGCTACGGTCGCAGGTTCGAATCCTGCCTCGGGCATGGGTGTGTGTGATGTCCTTAGGTTAGTTAGGTTTAATTACTTCTAAGTTCTAGGCGACTGATTACCTCAGAAGTTAAGTCGCATAGTCCTCAGAGCCATTTGAACCATTTGAACTACATTTCCCTTCATCTACAGTTTCATGGCGATGACTTTGGTTACAGTTCTCCAAAACTTATCTGCTAGAAGTACAATGCTATGCTGCATATCAGTATAAAATTTTCTTTAATGAGGAAGTATCGTGTACAAACCATGGACAAGTCAGTCTTCGCAATATGCGCTGATCAGTTGGAAATCCGCACCGACTCAAAGAAGTGAATGAAAATAACGCTCTTGGTCTAGCAACGTTTGGTGCGTATTTTCCAAAACCCGCATCACTGGTCCCAGCTTTATTGATGGGAATGTAAATACACTGAATTATGTCCAGTTCCTAAGATGTGCTGCTGCTGCAGTTATTTTAAGACATTCCATTGTTGTTAAGGCAATCATTGTCGTACCAACACGACGGATGTTCCTCGCATTCCGCATATGTAATGACAGATCCTCTTAAGAGAACATGTGGAGAGCACTTGGAATGGTCGTTCAGGAAGAAAAGTAACACTTCTATACATTTATATATGGCGGAAATTAAAAACAGGAGATCTGTTAGGAAACAGCGATTCCCGAAGGCATGAAATGCCGTGTAACACGATCCTGTGCTTCCCTTATAACTCCAGATGAAATTCTACGTGCAGTGTTTTTTCTTCAGAATCACTTTATAGCGTGTAGCGTCGCCCACAGACAAAATTTTCAGCACTTGGTATGACAAGTGTGATAATAAACACACGAACCTTAGCTCAGTTACATACTTGCTTACAATTAGTATAATAGGACAGACGTTTGAGCAACATCTTCCGCTGATGGCGGGACAGTGGTTTGCAGTGATGTTATCTTGATACTATTTGGTACAGTCCTGGACATGTCATGTCGCTGAAGCTCTCTTAGAAGCATTTTTCAGATGCCACAGAAGAAAGAATATAGTTCCATCATCGCGAATGTCAAATTCTGCTACATTAATAACCGGTGTAACTGCCAGAATGTTGAATGCTAGCACGCAAACGTGCATGCATTGTTTTTACGGTAGCCGGTTGTCAATTTCTGGTAAGTAATTCCATGGCGGTTGCACTTGGTCGGTCAATACAGGGACGGTTAACGCTGTTCGTGGATGAAGGTGGAGTTGTCCGATGATGTCTCATATGTGCTCGATTCAAGACAGATCTGATGATCGGGAAGGCCAAGGCAACATGTGGAAAGTCTGTAGAGCATGTTGGGCTACAACAGCGGTATATGCGCGAGCGTTATCCTGCTGCAAAACACCACCTGGAATGCCGTTCATAAATCACGCGATTGACGTACTTTTTTGCAATCAGGGTGTGGGACCTTAGAGTCTGCTCATCAAACAGAATTCACCAACCTCAAAATTAATTTTGCGCGTTCATTATCATGCAAAATTTTGTTCCTGAGTTCTCAGACCATTTATTACAGAAGACTTCGCAATAACATCGTCAGTGGGCATCTTCAAATAACTAACCTTTTGTAGATTAGATTACATAATATACTCCTCGTTGCGGACACCCACAGCGATGAGTCCGCGAGGAGATAGACGAAAAGGACGTCAGAGGTAGAGTACAAGAAGAAATGGAGAAGGGAACTGCTGACAAGACGATTCTTTCATCGTCTTGTCAGTTACCTCTAGCGAAAATAAATAAACAAATAAACCTCCACGAATAACTCAAACAGGGACTGTATGACTTCTGTTTGTCTTGATGTTTCCACATACTCACAGTGGTCTTCAATATTATTCACGCCCCTTCGGCAATAACACACATGATTTAAACTCATCACGTATGTTGACTCGATTATACAGGGTGTTTCAGAAGTGGTAGTTAATATTTAGGAGTATGACAGGAATGATCAGTCGAAACAAAAAAGGTGAATTAAACATGGGCACTAAGACGCATACTTTAAGGGGTATGAGCAGTTCTAGATCTTCGATACTGTGAAACAAATCTCTTCTACTACGAAATCTTTGCCTTCTATATTTTGTGAAGTGGTAGGTGGGCCAAAAACAAGAAAAAAAGTCCAGTAAACAGGTGCCCTAAAATGCATATTTTAAGAGTCATGACCACTTGTTCATCTTCGCTCCTTTTAAACACAACTCTTCCGATGAACAAGTGGTCATAACTTTTAAGGTACGCATTTTAGAGCACACGTTTACTGAATATTGTTTTGTTGTTTTGGTCCATACTGCTACTTCACAAAATATGAGAAGCAAAGAGCTTGGAGTAGAAGAGATTTGTTTCACAGTATCAAAGATCAAGAATTACTCACAGGTTTTAAGGTATGCGTTTTGGAACCCAAGTTTACCTGACCTTTATGTTTCGAATGATCACTCCTCTCATAGCCTTAAATATTGACCATAACTTCTGAAACACCCTGTGTGCCTTTTAACTTCAACGTATTTGTTTTCATCTTAGATGAGTGAGTCAATGAACGTGGTGTCTTTAAATAATTTGCAAATAATAAGATTCAAAATGGTTGAAATGGCTCTGAGTACTATGAGACTTAACAGCTGAGGTCATTAGTCCACTAGAACTTAGAACTACTTAAACCTAACTAACGTAAGGACATCACACACATCCATGCCCGAGGCAGAATTCGAACCTGCGACCGTAGCGGTCGCGCGGTGCCAGACTGAATCGTCTAGAACCTCTCGGCCACTACGGCCGGCAAATAATAAGGAAGAAGACGGTGAGTGTATGTGAAAACGTAAACAATAACATAAATGATTTTCTTTCTGTGGATGATGGCGGTGAAAAAATGTCCTAGGCGGTCATTTCACGGCAGCTCACCTGTTAAACAACGTACCATGACTAAAAAAAGATCAGGGTACTGTCAGTAGCTCTGGTACACTAGGAAATGCGTGAAACACTGCTGCGCTGTCTTGCAGTATATTTATTTAAAAATTTGCCTTTATTACGGCGTTAAATGTGAATTTTCTTACGAACAATGGCGTGTATTTTCCTGGTTAAGTAGCGTGTATGCCATGTGAAGTTGCCACAACAGGTATTTTTCCACTGTGAAGATTGTCCACGATCGTAACCGGTACTGAATAAATGTATTGTAAGACTGCACAGTGTGTAATCATGCATTTCTCCTTGATAAGATGTGTAGACCACCTAACGATGAATGTAAAAGATGCAGTGCTCCATGTTCTGATCCATAGGGGACAATCGGGACTGACTGACCGCCGTGTCATCCTTTGCCATTTGCGTCATTTGTATCCATAGTGTTCTCCCGGCCCTCATCGGCATTCTAGACTTAGGAGGCCTCACTTTTGACACAAGTAGCTCATCAGTTGGCATCACAAGGCTGACTGCATCCCATTCCAGTCTTCCAACAAAGGAAAAATGGCAGCAAATTGCGGGAATGGAACCCGAATCCTACGTTTAACAGCCTGAAACGCTGCATACTCAACTACGGAGGCCGATGGTTGCTACTGTATATGAAAAGTAATGTATCCTCCTTTGAATTATCCTATGTGCATCCGCAGCAACAACAATACTTACTATAGCTGTTACTGATGAAGAAATGTGTAAAAACAGGCAAATAAATGTAGTACTGATGTTCCGGTCTTACTACAAAATGTTAACGACAGCGTTATACTAAAGTCACTGGAAATTTCGATTTGATGTCGACGACATGCGCATTGTTTCTTTTCTTTTTTTTCTTTTTACACTACACTCACTCCGTACGGGGTGAACCACCTAAAACTTGCACTGCACATATTGCGGAAATGGAAAATGCTATTGATGTGCGGTTTTTACAGGATGGATTGGTACTCAAGACTTGTATTTTTAGCCAATCAATAGATTGTAATAATACTTAGAAAGTGCATTTTTTGTGCAGACCTACAAAACAATACTTGTTGACATGCGAGTCGTTTACGATATATCGTATTGCACAAAGTTTCCACAGCTACACTTGTTTGTGACAATCAGCCTGCGTAGTTGCGAGGTACAATGTTGTTATTTTTGCTCACAGTATTCCTTGAGTGTTATGCGACTTGTTAGTCAGTTAGTGTGTGGCAGTCCAAGCCGTGGGTCTTGAGTGGACGATGGGATGTACCAACGCA
Organism: Schistocerca cancellata; assembly: GCF_023864275.1. NCBI lineage: Eukaryota > Metazoa > Arthropoda > Insecta > Orthoptera > Acrididae > Schistocerca > Schistocerca cancellata. The sequence continues at coordinate 964,548,898 of NC_064627.1, forward strand.
GAAAAACCGACATACTCACGACGTGTGGAGGGTGTAGCAAGAATGCAGTTCGTTCTTGTACGTTGTATGCGGCAAGATATCCCAGTAGACGTCTACCATCTCGGCAACTATTTATCGGCCTCTTGAACCACTTATCTGAAAGTGATACTGTAACACCTAGACAACGTAACAGAAGAAAACAAGTGACGACAGAGAGGAGGAAATTAATGTTCTTGCTGCTGTTGCAGTTGATCCTCACGTCAGCTCCCGTGCAATCGCACGAGGAAGTGGCGTGAGTCAGGCAAGTGACCTAACCATTCCGTTCCTATCATATCTGTCTTCAACAAGAACTGCTTGGAAACAATAATGAGATTCGTGTTAATTTCTGTACATGGGCATCAAGACACGGTACTACAGATGTTTAATGATATTTAATGATGAAACTACATTTACCAATCATGGCGGGGTAAACCACCGAATCATGCACTATTGGTTTGTTAACAACCCCCGTCTGCTTCCTCAGGCGGAACGTCGGGGTCCATGGAGTATAAACGTGTGTATGGATTAGTGAAGCATCAGCTCAGAGGCCGGTGTTTCATAGACGGAATACTGAAGTAGCACAAGTGTCGCAACCCCCTGACAGACCATCTTCCACGGATGCTAGAAGACGTTCATCTGCAGACTAGGAGGAACTTGTGGGGCAACATGATGGATGTCCCGCCCATAGTATACGAAGTACTATAGCATGTCTTCAAGAAATGTTTCCAAATCACAGGATTGAACACAGAGGACCTACACCTTGACCGGCCCATTCCCCGGATTTGACAGCTGTAGACCTTCTTTTTTCTGTAGTGAAAGCTGAAATACGCTGTCTACCAAGACATTCCAACCACACCCGATGGCATGCAACAACGTGTTATTGCAGTCTGCTCGGACAACACTGAATGCTAGCACCTGAGCAGCAGTCGTTCCATACCAGGCTGGATGCGTGTATTGCTGCTGCCGGTGGTCATTTTGAACGCAACCTGTGATGGTCAATTGTCTCCTTACTGATCAGAATCCACGTAACTTATCTATGCACTTGTGTTGTTCTTTAGTGTGTCCTACCACAGGTATTATACAAGCGTCGGTGTGGGAATCCTGCAACAAACAGCGCTGATATTCTGATTTACCCTACGTTTAGTTTGTTAATGTCAACAGGCATTGATCCATTTAAAAAAGAGTATGTTTGCACACAAAATACACTTTCTAAGTATTATTAGAGGAAGCGGTACAAATATGGAATACAATTTTGTTTTTCGTTCATTACTTTCTTAGTTTTTTACATTAAGCAAACAAAATATCTATAGCACGTTCTTTGGTATATACTTTAATGCTTCCTACGCTTTCAAATGTATACTACGTTAGGAACATTTTCAAATTACGGTCACGGCAAAGTTTGACATCTTTTGTTCTCCAGATTATTGGGTACAAATATGGAATAGTCTATTCGTTTCAAGTTTGTTGAAGTTAAAACAAATACTTTGGCTTTTCAGAGCATTCACAAACCTTGACGCCGGTGGCGACACACACAACGTGCTGACATCAGGAAAGTTTCTGACCGATTTCTCATACACAAACAGCAGTAGACCGGCGTTACCTCGTGAAACATTGTTGTGATGCCTCTTGTAATGAGGGGAAATGCGTACCAACACATTTCCGACTTTGATAAAGGTCGGATTATAGCCTATCGTGATTGCGGTTTATTGTATCGCGACATTGCTGCTCGCGTTGGTCGAGATCCAATGACTGTTAGCAGAATATGGAATCGGTGGGTTCAGGAGGGTAATACGGAACGCCGTGCTGGATCCCAATGGCCTCGTATCACTAGCAGTCGAGATGACAGGCATCTTATTCGCATGGCTGTAACGGATCGTGCAGCCACGTCTCGATCCCCGAGTCAACCGATGGGGACGTTTGCAAGACAACAACCATCTGCACGAACAGTTCGACGACGTTTGCAGTAGCATGGACTATGAGCTCGGAGACCATGGCTGCGGTTACCCTTGACGCTGCATGACAGACAGGAGCGTCTGCGATGGTGTACTCAAAGACGAACATGGGAGCACGAATGGCAAAACGTCATTTTTTCGGATAAATCGAGGTTCTGTTTACAGCATCATGATGGTCTCATCCGTGTTTGGAGATATCACGGTGAACGCACATTGGAAGCGTGTATTCGTCATCGCCATACTGGCGTATCACCCAGCGTGATGGTATGGGGTGCCATTGTTTACACGTCTCGGTCACCTCTTGTTCGCATAGACGGCACTTTGAACTGTGGACGTTACATTTCAGATGTGTTACGACCCGTGGCTCTACTCTTCATTCGATCCCTGAGAAACGCTACATTTGAGCAGGATAATGCACGACCGCATGTTGCAGGTCCTGTACGGACCTTTCTGGATACAGAAAATGTTCGACTGTTGCCCTGCCCAGCACATTCTCCAGATCTCTCACCAATTGAAAAGTCTGGTCAGTAGTGGCCGAGCAACTGGCTCATGACAATACACCAGTAACTACTCTTGATGAACTGTGGTATCGTGTTGACGATGCACAGGCAGCTGTTCCTGTACACGCCATCCAAGGTCTGTTTGACTCAATGCCCAGACGTATCAAGGCCGTTATTACGGCCAGAGGTTGTTGTTCTGGGTACTGATTTCTCAGGATCCATGCACCCAAATTGCGTGAAAATGTAATCACATGTCAGTTCTAGTATAATATATTTGTCCAATTAATACCCGTTTATCATCTGCATTTTTTTCTTGGTGTAGCAATTTTAATGGGCAGTAGTGTAAAACTTTCTGTCTCTTCTTCCGCTTTTCTTGTGCCCACTGTTGCCTGCATTTGTAGTGCCTTACGTATCTGCTGTGGAGAATACCCATTGGCTTCAAAAACTCTTCTCAGGTGTAGAAGTTCGTCCTCCAGACTGCTCTCGTGAGCAATGATGTGTGCTCTGTGTACTAGAGTTCTGAGGTCACTCATCGTCTGCGAAGGATGGTGGCAGCTATTTACACGTAAATACACTCCTGGAAATGGAAAAAAGAACACATTGACACCGGTGTGTCAGACCCACCATACTTGCTCCGGACACTGCGAGAGGGCTGTACAAGCAATGATCACACGCACGGCACAGCGGACACACCAGGAACCGCGGTGTTGGCCGTCGAATGGCGCTAGCTGCGCAGCATTTGTGCACCGCCGCCGTCAGTGTCAGCCAGTTTGCCGTGGCATACGGAGCTCCATCGCAGTCTTTAACACTGGTAGCATGCCGCGACAGCGTGGACGTGAACCGTATGTGCAGTTGACGGACTTTGAGCGAGGGCGTATAGTGGGCATGCGGGAGGCCGGGTGGACGTACCGCCGAATTGCCCAACACGTGGGGCGTGAGGTCTCCACAGTACATCGATGTTGTCGCCAGTGGTCGGCGGAAGGTGCACGTGCCCGTCGACCTGGGACCGGACCGCAGCGACGCACGGATGCACGCCAAGACCGTAGGATCCTACGCAGTGCCGTAGGGGACCGCACCGCCACTTCCCAGCAAATTAGGGACACTGTTGCTCCTGGGGTATCGGCGAGTACCATTCGCAACCGTCTCCATGAAGCTGGGCTACGGTCCCGCACACCATTAGGCCGTCTTCCGCTCACACCCCAACATCGTGCAGCCCGCCTCCAGTGGTGTCGCGACAGGCGTGAATGGAGGGACGAATGGAGACGTGTCGTCTTCAGCGATGAGAGTCGCTTCTGCCTTGGTGCCAATGATGGTCGTATGCGTGTTTGGTGCCGTGCAGGTGAGCGCCACAATCAGGACTGCATACGACCGAGGCACACAGGGCCAACACCCGGCATCATGGTGTGGGGAGCGATCTCCTACACTGGCCGTACACCACTGGTGATCGTCGAGGGGACACTGAATAGTGCACGGTACATCCAAACCGTCATCGAACCCATCGTTCTACCATTCCTAGACCGGCAAGGGAGCTTGCTGTTCCAACAGGACAATGCACGTCCGCATGTATCCCGTGCCACCCAACGTGCTCTAGAAGGTGTAAGTCAACTACCCTGACCAGCAAGATCTCCGGATCTGTCCCCCATTGAGCATGTTTGGGACTGGATGAAGCGTCGTCTCACGCGGTCTGCACGTCCAGCACAAACGCTGGTCCAACTGAGGCGCCAGGTGGAAATGGCATGGCAAGCCGTTCCACAGGACTACATCCAGCATCTCTACGATCGTCTCCATGGGAGAATAGCAGCCTGCATTGCTGCGAAAGGTGGATATACACTGTACTAGTGCCGACATTGTGCTTGCTCTGTTGCCTGTGTCTATGTGCCTGTGGTTCTGTCAGTGTGATCATGTGATGTATCTGACCCCAGGAATGTGTCAATAAAGTTTCCCCTTCCTGGGACAATGAATTCACGGTGTTCTTATTTCAATTTCCAGGAGTGTATAAATCCGTATGGGTCGGTTTTCGATACACTGCATGTCCAAAAGTGCCATCATCTTTGCGTCGTACCACACATCCAAAAATGGGAGGCATCCATCTTTTTCGATTTCCATCGTGAACTGAATTTGTCTGTGGAAAACATGAAGACTACTGTCTGAGAGATCTAGTGGGAAAGATGGTATTCGTCTCAGAGCCTTCCTGACTGATAATAAAGCAACACGCGCGCAAAGGGAAATGGTGATGACGTTGGCTAGCCTGCGCCGGGTCCTCGGAGAGGAAGCGGGCGGCTTCTCGCAGGCAAGCGAGTTTTAAAGTTTAAAGCTTTGCGCCGCCTCTGGCTGGGGTCAATGCTCGGAACGGGACGGGGCCCGCTCCGCAAAAACCGGCCCCGGCGAAAGCCCGCCTCGGCCGGCTGTGCGCCAGCCGCCAGCCGCAGCGCACCACGACCACCCCCGGCCAGGCCGGAGCGCCTGCAGAGCCACCGCAGTGGAGGCGGGAGACCGCCCCCCGCCCCCCGCCCGCCTTGCGGTTTGCGTCTCGCGTCTAACAGCGGCCTCGCCTGCCTCCGGTCACAAACATCTCTGTCTCGCAGAAACGGAAACAAGTCCATTTCTGACGCTGCGGAAGCGTCTCCAGGCACTGCAAAATTTGAAACATTGTCCACGTCGACGAACTGTTTGACTTTTTAATAAATGAAAAGCACCAGTTTGCTTTTGTTCTACAATATTACTTTTCTTGTTGACCGGTTTTCGGCTCACAAGGCCATCTTCAGACATTTACTGAGTATTATCACCAAAGAAGTTAAATGTTAGCAGACGACATTAGAAGAGATTCAAATGGTTCAAATGGCTCTGAACACTATGGGACTTAACATCTATGGTCATCAGTCCCCTAGAACTTAGAACTACTTAAACTTAACTAACCTAAGGACATCACACAACACCCAGTCATCACGAGGCAAGACTTGGAAGAGAAGTAAGACATCTAGACTGAAGTAGAAACATACAGTAAGTAACATCTTTGCAATGAAATAGTAACAACTGAACAGTAAATAAATAACAATGGAGTTGACAGGAAAACCTTTAGCACAAAACAGGAATAGCATGCCTACATAACAGATTCTATTAATAAACAAAACTAATAAAATAAAATAAAATTAGTACTAGACAAGGCTGCATCAGGAAGTATGAAACATGGAGAGTGATACACAGCCAATTAAAAGAAGAGACAGTTTTCAATGTAAATACAGAACACATGAGGAACATAAGCAATATCAATAAGATAAACAGAAATTAATTAAAGCAGCAAAATGGAGGTGTTTGAGGGAACCTACAGTTTAAGAGTATGGTGGTACTGCATTTTAACATTAACATTATAATTAAAGCAGTGGCTGTGTACCAGTTTTCATTAAATAAATGAGCAAAGTAAAATATGAACAGTATTTGATGAGACAACTACAAGGGGTGTTAAACATGGACAGTAATATAAACACCAGTTAAAAAGAAAGCCTTAACTATTGAAACTACAGTCTATGTTGAATACAAAGACAACTTCAACAAATAAAACAACTTAATGAATACAGGAAAATGGGTATATGTAGGAAGAGAGAGTGTGGGAACTAATAAACAACAAAGATGATTATATGAAGTTTGGGAGAGGGGAAGTGTTGAGTTGTGTCTGGTCATTTAAGATGAGATGTGGACTGTGTGCAAGGTGTTTGTTAATTTCCAGGGCTTCCAGCAGGTTGAGTTTATGGCCTTTGTTTGCTAGGTGAAGTACATGGGACACTGGCTGGTAGTTGTGACCCTCACTCAGTACATGCTCAGCAAATGCAGAGTGTGAATTCTGCAACCTCCAGCTGCGTTCATGTTCAGCCAGCCTAGTTGATATGTCTCTGCCTGACTGACCGATGTAAAATTTGTCACAATCAGAACAGGTGATTTTGTATATCCCACTGTTGGCTAATAACTGGATCTTGTCTTTGCTATTAAAAACACACTGGGCTGTCGTGCTCCTGACATAGTAGGAAAGACTATACTTGCAGGATTTCAGTACTTTGGCTACAATCTGTGATATTAATGTAAAAATGCAGTACCACCACACTCTTAAACTGTAGGTTCCCTCAAATACCTCCAATTTCCTGCATTTATTAATTTCTGTTTATCTTATTGATATTGCTTAAGTTCCTTATGTATTCTGTATTTACATTGAAAACTGTCTTTTCTTTTAATTGGTTGTGTATCACTCTCCATGTTTCATACCTCCTGATGCAGCCTTGTCTAGTACTAATTTTATTTTATTTTATTTTATTAGTTTTGTTTATTAATAGAAACTGTTACTTTGGCATTCTATTCCTATTTTGTGCTAAAGATTTTCCTGACAACTCCATTATTATTTATGTACTGTTCAGTTGTTACTATTTCATTGCAAAGATGTTACTTACTGTATGTTTCTACTTCAGTCTAGATGTGTTACTTCTCTTCCAATGTCGTCTGCTAACATTTACCTTCTTTGGTGATAATACTCAGTAATTGTCTGAAGATGGCCTTGTAAGCCGAAAACCGGTTAACAATAAAAGTAATATTGTAGAACAAAAGCAAACTGGTGCTTTTCATTTATTATAATATTGTTCTACCAAGAACCGACGGAAGATTCTGTTAATATGTTTAACTTTCGTTAAAAGCAAAGAGGCGGGAAGTCAACAAGTGACCAGGAAAGACTCAACAATTTTTTTTGGTTCACGTCTTTCTGTCGCTGTATCTCTTAATAATCTCTTAATAATATCGCTGAATCTCAGAAGTGATATCTGGCGTTCCGCAAGGTAGTGTCACAGACCCTCTGCTGTTCCTGATTTACATAAATGATCTAGGTGATAATCTGAGCAGCCCCCTTAGATTGTTTGCAGATGACGCTGTAATTTACCGTCTACTAAAATCATCAGACGATCAAGTCCAATTAGAAAATGATCTACGGAGAATTTCTGTATGTTGCGAAAAGTGGCAATTGGCACTAAACAATGAAAAGCGCTAGGTCATCCATATGGGTACTAAACTTAAAAGAAATCCGATAAATTTTGGGTATACGATAAATCGCACAAAACTAAGGGCTGTCAATGCGACTAAATACCTAGGAATTACAATTACGAGCAACTTAAATCGGAAAGACCACATAGATAAGATTGTGGGGAAGGCGAAACAAAGACTGCGCTTTGTTGGCAGAACACTTAGAAGATGCGACAAACGTACTAAAGAGACAGCCTACATTACAATTGTCCGTTTCTGCTGGAATATTGCTGCGCGGTGTGGGATCCTTACCAGGTAGGGTTGACGGAGGACATCGAAAAAGTGCAAAAAAGGGCAGCTCGTTTCGTGTTATCGCCAATAAGGGTGAGATTGTCACTGATACGATACGCGAATTGGGTTGGCAGTCAGTGAAACAAAGGCGGTTTTCTTTGCGGCGAGATCATTTACGAAATTTCAATCACCAACTTTCTCTTCCGAATGCGAAAATATTTTGTTGACACCCACCTAAGTTGGGAGAAATGGTCATCATAATAAAATAAGAGAAATCAAAACTCGAACGGAAAGATCTAGGTGTTCCTTTTTCCTACGCGCCATTCGAGAGTGGAATGGTAGAGAAATAGTATGAAAATGGTTCGATGAACCCTCTGCCAGGCACTCAAGTGTGAATTGCGGAGTAACCATGCTGATGTCTATGTAAAATAACGGATGGTTTTAATTAAAGTGTAGCTGCTCAAGAGGTCTATTGTTGGTTGTAATTATCGTATGGCAGCGAAACTTGGTTGGTTCAAATGGCTCTGAGCACTATGGGACTTAACATCTGAGGTCATCAGCCTCCTAGAGCTTACAACAACTTAAACCTAACTTACCGATGGACAGCACACACATCCATGCACGAGGCAGGATTAGAACCAGCGAAACTTGGTAGATTTGCTAATGCGTTAATGTGGAAGCAATCTACAGGGCAAAAAAACTGTTCCAGTTCGGCCAGCAGGTGCAAATCTGGCGCTGTACAGAATCTCATCGACGACTCCAGTGCTCATACTAAACAATAATGTAAGCGATAGTTATAGTAAAATCTATGTCTTACCTTTCTCACTTCTTTGACCTTTTCAGCCCAAGTCTTCTCCTAGTCAATTACATATAGAAACGTATCTGTACGTCTTTCTTGCATTCACAGCGCCAGATTTGCACCTGATGGCCATAAGTGGATTTATTTTTTTTCCTGCGTAAGTCGGTTCCGCGTTAACGCATTAGAATACGTATCACGTTATACTGCTGTACGATAATTACAGCCCACACTGGTCGATAGAAAGGCACTTTGCTGTCAACTATTTGGTAGATCGTATTGTAGATTAGCCGTTCCAGTAGTTTGTAGCAGACACTGAGAAGGACAACTGGACGACAGCTTGAGGGATCGTCTTTCGCTTTTCCTGGTTTGAGGATTGCAAGAGTTTTTGCTATCTTAAAATCTGTCGGTACCTGACCTTGCACAAGAACTCTGTAAAGAATCTCTGTAGCCATGTCCTTCCTTTTTTGCCAAGATGAATGATAAATTCTGGGAACACTCCATCTAGACCGGCTGCTTTTCTTAGCTTTGGTTTTCTCAACTTCGCTGTCAGTAAAAGGAGAGATGTAGGGTGAGCTTCCATCGAGGGAGCTCTCCTTTTTGTGCTGCTGCTGCTGTCCAGAGGGACATTGTCTGCTCCTGGCTTGATGTGTTGTGCAATCCGCGATGGGGTGATAGGTGGTCTCTGGCTGATTTAGGTGTTGCTGCCCCTAGTCGTCTGAGCAGGGACCATGATTTTCGGCTTGAGTGGGTGAAGTCCAGCACTTTGGTAGTCGTCAAGCATCTTTCTTTCCTTTGGCTGTTAAGAAACTGGAGTACTTTGTTGCCTGCCTCTGGGTCACCATGGGCTACGTCTTTCTTGCAGAGCTCCTCCGTCTCCTTCTTCCAGCAGGACACATATTCCTTCCTGAAACCACGTGATATATCGTGTGTTGCTGCTCCTATAACGATACCAACAAGCTGCGTGTAGCTCTCTAATGGGCGGCCGGAGTGGCCGAGCGGTTCTAGGCACTACAGCCTGGAACCGCGCGACCGCTACGGTCGCAGGTTCGAATCCTGCCCCGGGCATGGATGTGTGTGATGTCCTTAGGTTAGTTAGGTTAAAATAGTTCTAAGTTCTGGGGGACTGATGACCTCAGAAGTTAAGTCCCGTAGTGCTCAGAACCATTTGAACCCATCCTTGTTTACAACGTACTCACTTCGACCTTTCCCTGTGCATTTAATTTTTAACATTCCTCGATTGCACCACATTTCAAATGCTTCCAGGTTGTTCTCCTCCGTATTTTTTTTTAGGTATCTGTGTTACAGACGTTTGCTTTCAGAAACTTGTTCCTCAGTTCCCTATCAATATCCAATACCAGTTCTTCGCCTCTGCATGTCTACTTTCGCTATCCTCTGTGCTTCGGCCATCTTGTGTTATCTTGCTTCCTAGATTTGCCCTGTTTATACATAGTCATTATTTCGTACGACATTTGCTGTCCATTCCTTTCAACAGGTACCCTGTTCCTTACACCCCAAAGGAGAGGCTATGTCGTCTGAGAACCCTAGTATTGTTACCTGTTCCCCTTGAAACCTTTACTACTCATCTGCAATTTTCCAGTGCTGCTTCTTCGGCGTAAGATTTGAGCAACAGTACAAATAAACTGCAGCCCTACCTCACATTATTTCTAACGTCAACTACTTTTACTACTCCCACTGAGACTCTTAAATGTTGTAGTTTACTTGCCTTTGTCCGCATTTTACTCCCACCCTCCCAAAGCCGTCCTCACACGGGACAAGTAAGCTAACGTGAGGTGGACGCGGACAGGAAATCCAACATCACGAGACACAACACATGCTTCATACGGGACGTGCCGGTTTACGTGATCTGTGACAGTAGCACTCTCCAGCGTCAGGTGTGAAAAAAATTGAATGCAACAGGACGCCAATCCACTACATACTGTTTCGTAACTTAGCGCTTCTGCCATCTACACTACACTGAGTTCCTGCAAGAAACGACCTTGTATTTTCTGGTACCATATTCTGAAGGCTTTAATCGCCGACATGTTGTCAACGGTTATTTAGTTATAACAAATTCTACGAAGAACGATGCGACGATGCGTTTCTGATGAATCTTCAATGTACCGTTGCCTTAAAACTGCGTACTTTCCTAACGCGCGAGTTATAACAGAAAAAAAAACTAAGTACAAAAATATTTTAACTTGCAATTTGGCGTTTCCCGTCATTTTACTTCAACAAACCGCTCCAGAAACGACGCGTTTTCGAGATATTCTCAAAGTGCTGGTACCTAGAAGCAGCACATATTCATACGGCGTAAGTAATAACATAAAATCCACCTAATATGGGCTTCAAGTGAAAATGAGAAATGCAATATAAGATCTCGGAAGTTCTGCTTGTGACGAAGAGAGCGTTCTTGCTTCTACTGTACGTGGCACGTTGCCAAAATATGGCAAAACTTATTTTCTGTTTCTTTTGACGAAATGGCCCCTCAAAGTGAGACTGCAGGCAATGACATCAGATAACTCATACAGCTAATTAGCTAATTCGTTCCCTGTGAGGACGACTTAAGGACGGTGAATATCTTACTTGTCCTTTCTTTGTCGATGGCTTCCTCGAAATCCACAAACGCTAGGAAAGTATCCTGACTTTTCCTCAGTCTTCTTTCCAGTATTAAGTGCAATCTTAGAAATGTTCCTCTGTCACCTCTTCCCTGCCTGAAACCATACCTTTACACAGTACAACTTCAATTTTAATTCTTGTTACTCTCGTCAGCAGACCATCAGTCTACAAGCATGACTCTCCAGACTAATAGTCCGATAATTTACGGATTTCCGGGAGGCGAGTATAGATTAAAATTAGTACACCGTCGAATACTGAAATTGGACTCTTGGTCCGACATATCCTCTGCTACGCCAGTATTGCCTTGATATACACGCCACCAAAATTCTATCCCCGCTTCGAAATTTTTGAACGTCATGCACTCCACCTTGCTGTTTGCGTCCTACAAAGATTTTCTGCAATTTCATCAAAGTCGTAACCCTCTCTGACATCGCTAACCATCGCCGTACATCCTACACTGTCCGGTAATTCGACTCCAATAACCCCTTGTTTCACATTTAATTTGCAGTTCTGATCCTACCGAATCATCTCAAACGCGACACTTACACATACTCCACACCCAACCCCACCTTTTCAAGTGAGTAGTTCTCACAGAGAATGAAATTGGCCCAATATTTATCCACCCTGGCAACTTTAACTGTTCCACCCCTATTCTACCCTGCATAATGGCTCCCCCTCCCGTCTCCTTTTCCATCTTTTCCTATTCCTTTCATTTTCATACCATGACCACACAACTGTTCGCTACACCGTTTCTGTCTCCTTGCACCCTCCCATTCACTCATTTGAAGTACAGTTATCTCCATATTACGATCCAATTGGTTGTACCTACACCCTACGACTCTTTGCTTTTTCGTTGCAGGTCCTTCCAATTGCAGTGAATGTGCAGTGCTGCACTTCTAGATCTCTCTCAGTATTACTTCATAATTATTTATTTTTTAAACAGAGTAAACCCAAACACTCATATTATTATCTTCTTTAACATGATCAATGAAATTCATCTCTTTGATAATCCTGAAACACTTCTGATGTTTCATCTGGCCCTCCCAGATAGCCTCACGCATTAGCACACTGCTTCCGGGATCCGGGGAGCCTCGCTGGTTCCGGATCTAATCCACCCGGTGTGCCGGTCAGCCTGAATGTGGTTTTAGACGGTTTTTCGCATCCCACCAGGTGAACACCGGGCTAGTAACCATCCCATAGGACTAGACGCAGACAAAAGGGGTACACATATCCGTCCCAGGGGCGAAGAGAGGTGATAGGAAGGGCCTCTGGCTACCCGCTACCACTCACATTACCAAACCCAGATTAACATGCTGGATTGAAAATACCTAAACGGCCGAAAATGTGCAGTAGAGAAGAATGCAACTTAAAAGTGTGTTAATCCAAGAAACGACAGCCTGAGCGGCAGATCATTATTCATAACATTTGTTTTGGCTGTGGACCCCGCTATAACTAAAACTACGAGAGGGGTAAATGAGCTGCACGCGAAAGACTGCACTTATGACATTGACTTTACTCTTACGTAGGGCTTCTAGTCGCCACGCAGGAGCAGTTTGTGGGGTATTTCCAGTGCCCACATCGCAAATACTCCCCTCTGTTACAGGTGGTTCTTAGGAAATGCCGCTAAAACTCCGCAAAGTGGACACACCTGGCGCGATCTGTAAACAGCGGCAAGCCTTTGTGCTGCCCGCAGGCAACTCTAGAGAGGGCGAGGTTCCTCGACCACCCGTGCTGTACAGCTGGCAACGCTTTTCCTCCTATTCGTCGTTTTGAAGTTGCACGCTAGAATTTTCAGCCTTCACCTTTGGTAAAACATCCTATTCGAAACACAGAGTCCGGTAGTGGAGTCGGAGGTGCAATTCTAGTCGGATGCTCTGACCTTCGGAATCGAAGATGAAGCTCCGTTACATCCCCATATGGGACACAAAATTGGGATTCGGAAGGAGCAAGGTTCAGATTCCTTTCCTTCCACCCGTTCAGATTTAGGTTTTTTTTGCATAAATCAGAATCTTTTGTGCCTACGTTGTATCAGAAACAATGACGATGTAAGAATATGTGGAGCGTCTCACTTCTTACTTACTTTACTTTACTTTACATGTGGCAAGGGCTTTATCGACCATACGCCTGCTCTGAGCCTTTCCACTTCTGCCTGTCCAATGTGCTGTTTGTCCAGTTGCTGGTGCTGTTCATCCTAGTTGTGTCCTCCCTAATGTTATCCCGCCATCTGATTCTGGGTCTCCCTCTTTTTCTCGTTCCTTCTATTGTTCCGCTGAATGCCATTCTAGGTAGTCTATTCTCTGTCATTCTTGCTATATGGCCTGCCCAATTCAACCTTCTCTTCTTGAGCACTTCGACGATGTTACCGTGTTTGTACAGCCCTCTTAATTCTTCATTTCTTCTTATTCTCCAGTTAATTTCTTTCATAAATATCTGACATCTCGAAGTACTGTTCTCTACATCTCGAAATTTATCTACAGTGATCTCGGGTGCTTTGACGTCGAATGTTCCCTGTGTCTTGCGGCCAACCGTCAGTCAGCCGGCATCTGCACGCGTTCCATAAAATAAGCGATTCGCTGACAGACTGTCAACTGTAGACGTAGGCGTTCTTTTCTTGTCTACTGGCAGAGTACTATGCGCAGTGTGATTATCACATAAAGATGCAACTCTTGGTAGACTTGAATTCTGATGTGTACCTGGATCTGAATGACAAACTGATGGACAGTTGATCATGGAAAAGTGGGAAGGGAAGAGGACGTTGTTGGTTCACCGTTACGCGGAAGCAGAACATCACTTCTGTAGCAGCAGCCGTGCAGTTTTGCACTACGAACGTTTATACGTCCTCCGCTACGGTGCAGTATTGAGTTCATAAAAGTCTGTGACTGTGTAGATTTTCCCGGCGTATTAAGAGATCAAAATCTTGTCGGGTCTTCAGGTGGATCAAACTGTCACCTTCATACAATAATGTGTGCAGATGACAGTTTGATCCGGCTGAAGGCCTGAAAAGAATTTGATCTGCTAATACGCCGGGAAAGTCTACATAGTCACACCAAGTGCTTCTACCGGGAGGTGATGGTTCAACGCGTCAGGAAGTTTGATAAACTGCTATGGGCAGTCATTATCTCCCACAGTCGCGACTTCGAGGATATGGCCCTGAAAATATGTATGTTAACGATATGTTTCTTGTTTTACTGAGACGTCGCAACGAAGGTATTGTACCAAAATTTGCCAGATTCATCCATTATATTGATACGAAAACGGCCGATAGTATTAAGAAGTGGGCTAGTTTTGACTTACTTAGAGAACGCATCCATTTTACTCTCAGACCGTTAGATATTCTATCCAATGATTTATTTTATCTCCATTTAGCGATTTCGTCACTGCTGTTTACAATATCTTGGGAGTGTGTCGATTTTTGTTCCCGGGAACTATCAGATTGGCTGCATAGGAGTGCTGCTAGTAGGTAGTTCTTTAAATTTCAACGTCTTTGTCGTCAACCCTTGATAACTGGAAATTACACTTGTCGATGGGCTGTGATAACTCTGACAAGTAAAGAACTGGATGATGTCACGGTTTCAGTGTTGGAAAAAGATTTAAGTTTGGCACCCATGCCTAGAAGTGTTCTCACCATGGAATTCATGTCTGCTATTGAGCAGTCAGTGTCACGTCTTCCGGATGAACGGGCGGAAGAGTTCATGCAAGAGATTTCTCACCTTCTGCGTCGTACTCGGGCTCCACACTTCCTCGGTTGAATGAGGAACTATTCGGTCTATAAGAGAGGACTCTGAATTATTAATTTTACCAGCACGCAAAGGCAACGCTACCGTTTTAATCTCCATGGCAAGTTCTGTGAATAAGACGTATGGTTTACTTGAGTTTCCATCGTATCGTATATAACAGAAGGATCCCACGGATCGAATAGAACTTCTGAGGAGGAGCTCATTACCTGAGTACATTATTAAAAAACTTCGTCCTGGAGCGGTCGCTCCAACTAGATTGTACGGATCGACGAAGGTATATATAGCCTCAGTCCGGTTACGCCCGATTGTTGGTAATTTGGGCGAGCCGACTTACAACTTGGCAAAAAGTTTAGCGTCGGTCCTAAACCCTAATGTTGGTGAATGTGAACACTATATTTCCAATTCCGTCGATTTTATTCAGCGTTTAAAGTCGCTTCGTCTTGGTCCCGCTAATTTACTTGTCAAAAAAATGGTTCAAATGGCTCTGAGCACTATGGGGCCGCGCGGGATTAGCCGAGCGGTCAAAGGCGCTGCAGTCATGGACTGTAAGGCTGGTCCCGGCGGAGGTTCGAGCCTTCCTTCGGGCATGTGTGTGTCTGTTTGTCCTTAGGATAATTTAGGTTAAGTAGTGTGTAAGCTTAGGGACTGATGACCTTGCAGTTAAGTCCCATAAGATTCCACACTCATTTGAACATTTTTTTGAACAACTAAATTGACGGTCCCTTGACGTCTCAGAATATGCTCTATCAAACGATACCATCTTCATATATAGTTAATGCTAACCGGCCATTAACCTTCTTCTTCTGTGCTGGAGTCCGCCCCGATAGCTGAGTGGTCAGCGTGGCGGTCTGTCACGCCAAGGAGCCCGGGTTCGATTTCCGGCTGGGTCGGAGATTTTCTCCGCTCAGGGACTGGGTTTTGAGTTGTTTTCATCAGCATCAGTGGAAGGCAACGGGAAACCACCACTGGAATCACTTTCCTAGACATATATACACGCACTGCCAGAACTCTTACGGGAGTCGGTAAGATTTGTGCGCGAGTAATGGGTGTAATGGACAGGGCCTCTACGAATGTAGTGTGTGGACATTAAGTTAGGAATGTGGGTCTCACGGGGAGCGTGCAAGGGATAAATCCCTGCTGTCGCACTATCCTCTGTGCCCTCGGCGGCTCATGTGGATAGAGCGTCTGCCATCTAAGCAGGAGATCCCCGGTTCAAGTCCCAGTCGGGACACATTTTCAACTGTCCCCATTGATGTATATCAACGCCTGCCGACAGCTTAGGGTCTTGATTTAATTATCAGTTCATACCATCTTTTAGTCAAGTCATGCCTGAAATTTCTCTCCCTCCAATTCTGTTCATTACTTGCTCATTAGTTACGCGATCTATCCATCTAATATTCAGTAACCTTCTGTAGCATCACATTTCGAAGGTTCAAGCAACCAACAGGGGCAAATAAAAAGAAAACTTTCTTTTTATGTTATTAGGTAACATTTCTTTCCGCCGTTTCATTTGTTCGCATTAAGTCTCTGAAATACGAGTAGCTCATATAACAACCGCTTTTCTCCGTTACCGAATCAATTTGCCTTACGTAATACATTTCGCAAAGATTACCTTTATGTGAATTACAGCCGTCACGCACGTCTCTTTGTGGTGGGAAATCTGGAAAGTGCATCCTCGTCCTCGCGAGATTGATGATCTAAACTGCATGAAATATTTATTACCAATCATGTCACTTTATTTGTAAAGGTCCTCTTGATCCAACAAATTTTAAATTTCAGTATTACCGGTTTCGGCTGCTGCCATCTTCTGATCTGTTACGAATAAAAAGTAATGGGTAACTGCCTAAGTTCAGTTAGCTAAATCACAAAGTATAACAGGCCTGGTAATAACATAAAATTATTTACGTGATTAACAGTTATGCATACAAGCCATATATACCATAAAACATTCTTATGAAGGTATCAACGTCAAAATCTGTACATGTAATTTGGAAATTTGTAGTAAGGTCTTATGGGACCAAACTGCTGAGGTCATCGGGCCCTAAGCGTAATCCAAGTTAAACTAACTAACACTAAGGACGACACACACACGCCCATGCCCGAGGGAGCACTCGAACGTCCGATGCGGGTAGCCGCGCGGACCATGACAAGACGCCTGAGACCGCGCGGCTAGCTCTCGTGGCCTGCACATGTAGGTACATAGTATGAGCTGGTGATGACTGGATGCATTTGGTACTTACAAGAATAACTGAGCACAGCAGAGGACACTATAGCTAGGGACCAGGAGTAACCAGTCTCGTAAATTAAATATTTGAAATGTAGTATGCCTAGTCATCAATTAAAATTACTTCACTTGAAAAAATGAAAGTCTGTCAATAAAACATGAACTATCGTACAATATGTGGAATTAGATCGATACTTAAAATCCGCCTTAGGTGAATGAACTTACTTGGTTACACCATTGCTTTTTATTTGGAACAGATCTGAACATGGCGGTAGACGAAACCGGTAATAGTGAAATGTAAAATTTGTATGATCCTCCCACTTGTCAGGGGTGAGCTAATCATCATTGGTATTCTTTGACTGAAGTAATGCCAAAGCTCTGTCTCACCACCCAGCCCATATGTGATTTTTAATCGTCCTCCACAAATTGTCAGGCAGCAATTAGAAACGCTGAGCATTCCAAAAGTCAATTAAGTTATACATATATACATATCACTATACAAATATTTGATGAAAGGTAATCTGATATGCTGGTGGATGTTGACCCATAGCATGGTCTCGGACAAGAGTCTGGGAACATGTCGCGTGAGTGAGAGACAAACTGATAATAAAACGAGGTAGAAAGCCAAGCTATTGTCTGAGCTTTGATACAGCCTGAATCCGAAGAAAGGACACTGTTAGCAACATTGCAATATAGCGATGTTAGAGAATGGTTGGCGCCGTATTCCTTGACTTCTGGAAGGCATTTTATATAGTTCCGTTCTGTCGATTAGAGAAAAAAATCGAGCGCTCGAAAGATCGAGCCAGATTTGTAACTCGTTTCGGCCTTCCTAGTATACAGAACTCAATGCATCGGAATTTTTCCTCTTTTTTTCTGGTGGGTACCTCTTCGTCTCAGAGTAGCACTTGCGCCCGACGTCCTCCATTACTTGCTGGGTGTATTCCAATCTCTGTCTTACCTTATAGTTTTCACCCTCTGCAGGTCCCTCTGGTACTTGATGCCTTAACACATGTTCCATTATCCTCTCCCTTCTTGTGAGTACTTTCCATATGTTTCCTTTCTTCGACGATTCTGCGGAGAATCTCCTCATTCCTTATCTTATCAGTGCACCTAATTTTCAATATTCTATAGCACAACATCTCAAACTGTTCGCTTCTCTTTTTTTTCGGATTTCGCGCAGTCTATGATTCACCACCAGGCAATTCTGTGCTCCAAAAGTACATCTCTGATATTTCTTCCTCAAATGAGTGCTTATCTTTCTTACTAGCAGATTTCTTTTGTCAAAGAATGTCCTCGTTGCCCGTTACAGTGCGATTTTGATGTCCCCATTGCTTCGTCCGTCAGGTGTCCTATTACTTCCAAGGTGGCAGAATTCTTTACTTCATGTTCTACGTGGTCAGCAATTTTGATGTTACCTTTATAGCTATAATCTCATTTTGACTACTTCTAATTACCCCCGTCTTTTTTCGATTTACACTCACTTTATATACGCTACTCATCAGACTGTAGCCTGTTCCTTCCATTCAACAGGTACTGTAATTATCCTTTACTTTCACTTTCATCATCGAATCCTACTCTTGAGCCTTTCTTTTATTTCCGTCATTGCTTCTTCTGTGTATAGATGGAGTAGTAGAGAGTGAAAGACTAAATTACCTTACAACCTTTCTAATCGGGCACTTCATTCTTGCTCTTCCATTCTAAGTAATCCCTCTTGGTTCTTGTGCATCTTGTACACTCCTGGAAATGGAAAAAAGAACACATTGACACCGGTGTGTCAGACCCACCATACTTGCTCCGGACACTGCGAGAGGGCTGTACAAGCAATGATCACACGCACGGCACAGCGGACACACCAGGAACCGCGGTGTTGGCCGTCGAATGGCGCTAGCTGCGCAGCATTTGTGCACCGCCGCCGTCAGTGTCAGCCAGTTTGCCGTGGCATACGGAGCTCCATCGCAGTCTTTAACACTGGTAGCATGCCGCGACAGCGTGGACGTGAACCGTATGTGCAGTTGACGGACTTTGAGCGAGGGCGTATAGTGGGCATGCGGGAGGCCGGGTGGACATACCGCCGAATTGCTCAACACGTGGGGCGTGAGGTCTCCACAGTACATCGATGTTGTCGCCAGTGGTCGGCGGAAGGTGCACGTGCCCGTCGACCTGGGACCGGACCGCAGCGACGCACGGATGCACGCCAAGACCGTAGGATCTTACGCAGTGCCGTAGGGGACCGCACCGCCACTTCCCAGCAAATTAGGGACACTGTTGCTCCTGGGGTATCGGCGAGGACCATTCGCAACCGTCTCCATGAAGCTGGGCTACGGTCCCGCACACCGTTAGGCCGTCTTCCGCTCTCGCCCCAACATCGTGCAGCCCGCCTCCAGTGGTGTCGCGACAGGCGTGAATGGAGGGACGAATGGAGACGTGTCGTCTTCAGCGATGAGAGTCGCTTCTGCCTTGGTGCCAATGATGGTCGTATGCGTGTTTGGCGCCGTGCAGGTGAGCGCCACAATCAGGACTGCATACGACCGAGGCACACAGGGCCAACACCCGGCATCATGGTGTGGGGAGCGATCTCCTACACTGGCCGTACACCACTGGTGATCGTCGAGGGGACACTGAATAGTGCACGCTACATCCAAACCGTCATCGAACCCATCGTTCTACCATTCCTAGACCGGCAAGGGAACTTGCTGTTCCAACAGGACAATGCACGTCCGCATGTATCCCGTGCCACCCAACGTGCTCTAGAAGGTGTAAGTCAACTACCCTGGCCAGCAAGGTCTCCGGATCTGTCCCCCATTGAGCATGTTTGGGACTGGATGAAGCGTCGTCTCACGCGGTCTGCACGTCCAGCACGAACGCTGGTCCAACTGAGGCGCCAGGTGGAAATGGCAAGGCAAGCCGTTCCACAGGACTACATCCAGCATCTCTACGATCGTCTCCATGGGAGAATAGCAGCCTGCATTGCTGCGAAAGGTGGATATACACTGTACTAGTGCCGACATTGTGCATGCTCTGTTGCCTGTGTCTATGTGCCTGTGGTTCTGTCAGTGTGATCATGTGATGTATCTGACCCCAGGAATGTGTCAATAAAGTTTCCCCTTCCTGGGACAATGAATTCACGGTGTTCTTATTTCAATTTCCAGGAGTGTATATTACCTGCATCCGTCTTTCCCGATAGCTTACTTCCAGTTTTCTGAGAGTTTCGAACATCTTGCATCATTTTACACTGTCGAACACTTTTTCCAGCTCGATAAATTCAATGAATGTGTCTTGATTTTTTAAAGTTTTGCTTCCAGTATGAAGTGCAACGTCAAAACCGCCTCTCTGCTGCCTTTACATTTCCGAAAACCAAATTGATAGTTATCAAACAGATCCTCGCTTTTCTTTTCCATTCTTCTGGATACTGTACTTGACAGCATGTTGGATGCATGAGCTGTTAAGATGAGTGTGCGATAACTCTCGCTCGTATCTGCCCCTGCTGTCTTCGGAACTGGTGCTCTGATGGTGTGTCTTCCGATTCTACAAGCCGACTTGAATAGTCGTTTAGTTGCCACTTCACTTATTGATTTTAGAAATTATGAAGAAATGTCATCCTTCCCGTCCATCTTATGTGATGGCAATTCGTCTAAAGCTCTTTTAAACTCTGACTAACATTGGACTTCTTCCATCTCGACCTCCATTTCTTCGCCTATCACAGTAGGAGGACAAGCTCTGTTCTGGGCCAATTTGTTAGTGTGGGTTGCCTACATCAGGGGCAGGTATGCACTCCTTTGATTGACAGGTCCTTAACCTATTGTTGTTAAGTGGTTTTCCATGTGACTGCACTTACCTACTGTTCCAGCACCCCCTCCTCCCTCACTGCTACAGGTACGCTTTCAGGTCTGAGTTATTGGGATAGCCCCTGTCATATAGGTAAGAAAAGGGATTCACTATACTTTCAGCTAACTAATTTCAGCTTCTTTTCAAGGTCATCCAACCCCTCGCTCCCAACATCCAAAATACAGGCACATAGATCGACGAATGTAGGAAATGTCGTAGGATTTTTGGTAGGTTAGCAAATAAGACAGGTAAATATTCTCATACAAAATATTTAAAACTCTTGCATTGCATATACATTTACACACAGAAAACAACTCTTTCCTTATTTTTGTTAGGTGTAGTTTTAATAATTCCAATTTAACTTTTAACTTATAACTTAAATCCACATCTGAATCATCTATTTCTTTCTCCAACCAGTAATTTGAAAAATAGAGAGAATTCTAATATATATCTAATTTTCATCCTGTAAAATATTTATTTTAGTGCTTTAACTATTAGCTCTGATCCCACCTGCAGTTCTTATAGGCGAGAGCATTTGGGGATTTTAATTTTTCCTCTTATCTCCTCCATGGCGCTATTGTTAAAGCGTTCCACATCTTTCTGTGTGTATGTCTGCAACTCTTCTGCTCCACATTCTCGCAGGATTTCTGTATAGAACTTTAAGTTTACAACCTTTGCAAACGAGTTGCCATTAAATGTAGTTATTTCATCAGTTTTATACTCGGCAAATGGCTGTTCTGTTGCAAGGTGGACAACATCCAGCTTGCGACACTTAGATGGAATATAACCATCTTTTTAAGCCGATCCAAATGGGAATAGAGCTTAATAAACACATTTTTCGTGTATCCCTTAATACAGTAAAAGTTACAAAACCGACCGTTCAGGGTACTGAAAGGAAAAGGGAAGGAGTAAAACTAAGATTTGTAGTATGGGGATTTTTTCGTGTTTATAGACGTCTCCAGGAATTCTTATGACAAATATTACAGGCTCAGTTCGCAAGGAACATTTACAAAAACATTAGAAAGACAGCTGACCCATTCAACTAAATACATTCTACAGGATTCGTGGAAGCACATTTATCATTGTGGTGGAGGAAAATTCTTTGCCTAAAGTGTGTGGCAAGCCAGTGATATGTGTGTCGTTGTGACGTGATTGCGTTGCAGTCGGCAGACATTCTTTAGTTGGACTATGGATTTATTTTTTTCAACCAGCCGCGGTGGTCTAGCGGTTCTAGGCGCTCAGTTCGGAACCACGCGACTGCTACGGTCGCAGGTTCGAATCCTGCCTCGGGCATGGATGTGTGTGATGTCCTTAGGTTAGTTAGGTTTAAGTAGTTCTAAGTTCTAGGGGACTGATGACCTTAGATGTTCTCATAGTGCTCAGAGCCATTTGAACCATATTTTTTTCAGCCTTTCTCCAGACAGCAAAGGAGGCTCCGTCCGGAAGCTTGCCTATGGGAACTAATGGGATAAGGTAAAGCACTTTTCGAGAAAACGTTCATTGCTTTTAAGTAACGCCTACCAATTAACGGGGAGCGATATAGGTGAATTAAAGCCTCTGCGCGATTGCCTAAGCTGGATACCAACGTTAATAGACCGGAATGAGATATTTCGGTAAGGGTTGTAATGAACTTTTATGCTCTTGTTACCTGAATCCTGTGCCCAGTCTACAGGAAACGTACACCAGCAGCGGAACGTTTTTACGCTTGAGCAGCTACCGTTAATCTCGACCTTTGTTTTTCGCCGATATGAGGCAAATAAAATTTGTAGTAATCAATGACTAAAGTGTACGGAAAGGTTCGATATGACGATGTTGATCTCTCCATTTCTTTCCACGAGTCCTGTACGACATGAACGCGAAAGCAGTGATGAAGAGGAACGTTGAACTGTTGCCTTGACTTCCGTAGCGTGTGCTGTTTGCCCAGCTGGGAACGCCAAAACTGTTACGTGCACAGACAGCGCGTTCTCCCTTACGATACAGCAGAAACAAATCGAGACATAACCTAGTTGTTAGCAATCATTTTAACAGCTCTGCGTTAAGGGAATTTGTGTAAAGAAGTACAAATTTTCACATTTCTTTCTTTCAATCAATCATTCTTTTCTCAGTTTACGAATATTTCGTGACACACTATTTTTTGTGGAACATGAATTTAAGAGCCACTTTGTATGTACGGCCATGGCACCTGTTATTGTGTAAATAAATTAAGCAATCTGAATACTACACTGAACTAACTAACGTCCTATACCTCATAATATCGCGTCGGACCTCATTTTGCCCAGTGTAGTAAAGCAACACCTGACCCGCACTCAACAAATCTATGGAAGCTCCTTCCATAAATAAGGAGAAACGCTGCCTCTATAGCCGTCCATGATTGCGAAAGTGTTATCGGTGCAGGATTTTGTGTGCAAACTGACCTCTCCATTACGTCCCATAAATGTTCGATGGCATTCACATCGCGTGATCTGGGTGGTTGACATATTCGCTCGCTTTGTCCAGAACGTTCTTCAAACCAGCCTAGAAAAGTTATGGCCCGGTGACATGGCGCATTGTCATCATTAATGGCTTCAAACGGTCTCCAAGCAGCCGAACGCAACCATTTCCACTTAGCTGAACCAGAGCACCCAGTCCATTACATGTAAACACAGCCCAGACCTTTATGGAGCCACCACCAGCTTGCACAGTGTCTTAATGACATCTTGGTTTCATGGCTTCGTGGGATATCCGTCACACTCGAAGCCCTCCACCTGCTCTTACCAATCATCGGGACTCATCTGACCAGCCTACGGTTTCCCAATCGCCAGGGGCCCGCAACCGATACTGTCACGAGCCCAGGAGAGGCGCCACAAGCGATGTCGAGCTGTTAGCAAAGGCAACCGAGCCGTCGTCTGCTGCCGTATCCCGGTAACGCCAAATTTGGCCGCACTGTCCTAAGGGATACATTTGTCGTACGTCCCACATTGATTTCTGCTATTATTTTCGGAATGTGGCTTGTCTGTTAGTACAAACAACTCTACAGGAAAGCCGCTGTTCTCGATCGTTAAGTGAAAGTCGTCGGCCATTGCGGTATCCGTAATGATAGGTAATGCCTGAAATTTGGTATTCTCGGCTCACTGTTGACACTGTGAACCTCGGAATATTGAATTACGTAACGATTTCCGAAACTGAATGTCCCATACATCTAGTTCCAACTATCATTCCGCGTTCATAGTCTGTTAATTCCCTTCGTGCGGTCGTAATCGCGTCGGAAACGTTTTCACATGAATCACCTAAGCGACAACTTCACCAATCCACTGCCGTTTTATACCTGGTGTACGCGATACTACCTCCATCTGTACATGTGCATATCGCTAGATTTTGACATTTCTCTTATAGTCATTTGTCTCATAAGGTGGACACTTTAATCTAGAACCTTAGTGTATCGTGTATTTTTCCTCATCTGGAGATTAGCAGGTGTGCTACATCTACATGCTCCGATGAGCCAGAACACTCTGACCACTGCTCACCGCAACACCGCAAGCTCCTGGTGGCGATGCAGACATGTGACCGGCAAAAGGAACGTACGTAAGTGGAGCAGAGACGAATGGGAGATCATTCTAGCCACCTTACGGGAAATCAATTGACACAAGCGACATCGGCAAACGGCGGATTTTTGTGGCCTGGCGCTTAGGAACGAGCATCTCGGAAATGACAAAAGCGGTCAGCTGTTTGGGGTGAAAGAAAGTAGTTAAAGAACGATGAAATCACGAATAGGCGTGGAGCTCGGAGGCTTGTTCGCTCTGTAAATCAGGATGGACGGCGGTCTGTGCCAGATCTTCAGACAGACTTGTGACATTTCCTATACCTTGGGTCAACAAAAATAAAATCTGAGCTTCCATTCAGTCATGCCGCATGTCATAATTTTGTGGATGCCATGTCTCATGTGATGATTTCAACGTATGAATATGGATTTCTTACAGGATTCCTGAAATATAACTTCATAACTAATGTATAATATCTACGGAACCAGCAATCAATCATCAATGTGGTGCTTTTGTCATAAATATCTCTTATGTATACGGAAAAAATTAATTTACTTGATGTAAATTTCACTTAGGTTCAAAGACTTTGCTAGGTGTAGCGTTCGTCTTTGCTTCGATAATCGATAATCGACTATGGAATTATTTCACACACAGCTGGAGCAGGCACAAGCGTTTCGGAGCATAGCGTTCACCGCATATTGTTGAACATGTTGCTCCGCAACATACGACGATCAAGAGACTGTGGCGGAGGTGGTCATAATGATTGATCAATGTGTGTTCTCTGTAAGTTGCTGCCCAGTGCGTAACTGCTAAATATCCCTGCGAGTCGTCAAAAAGCTGCAGTAGCTAGGAGGAACGACAAATCGAGCGATAGTTTACGACGTGGTAATGATGTTTCATGTGTTGCATATTTGAACTTCAATCAGTGTCACTGTATGATTCCTAACCGCCATTTACGCTACTTCGTAAATGTGTTGGTGCTTGATAATGACACTGCAATAGTGCTTCATAAAGACAGACAGTCGTAAGCGAAACATGACGTCCTTCAAATAGTGGGTTCAGTCTGTGGAGCTGCCTTCAAGTACAGGTAGTTAATTGTTCCTGCTGCGGTACTGACAGTTTCAAGATAGAAGAATTCTTTTTTATCAACATATTTGAAACAGGAAATGTAGACTCATGAGAACCAATACGTAGAAGTTCACAGAATCATCGTAACGGTCATGATTTTATTGGTATCTTAACAGAATACGTACATAAACGGATTTCCGCCTTCGGCAGCGTTGGTATTCGTATTTCATGTCTGTTTTGTGCTGCATATTGTCCTTGCATATTTAATCAAGAGAAATAATACTCTATCGAATCAGTGCACAATTCCAAAATGAAAACGAAAATGAATTTGTTGACGGAGTCCTCATAAAAACGTTTTACCAGTTGAGGCACTCCCTGAATAGGTTTTTCTTTTTCTCCCTTTCTTTCCGAGTCCCATGCGGATACTGTTTTTCCACTCCTCTACTTTTGAATACTGACCTGTATATAATTTCAGATTTTACATTGCAGTCTATAATTATCTTGAATTAATGATACGAAGCCTTCCTGTGACACAGGAAAGTACTTCCCCATACGAACAAGCACCCTGTAGGAAAAAGGTAAACTGCAAAAACAGTATAGGTCTTATCAAGCAGATACCTGTATGTGGGATGACTTTTACAAAACCAACTTGAAACTTGTGACTTGCATGTGCTTGAACGGGAAACTTGTTATTGCTCTTGCATATTCTCTGACTCAAAAACTTTAGTTCGTAGACAAGGAATTCACCAGGGACGGATCGTTGATTTGGTTCTAGCGACAACGACAGAGGGATCGTCCATAGTCAACGTAAGGGAACACTCTCAACATACATTTGACCAATCCAAGCAGGGTACAACGGTCGGAACTTTACGCTAGCTGTTCCCCAGTTTGTCTTCGTTTTTCGCCAATATTCGAAGAGAAAGTGCTGCGCGAGAGGAATGGGCGTGAGTAATGCGGTAGCTGGTAGACAATGTGGGCAGTAGCGCGCGGCGTAGCTATACACAGACAATTGGTTCATATGGCTCTGAGCGCTATGGGACTCAACATCTTAGGTCATCAGTCCCTTAGACTTAGAACTACTTACACCTAACCAACCTAAGGACATCACACACATCCAATGCCCGAGGCAGGATTCGAACATGCGACCGTAGCAGTCGCGCGGTTCCGGACTGAAGCGCCTAGAACCGCTCGGCTACCGCCGCCGGCACACAGACAATTCACATCGGTAGAAATCACTAGAACATTGCTGGAAAATGCAGGAAGATCTGAAAATGAACGAGACTTTCTGCATGCACTGGCAGCTGGTCCTAACATTAGTAAATATAACGTAATTCTCATAGACAGGCCTAAAGACGCTATTTTATTCGATTAGTCCGAATGTTGTTTAATCATAAGAAAGTGACAATTGTCACATACATAAGGGGATTCATTCGAGCTGATTTTTATGGAACGTGCTTATAGTTGTGATTCATTGAAAGAATTATAAGAAAGTGGTAACGGGTGCTTCAATATAACCCTTCAATCAGTCATCTTTACCAAGCTGGGTTGACAGGTAAGACAGAGTAGAATCAGAAGTATGTTTATCCTGTATTAGGGTCAGACGTGAATACAAGACGGGTGTGGTGGAGGATTGGGCGGGGGGGGGGGGGGGAGGCGTCGGAGGGTAATGCAACCCCCCCCCCAAAAAAAGAGAACATTTTAGTGAAAGCGATTGTATTTTTACACAGATGTAATTTTCGGGAAAAAGTGGCTTGAAAACTGAAACTGACAAGGTGTTGCAAAAAACTGCAAGCCACGTTTAACACAGGATACCTTTCAGCTGCTTGCCTGAGGGCCTCCGACGTGGTTGAGCTTGAGGCCTGAAGAGGACATTCGAACCAGGTCAAGGCTCCCCTTCATACACAGGCCGTATCTGTTGAAAGGATAAGGCGCTCAACCAAGAATTAAGTAACTGTAAGACAGACTTTCTCAAACGAAAGCGAGAACGACTGGAAGAGCGTTGCAGCCATTTACAAGCTCACACAGCCGGTCTGCAGACCTTTGCTAGGTGCAAGGCTGATAATCTCTGAGTGCACACTTCACTTTAATGCCGTGTAAATTAAGATGTTGTCAAAATTGTGAGGGTTTGTTGCTACTACAGTTCTTAAATCAACAGAATGACACACAAACTTCACAAATTTTCGGTCGGATGCTTTTCAATCAATATATTTTCTTGAATTTCTTGGAAGTTAAGTTAAAGCAGTGTACTAAGCACTAATTTAAAGAAATTAGTAAACTAATTAATGTTACATTAAGACATTTTTATATATTTTACTGTTATTACACTTAAGACAAAAAAATACGACGCACAGCGAAGGAATTATTCGAATGGGATGGAAATCGGCAGACATGTACATATACATGTACAGACAAACAAATGATTACAGTTTCAGAAAAACTGGATGATTTATTTAAGGGAGGTAGGACGTCAAACGGGACGACTTGGAGCAGGAGAGACACCACAGGACATTTTAATTTCCACTGTCTATACTTTTAAAAATAAATTCATAAAACTTTGTGAGAATGGCCAGAAAGGATTCAGGATTTACACTTATAGTGGCGGAAGTTGAAAAATATAAGAAAATAATTTACTTTTTTACATTTGTATTTCACCTTTTTTTCACTTACCATTGGCTGCATTTGTTACTATAGGTACACTTTTCTTCATAAGTAAGGGAGATTCTTCGATGAATTTTGCACAGCATACAAACCATACTTACAGGTGTATGAAACTCTAGAATTTTCCAAATCTATTAAAAACTGTGGTAAAAATTGAGATAGTTAACTATAAAATTTGAGTATTTTCTAAACATAAAGTTTAAAATATAACAGCACATTCATTTTTTTATAAATTAAATAATTTCTAGAGTTTCATACACCTGTAAGTATGGTTTGTATGCTGTGCAAAATGCATCGAAGAATCTCCCTTACTTATGAAGAACCGTGTACCTATAGTAACAAACGCAGCCAATAGAAGTGAAAAATATGATGAACTTTCGCCCGTAAAAAAAAAAATATTTTGTTATGTTGTTGAACTTCCACTGCTATGACTGGGAAACCTGAATCCTTCCTGGTCATGCTGACAAAGTTTTATGAATTTATTCTAAAAGTATAGAGAGTGGAAATTAAAATGTCCTGTGGTGTCTCTCCTGCTCCAAGACGGCCCGTTTCACGTCCTAACTCGTTAAGAGAAAGAGCATCCACCTCTGGCGCTTATGCAAGCAGTTATTCCGTTTGGCATTGACTGATAGTTTGTGGACTTCCTCCTGAGGAATATCGTGCCAAATTCTGTCCAATTAGCGCGTTAGATCGTCAGAAGCCGAGTTTGTTAGTTGTCCCTGTCCAATATGCTCGAAACATTCTCAACTGGCCAGAGATCTGGCGACCTTACTGGCCGAGACGGAATTTGGCAAGCACGAAGACGTGTAGAAAACTCTCGCGGTGTGCGGGCATGCATTACCTTGCTGAAAGGTAAGCCCAGGATGGTTTGACATGCACGGTAACAAAACGGGGCATAGAATATCGCCGACGTGCCGCTCCCCGCGATGAAATGAAATGGTTGTCGCGCCGCATGGCGGGAGCCAATCAGGTTGGTGTCACACCGCGTCTTCAGGCACGGACCGAGCGAGGTGGCGCAGTGGTTAGCACACTGGACTCGCATTCGGGAGGACGACGGTTCAATCCCGTCTCCGGCCATCCCGATTTAGGTTTTCCGTGATTTCCCTAAATCGTTTCAGGCAAATGCCGGGATGGTTCCTTTGAAAGGGCACGGCCGCTTTCCTTCCCAATCCTTCCCTAACCCGAGCTTGCGCTCCGTCTCTAATGACCTCGTTGTCGATGGGACGTTAAACACTACCCACCACCATCCAGGCACGTTGCTAGTCATCGGGACTTGGTTCGAAGAGGGCCTCGTCACTGTAGACATTTTAACTCCAGTCGATGACATTCTAGGGCAAATGTTCCCGTTACCATTGTAAACGGTCTAGTTTATGTCCAGAGGTCAGTGGTAATCAGCCCAAAGGGCGCCGTGAGCTCAGCTGCGTTTCTTGTGGTCACCGAAATGCCAGCTGCACGTCGGATAAATGATAACGATCGAGCTCTGAGTGCCTGTCTGACGATAGCTCGTTCCTCGCGTTCTGTCGCCTCTCCAGGTCGACCGCTCCCTTCCTGATGCTGTGTTCGGCCAGGGTTCATCCATTCCCGGCAGCGCGCAGCGGCCGCGTGGTTAGAGGCGCCATGTCATGGACTGCGGGGCCCCTCCCGCCGGAGGTTCGAGTCCTCCCTCGGGCATGGGTGTGCGTGTGTGTTGTTCTTAGCATAAGTTAGCTTAAGTAGTGTGTAAGTCTACAGACCGATGACCTCAGCAGTTTGGGCCCTTACGAATTCACACACATTCACCCATTGCTAACATCGTCGAATAGTGGGCACCGTCAGCTCAAGTGCACTTACGCTCTCAAGTGCTCATATCTGCGTATATCGTTCACGCGCCTGTCTCCGAGGCATAGTTACTGTCCAACTGAGTACAGGGAATGAAATTTGCATAGACTTTATGCCCTAGTATGGACATGTCTCCTGTTTACTATCCTTGTCACCTGCTCGTTGAAACTGGGTTGCAGCGTCACACATTCATTCATCCGGCGCCAAAGTGTTCAAGTTTGCACTTTCCGTCGATGCCTGCACGAGTATCAATTTGTGAGCAATTTGCATAACTCCTTCATCGGTTGTAGGTTTTTTTTGTCTTAGAGTGTATTATTAAAATCCAAGGAAACTGTGGCACGTTTAAAGTAGGAGTGACAGCAAATTACATTTGGGTGGGGGGGGGGGGGGAGGGGGAGGGGCGAAGGGGGCGGCGATGAAAATGAAGTCTAACAACAACACAGGATAACAACTAAGACGTAACCTATATTAACGAAAAACGAGAAATAAATTAAAATATTTTCTACATCAATGGCGCAAGTATGTGGAACATAGAGCTTTTTAGATTAAAAAAAGAGGTTGAATTAATTACACTTTTATAAAGAAACTTTAGCACCCCCCTCCGAAACCAAGGGCAGATCTGCGATCTGTGCCTTACTAGAGTCGTCAAAGACACGCATTAAACACGGGCAAAAACAAAACAAAAAAATAAAAAAAAGTATTATGGGTCGTGAAAATCCTGCTCTTCAAAGTCCGATGGTAGGTGTTCAGAAACTGTCAGAAACTGTTGAAGAAACAACATTGCCTCCTACATACATTTGTCGTACTGTCCAAGACGGTTAAGAGAGACAAATTTGAGATTGTGCGAAAAAGGTTGGTGTCTTCAGGGATTACCCGAGAGGATGGGGCTTCCCCACAGAACCAGTGGTCCGACATGACCCACTGCGCACGTTGCGCCACACACTGCACACAGCTACAAGCCACAATGCTTAACTTAGGCCAAGTCTGCTGGTGGGACAATATTATTTGGATGTGTAGTTTTAATCCGCTTTGTTCCTTATGTCACATTTTGATTAGTTTTACACCACTGTATCATCTGTGCAGCGTCTTTCTCTTAATTGATCAGTATAAAGTAATTTATCTTTTCTTAAATATATTACTGATATCACCATTCGCCACTGTCCTAAGAAAATGAAGTCTAACAGCAACATTGGATAACAACAAAGATGTAGCCTGTTTTAACGGAAAGTGAGAAAAAAATTAAAATACACTCCTGGAAATGGAAAAAAGAACACATTGACACCGGTGTGTCAGACCCACCATACTTGCTCCGGACACTGCGAGAGGGCTGTACAAGCAATGATCACACGCACGGCACAGCGGACACACCAGGAACCGCGGTGTTGGCCATCGAATGGCGCTAGCTGCGCAACATTTGTGCACCGCCGCCGTCAGTCAGCCAGTTTGCCGTGGCATACGGAGCTCCATCGCAGTCTTTAACACTGGTAGCATGCCGCGACAGCGTGGACGTGAACCGCATGTGCAGTTGACGGACTTTGAGCGAGGGCGTATAGTGGGCATGCGGGAGGCCGGGTGGACGTACCGCCGAATTGCTCAACACGTGGAGCGTGAGGTCTCCACAGTACATCGATGTTGTCGCCAGTGGTCGGCGGAAGGTGCACGTGCCCGTCGACCTGGGACCGGACCGCAGCGACGCACGGATGCACGCCAAGACCGTAGGATCCTACGCAGTGCCGTAGGGGACCGCACCGCCACTTCCCAGCAAATTAGGGACACTGTTGCTCCTGGGGTATCGGCGAGGACCATTCGCAACCGTCTCCATGAAGCTGGGCTACGGTCCCGCACACCGTTAGGCCGTCTTCCGCTCACGCCCCAACATCGTGCAGCCCGCCTCCAGTGGTGTCGCGACAGGCGTGAATGGAGGGAAGAATGGAGACGTGTCGTCTTCAGCGATGAGAGTCGCTTCTGCCTTGGTACCAATGATGGTCGTATGCGTGTTTGGCGCCGTGCAGGTGAGCGCCACAATCAGGACTGCATACGACCGAGGCACACAGGGCCAACACCCGGCATCATGGTGTGGGGAGCGATCTCCTACACTGGCCGTACACCACTGGTGATCGTCGAGGGGACACTGAATAGTGCACGGTACATCCAAACCGTCATCGAACCCATCGTTCTACCATTCCTAGACCGGCAAGGGAACTTGCTGTTCCAACAGGACAATGCACGTCCGCATGTATCCCGTGCCACCCAACGTGCTCTAGAAGGTGTAAGTCAACTACCCTGGCCAGCAAGATCTCCTGATCTGTCCCCCATTGAGCATGTTTGGGACTGGATGAAGCGTCGTCTCACGCGGTCTGCACGTCCAACACGAACGCTGGTCCAACTGAGGCGCCAGGTGGAAATGGCATGGCAAGCCGTTCCACAGGACTACATCCAGCATCTCTACGATCGTCTCCATGGGAGAATAGCAGCCTGCATTGCTGCGAAAGGTGGATATACACTGTACTAGTGCCGACATTGTGCATGCTCTGTTGCCTGTGTCTATGTGCCTGTGGTTCTGTCAGTGTGATCATGTGATGTATCTGACCCCAGGAATGTGTCAATAAAGTTTCCCCTTCCTGGGACAATGAATTCACGGTGTTCGTATTTCAATTTCCAGGAGTGTATATTCAACATCAACGGCGCAAGTATGTCGAACATAGAGGTTGAATTAATAACACTTTTATAAAGTAGACCATGAAAAGAGAAGCTTCTAAGGCAATTACGGGAAAAAATAGTGTATGAACTGTTAAATTTCGTCATCACCTGAGATGTTTCAGGGAAGCGTGCAGCTGTGTCATTCATGATTTAAATAATGAAAACTGCACAAATTACGTGTTTTTTTATACTTAGCACAACACGATTCGAGAATTTATTCTCATTTTCAAATGCATTTATGTATATGTTTACATGAAGATCTTTGGTGGTGTCTGCATCTGTGATTTTCTGCCTGTCTTGCACCTTTTTGAGGCCAGACTGCAGTCGTATCATTTTGTCCGATTTTGCGTTTGAAGCCTTACCTCAAAAAGACGCAAGAGAGGCAGAAAACTATACATGCAAACATCACCAAAGATATTCACGTAAACATATACACAAATGAACTTGAAAAGGAGAATAAATTTTTGAAACGTGTTGTGCTAAGCGTAAAAAAAATAAGTAACTCGTTCAGTTTTCATTATTTAAATCATGAACGAACAGTCACAGAAAATACTAAGGCGGGCCTCTTCTACGCCTGTGAATTCAAAACAGTTTTTGATCGCAAACTTGTCCTTTAGTTTATAACCGATTTCGATTGATGAGATCATCGTTACATGTGCGTGTCTTCCTAAAGTGATATACAAAACATGAAAACTAAACTAGTTTGGAAAGGCAGATGCAGCTGATAATGAGCAACACAAAACAAAGGACAAAAAATTTTTAGACCAAAGACGGTTTTCAGTTCCACAAATTTTAAACGTTGGATCGCCCTATACTTCAACGTGATTATGTCACGGATTAAGCTCTTCGTTGTCATCGCAGATTCCTTACTAGCTTTATTGAACCGAACTTGTTTCTATAAAAACAGCCTCGAGTCACAAAGTAAAGAAGCCATCTGGATCGGCCTTGTCACATTTCCGCTGCTGAGGAGGATGAATTACCGCACTATACCGCACTTTGTCAACAGAGTGTCCCATTGTGTTTTGTGTCGCACGGCGTACTACGGCACAGTGACTCGGGGAATACAGTATATGTCACGAATGCAGATATGAACCTGCAAATTAACAAAAAATTACTTGCGTAACTTTACTTTTTCGAGGTGATAATTAAAACGCAGTGACTACCCTCTACATCTACATCTATACTCCACAAGCCACCTTACGGTGTGTGGTGGAGGATACTATGCGTACCTGTGTCCGGCTGGTCCCGACGGAGGTTCGAGTCCTCCCTCCGGCATGGGTGTGTGTGTGTTTGTCCTTAGGATAATTTAGGTTAAGTAGTGTGTAAGCTTAGGGACTGATGACCTTAGCAGTTAAGTCCCATAAGATTTCACACACATTTGAACATTCGTACCTGTGTCACTTCCCCCTTTTCCTGTTCCAGTCGCGTATGGCTCGCGGAAAGTAGATTGCCGGTAAACGTGTGCGTAGGCTCGAATCTCTCTAATTCTACCTTCGTCTTTTCGTGAGATATACGTAGGAGGAGGTAATACATTACTTGACTCTTCTAGAACTGTACGTTATCGGAGATTTAACAATACAGCATACCGCGATGCAGAACGCCTCTCTTGAATCAGGCCCTAGGGTTGACTGAGTAGCTCCATGGCGCTTTCGCGTTTACTAAATGAACCTGTAACGAAACGTGCTGCTCTTCTTTGGATTTTCTCTATTCTGTAATTCGTGTCTTTACCTGTAGAGAATTCACCCAGTACAGCACATGTAAAACTTACACTGATGCCCGAGGCAGGACCCGAACCTTAAAACTTCCTTTTCTGATTTAGAGTGTGGGCGGGAGAGAGGGAGATGGGCAGTGCAGTATCTGTGACCACTGCTCCACTTCGCTTCGCAGCTGGAACGAGAGCCATTTAGACGTCTTATTTTCTGTTTCGTCGAAAGGAGAGCTGTTTCCTTTCTACTTCTTTATTACAGCCTTTTGAACGATCAATTAATCGCACAGGCACCCGAATTACACTATTATTGCTGGCAGGTGGAACACACGGTGACTTGCGCCGTTTACCAAATTAGCCTGCAATGAGCAGCGTGCTACAAGAATGGAAAGACACGCATCAGAAAAAAGTAGTATAGTGAAATGGTCTTTAGTAGTGATGGAGTAAATAACGCGTAGTGAGTCCATTGCACCTGCGACTGTAGACGTACTTCCGGTCGGAGTCGGCGGTGACGCACGAGAAGAGGAACCTGCTTTCGTGCCTTTATTTTCTTATTGTATCGTGTAATAGCAGTTCAGGCGTGAAAGGTTGAGCCGCTTCCCTTTGTGCCCTGTCAATTGACCCTGAGAGGCCGAGCAGGGCCGACGGCGAGGCAGCATGTAGGTGAACGGAGGGAAGTCGTACGTCGCCTGGAGCGTGCGGTACACCCCTGTCGCGGACCATACGCCGCCTCCACCCTCGCTGCCAGTCAGGGGTGTGGCGACTGTTCACCCGACCGTCGCTCCGCTGCTCACGCAGGGCTGAACCGAGGCAAAACTTGGTCGCTCCCAGCATCTAGTTTCATTTTCTTAACTTCTGCACCGAGTTCCGTTGTCGTGAGAGCTAGCGCAACCACGAGGAACGGGATGGCACATCGCTGCCC
The DNA here is from genome assembly GCF_023864275.1 of Schistocerca cancellata. NCBI lineage: Eukaryota > Metazoa > Arthropoda > Insecta > Orthoptera > Acrididae > Schistocerca > Schistocerca cancellata. The sequence continues at coordinate 964,584,244 of NC_064627.1, forward strand.
CTTTATTATCGAGATATATCTGTAACGAAATCTAAACTCTGTCTTAGAATACGGAAGCCTCGTTGCGAGCTCTTCGCCAATTAGTATTGAGGGGAGCGGGGGGGGGGGGCGTTTATCTTTCGCCGCAGCGGTCGTGCACTCGCCGAATGCTCGCTTCGTAATCGATGTTAACGACGGCCCGGACTCTCTCTATTATTAACCGCTGTTCTCGGAAAACTGGTCGATCTCCTCCGTCAGACGCACGTACTGTCGCGTGTACGAAATTGCGGCGTCGTCGTCGTCTGGAACCTATGGCGAGTTGGTGGGAAGGGGCGGAGACTGGGGAAACTCGAGACTGCACAATCGAGGAGCCAGCGATTAGGGAATTACGACTGCGGCCGGCTCGCAAGCACGCGCACCACTCACCTGCCGAGCAGAGCGCAGTCCTGCCAAAGCAGTCCGCGCAATAAATCAAAACTAGTGGCCCGAACTGTGACACTCACTGTCGCTGGTCCTGTTGGGCAGGAAAAGATCGATGGAGAGGAATAATGCAGGTGACGAGGGAAGGGCCATGCAAAACAAAGACTGTGCGAAATAACTCGCTCCTCTTCTAGCAAGAGTTTATGGCAGATCGCTGGAGGAGCGAAGTGTTCCAAACGACTGGAAAAAAGCGCTGGCCATTCTCGTATTGAAGAAGGGTTGTAGGACAGATGCACATAATTATAGGCCTATAGAGTTGACGTCGATCTGTTGCATTATTATGGACATGTTTTGTGCTAAGGAATTCTAACGGTTTTGGAGAACGAAAATCACCTCTATAAATATCAACAGGATTTCGCAGCCGGCCGGTGTGGCCGAGCGGTTCTAGGGGCTTCAGTCTGGAACCGCGCGACAGCTACGGTCGCAGGCTGGAATCCTGCCTCGGGCATGGATGTGTGTGATGTTCTTAGGTTAGTTAGGTTTAAGTAGTTCAAAGTTCTCGGGGACTGATGACCTCAGATGTTAAGTCCCATAGTGCTCAGAGCCATTTGAACCATTTGATCCTCCAAGAGATTCGTAGCGCTGTAGACAACGGCGCTCAGGTTGATGCCGTGCTCCCTGACTTGGGGAAGTTATTTCACCTTTCTCCCAGACTGCCATGTAGAAAAAAAAGAGCTTGCCGAGTATAGAACCAGATTTGCGGCTTGCTTCAACACTTCCTTGCAGACAGAACTCAGCACGTCGCTCTCAACGGAACAAAATGGTTCAAATGGCTCTGAGCACTATGGGACTTAACTTCTGAGGTCATCAGTCCCCTAGAACATAGAACTACTTAAACCTAACTAACCTGAGGACATCACACACATCCATGCCCGAGGCAGGATTCGAACCTGCGACCGTAGCGGTCTCGCGGTTCCAGACTGTAGCGCCTTGAACCGCTCGGCCACTCCGGCCGGCTCAACAGAGCAAGATCGACAGATGTGAAGATAACTTCCGCAGTATCCCAAGGAAGTGTGATAGGACCGTTGCTCTTTACAATGTACATAAATGATGTAATAGAAAACAACGGAAGCTCCTCAAGACTGTTCGCAGATGGTACGGTTGTCTATAAGAAAGTAACAACGCCAGAAGCCAATATCGAATTGCAAACTGGCCTTCAGAGGAATAACGCAGGGTACAGCCTCTGACACTTTGCTCTGTCCATAAGTAATTGTAACATACTGCGCATAGATAGGAAAAGAAAATCCACTACACGACAGCTACACTAATGATGACAAATTGCCGCAAACAGTATCTAGGAGTAGATGAGATTTTCACTCTGCAGCGGAGTGTGCGCAGATATAAAACTTCCTGGCAGATTAAAACTGTGTGCCGGACCGAGACTCGAACTCGAGACCTTTCCCTTTCGCGGGCAAGTGCTCTACCAATTGAGCTACCCAAGCACGACTCACGCCCCCTCCTCATAGCTTCACTTCTGCCAGTCGTGCCTGGGTAGCTCAGATGGTAGAGCACTTGCCCGCGAAAGGCAAAGGTCCCGAGTTCGAGTGTCGGTCCGGCACACAGTTTTAATTTCCCAGGAAGTTTCATATCAGCGCACACTCCGCTGCAGAGTGAAAATCTCATTCTGGAAACATCCCCAAGGCTGTGGCTAAGCCATGTCTCCGCAATATCCTTTCTTTCGGGAGTGCTGGTTCTGCAGGGTTCGCAGGAGAGCTTCTGTAAAGTTTGGAAGGTAGGAGACAATATACTGGCAGAAGTAAAGCTGTGAGGACGGGGCGTGAGTCGTGATTGGGTAGCTCAGTCGGTAGAGCACTTGCCCACCAAAGGCAAAGGTCCCGAGTTCGAGTCTCGGTCTGGCAAACAGTTTTAATCTGCCAGGAAGTTTCATATCTAGGAGTAATTGTCCAGAGCGACCTTAAGTGGAATGACCGCATAAAACAAAATATCAGCAAATCAATGCATCAGTGCGCAGCAGCACGTGACTATCATAATAGACGGATGTGGATCGTTCAGTATATTCTACTGTATAACTGGGTATTTTTATTGCTATTTTGCATGGTAATTATTATTTTAGTCCATAAAATGAAGAAAACTGTACAAAGTATGTTTTGAAAACGAGTACATATTTTTGTAGAAATCTTGCATGTAAAGTCATTAAAAAATCACCAGAGAGCATTACCACATACATAAAAATTATCCTTCCTCTACAAGAAATTCAGGTCTGTAAGGGTTAAGGAAATGTAACTCGTTCACGAAGGACGTGGCTTACAAGGCACTTGTTCGAGCGATTGTTGAGTATTGTTCATCTACCTGGAATCCTTAACAGGTAGGACTGATGCCCAACAAAAACCGGTCGCAGACACTAGAAGGCAGGATTTGTGCATCACGAAGAGGTTTATTACAGAAGTTTCGAGAGACCACTTTCCGGGAAGAGTCGGACAACATATTATTCCTCCCATATACATCCCGTGAAATGACCAGGAGCACAAAATTTAAGACATTACAGGTAGTACAGGGGCTTACCGACAGTCATTTTTCCCAAGCGTCATTCGCTAATGGAGCTGGGAAGATGGGATCAGTTAGTGGTGTCACAAGTATCGTCCGCCACTATCAGGCGGCTTGCAGAGTTCACACGATACAGAACGTCAGAACATTCTACAACGCATTTCAATGGCGACATTGATACAAGCCGTCAACGGAACGGAATGTCAACGTCAGTGTCTCTGGAAGAGAATTCTGACGTTGACGATGGTTGGGGCAGATAGTGATTTCGCCTTATTAATTAACATCACCAGTTGACCTATTCCCGCCGCGTTCAGTCCCGTTATAGCGGCGGATTTTGTGCTTTTGTATCACCTTTGTCTCGAAACCTGGCAGAAAATCCAAAGCGATTCTGGTCGTATGTGAAATATGTTAGCGACAAGAAATAATCAGTGTCTTCTCTGCACGATAGCAATGGAGATACCATCGAAGATAGAGCTGCCAAAGCAGAGTTACTAAACACAGCCTTCCGAAATGCCTTCACAAAAGAGGACGAAGTAAATATTCCAGAATTCGAATCGAGAACAGCTGCCAACATGAGTAACGTAGAAGTAAATATCCTCGGAGTAGTTAAGCAACTTAAATCACTCAATAAAAGCAAGTCTTCTGCTCCAGACTGTATACCAATTAGGTTCCTTTCGGAGTATGCTAATGCATTAGCTCCATACTTAACAATCATGTACAGCCGTTCGCTCGACGAAAGATCCGTACCCGAAGACGGGAAAGTTGCACAGGTCACACCAATATTCAAGATGGGTAGTAGGAGTAATCCACTAAATTACAGGCCCATATCGTTAACGTCGATATGCAGCAGGATTTTGGAACATATATTGTGTTCGAACATGATGAATTACCTCGAAGAAAACGGTATATTGACACACAGTCAACATGGATTTAGAAAACATCGTTCCTGTGAAACACAACCAGCTCTTTATTCACATGAAGTGCTGAGTGCTATTGACAAGGGATTTCAGATCGATTCCGTATTTTTGGATTTCCGTAAGGCTTTTGACACTGTACCACAGAAGCGGCTCTAGTGAAATTGCGTGCTTATGGAATATCGTCTCAGTTATGTGACTGGATTTGTCAGAGACGTCACAGTTCGTAGTAATTGACGGAAAGTCATCGAGTAAAACAGAAATGATTTCTGGAATTCCCTAAGGTAGTGTTATAGGCCCTTTGCTGTTCCTTAGCTATATAAACGATTTGGGAGACAATCTGAGCAGCCGTCTTCGGTTGTTTGCAGATGACGCTGTCGTTTATCGACTAATAAAGTCATCAGAAGATCAAAACAAACTGCAAAACGATTTAGAAGAAATATCCGAATGGCGCGAAAAATGGCTGTTGACTTTAAATAACGAAAAGTGTGAGGTCATCCACATAAGTGCTAAAAGGAACTCGTTAAACTTCGATTACACGATAAATTAGTCTAATCTAAAAGCCGTAAATTCAACTAAATACCTATATATTACAACTACGAACAGCTTAAATTGGAAGGAACACATAAAAATGTTGTGGGGAAGACTTACCAAAGACTGCATTTTATTGGCAGGACACTTATAAAATGTAACAGACCTACTAAGGAGACTGCATACACTACGCTTGTCCGTCCAGTTTTGGAATACTGTTGCGCGGTGTGGTATCCTTACCAGATAGGACTGACTTAGTACATCGAAAAAGTTCAAAGATAGGCAGCACGTTTTGTATTATCGCGAAATATGGGAGAGAATGTCACAGAAATGATACAGGCCTTGGGATGGACAACATTAAAAGAAAAGCGTTTTTCGTTGCGACGGAATCTTCTCAAGAAATTCCAATCACCAACTTTCTCCTCGGAATGCGAAAATATTTTGTTGAGACCGACTTACATAGGAAGGAACGATCACCAAGATAAAATAAGGGAAATCAGAGCTCGTACGGAAGGATATAGGTGTTCATTTTTCCCGCGCGCTATACAAGATTGGAATGATTGAGAATTGTGAAGGTGGTTCGATGAACCCTCTGCCAGGCACTTAAATGTGATTTGTAGAGTATCCATGTAGATGTAGATGTAGACCTTAACATTTACGAGGGGCGTTCGATAAGTAATGCAACACATGTTTTTTTTCTGAAAGCAATTTGGTTGTATTCATGATTCCAAAACACAATATTATTCCGCAACCTTCTGGCTACAAAACCCTGTTTTCCAACGTAGACTCCGTTCAGTGCGACGGCCTTACGCCACCTGACTAGAGTGGATTGTATGCCCGCATGGTCTACAGGTCAACGTCAGAGACAACATCTTGTTGTATCAGTACCCTCCCCATCCACGTTCTGCTTCTTCACTGAGCGAAAGAGATGGAAGTCGGAAGGTGCGAGATCCGGGCTGCAGAGTAGTTGACGCAGAACAGTCCAGAGACGTAGTACGAGCTCCTCTACCAACAAAGACGTGCATTTGAGCAACGAGATCGTCGATTGTGATGCGTCGATCATCTCTTATGAGAGTGTCTGCACGTTCCATCATTCCGCAAGGCCTCACACAAATCTACGGACCCGAAAGGAGCTCACAAAACTTCATTGAATTATTCTTCCTCATCCACCTTAAAACCCGGAATTCGCACCTTCCGATGTCCGTCTGTTTGGCCCAATGAAGCATGCACTCCGCCGGAGGCAATGCGTGGTTAATGGGGAGGTTATTGGCGCAGCTGGGCGTTGCTTCCGACGTCGACGAGTTAAGTGCTGCCGTGCTGGCACACAGGCCCTCGCATTAAGGTTGCGTAAAACAGCCGAGATTGTGTTGAAAAAATACACTACTGGCCATTAAAATTGCTACACGACGAGGATGACGTGCTACAGACGCGAAATTTAACCGACAGGAAGAAGATGCTGTGATATGCAAATGATTAGCTTTTCAGAGCATTCACGCAAGGTTGGCGCCGGTGGCGACACCTACAACGTGCTGACATGATGAAAGTTGCCAACCGATTTCTCATACACAAACAGCAGTTGACCGGCTTTGCCTGGTGAAACGTTGTTGTGGTGCGTCGTGTAAGGAAGAGAAATGCGTACCATCACGTTTCCGACTTCGATAAAGGTCGGATTGTAGCCTATCGCGATTGCGGCTTATCGCGTTGGTCGAGATCCAATGGTTGTTAGCAGAATATGGAATCGGTGGGTTCAGGAGGGTAATACGGAACGACGTGCTGGATCCCAACGGCCTCGTATCACTAGCAGTCGAGATGACAGACATCTTATCCGCATGGCTGTAACGGATAGTGCACTCACGGTTCGATCCCTGAGTCAAAAGGTAGGGTCGTTTATAAGACAACAACCATCTGCACAAACAGTTCGACGACGTTTGCAGCAGATGGACTATCAGATGCTCGGAGACCATGGCTGCGGTTACCCCTGACGCTGCATCACAGACAGGAGCGTCTGCGATGGTGTACTCGACGACGAATCTGGGTGCACGAATGGCAAAACGTCATTTTTTCGGATGAATCCAGGTTCTGTTTACAGCACCATGATGGTCGCATCCGTGTTTAGCGACATCGCGGTGAACGCACATTGGAATCGTGTAATCGTCATCGCCATTCTGGCGTATCACCCGGCGTGATGGTATGGGGTGGCATTGGTTACACGTCTCGGTCACCTCTTGTTCGCATTGACGGCACTTTGAACAGTGGACGTTACATTTCAGATGTGTTGCGACCCGTGGCTCTACCCTTCATTCGATCCGTGCGAAACCCTACATTTGAGCAGGATAATGCACGACCGCATGTTGCAGGTCCTGTACGGGCTTTTCTGGATACAGAAAATGTTCGACTGATGCCCTGACCAGCACACTCTCCAGATCTCTCACCGATTGAAAACGTCTGCTCAATGGTGGCCGAGCAACTGGCTCGTTACAATACGCCAGTCGTCTTGATGAACTGTGGTATCGTGTTGAAGCTGCATGGGCAGCTGTACCTGTACACGCCATCCAGGCTCTGTTTGACTCAGTGCCCAGGCATGTCAAGGCCGTTATTACGGCCAGAGGTTGTTGTTCTGGGTACTGATTTCTCAGGATTTATGCACCCAAATTGCGTGAAAATATAATCACATGTCAGTTCTAGTGTAATGTATTTGTGCAATGAATACCCGTTTATCGTCTGCATTTCTTCTTGGTGTAGCAATTTTGATGGCCAGTAGTGTAGGATTCTGTAGCCAAAAGAGTGAAGAACAGTAATGTGTGTTGAAATTCTGATTAAAACCAACCTGCTTTCAGAAAAAAAATTGAACGCTCCTCGTATATGATGCGGCTTCTGATATTACTGCACGCCTTTCATACAATTAGAGTAATGTTCTTGATAGCAACAATATAGTCTTGAATGCTGATACAGTTATGTAAGTCTCCGAATGTTAATACAGTAACATCGTGCTGTTTCGGTGCGCTGCCCCTTACCGCGATCTTCCACGCTAATGTTATTAAGTCAATAGATGCACTCGATGTGGAACCGACTGTGGCTGCTTAAATACACTCCTGGAAATTGAAATAAGAACACCGTGAATTCATTGTCCCAGGAAGGGGAAACTTTATTGACACATTCCTGGGGTCAGATACATCACATGATCACACTGACAGAACCACAGGCACATAGACACAGGCAACAGAGCATGCACAATGTCGGCACTAGTACAGTGTATATCCATCTTTCGCAGCAATGCAGGGTGCTATTCTCCCATGGAGACGATCGTAGAGATGCTGGATGTAGTCCTGTGGAACGGCTTGCCATGCCATTTCCACCTGGCGCCTCAGTTGGACCAGCGTTCGTGCTGGACGTGCAGACCGCGTGAGACGACGCTTCATCCAGTCCCAAACATGCTCAATGGGGGACAGATCCGGAAATCTTGCTGGCCAGGGTAGTTGACTTACACCTTCTAGAGCACGTTGGGTGGCACAGGATACATGCGGACGTGCATTGTCCTGTTGGAACAGCAAGTTCCCTTGCCGGTCTAGGAATGGTAGAACGATGGGTTCGATGACGGTTTGGATGTACCGTGCACTATTCAGTGTCCCCTCGACGATCACCAGTGGTGTACGGCCAGTGTAGGAGATCGCTCCCCACACCATGATGCCGGGTGTTGGCCCTGTGTGCCTCGGTCGTATGCAGTCCTGATTGTGGCGCTCACCTGCACGGCGCCAAACACGCATACGACCATCATTGGCACCAAGGCAGAAGCCACACTCATCGCTGAAGACGACACGTCTCCATTCGTCCCTCCATTCACGCCTGTCGCGACACCACTGGAGGCGGGCTGCACGATGTTGGGGCGTGAGCGGAAGACGGCCTAACGGTGTGCGGGACCGTAGCCCAGCTTCATGGAGACGGTTGCGAATGGTCCTCGCCGATACCCCAGGAGCAACAGTGTCCCTAATTTGCTGGGAAGTGGCGGTGCGGTCCCCTACGGCACTGCGTAGGATCCTACGGTCTTGGCGTGCATCCGTGCGTCGCTGCGGTCCGGTCCCAGGTCGACGGGCACGTGCACCTTCCGTCGACCACTGGCGACAACATCGATGTACTGTGGAGACCTCACGCCCCACGTGTTGAGCAATTCGGCGGTACGTCCACCCGGCCTCTCGCATGCCCACTATACGCCCTCGCTCAAAGTCCGTCAACTGCACATACGGTTCACGTCCACGCTGTCGCGGCATGCTACCAGTGTTAAAGACTGCGATGGAGCTCCGTATGCCACGGCAAACTGGCTGACACTGACGGCGGCGGTGCAGAAATGCTGCGCAGCTAGCGCCATTCGACGGCCAACACCGCGGTTCCTGGTGTGTCCGCTGTGCCGTGCGTGTGATCATTGCTTGTACAGCCCTCTCGCAGTGTCCGGAGCAAGTATGGTGGGTCTGACACACCGGTGTCAATGTGTTCTTTTTTCCATTTCCAGGAGTGTAGATGCGCCGGTCATTAAGAGTCTCGAGCACTGAGCTCGTGTTATTTCCGTGTCCTCCGACAGCCCGTAGGCACGGCGCCACAGACAAACTGTGACGGCGCCGCGCGGCGGAGGGAAGGGAGCGATGGACAGTGAGATCGCCCCGCTGGCGCGCTCGCGTGACGTCTTTAAAGTGCCGTCCGGCGTGTAGCTGAGGGGGGCGCGAGGCGCTCCGGCTGCGGCCGACGTAGACGCTGTGGATACCGTACGTAACGTCAGAACCCCACAGTCGTCGGTCAGTACAGAGCTAAGTGACGTGGCGTTACGTTGACCTTCCATCAACCGCGAACACAGCATCGTTTGAACTTGACGTTCCGTAGATCAATGTGACTTCCAGAAATGTATCATTGTTCGTATACCAAAGAAGGCAGCAGCTACAAAATGCGAACAGTAGCGAACTCTAAGCCTAATATCACATGCATCAAAAATTCTCATAAAAATAGTTCTGAAGACAATTGAAGAGAAGTTGGAGGATATGCTGAGAGAAGATGTTTGGTTTCCGAAGGGGATTGGGAACAAGAGAGGCGATTCTGGCACTGAGACTCGTTATCGAAAAGCCTTTGTAGACCTGGAAAAGGCGTTTGCTAACGTTATCTGGCAAGAGATGTTCAGAGTGCTGAGGAAAAGTGGAATAAAGTACAAAGACATCCGTGTGATGTTCAGTATCTATAAGAATGGGGTGGCAGTGATTAGGAACTGTCACCAGGAACAAGAAGCAAATATTAGAAAAGGGGTAAGGCAAGGATGTGCTCTCTCTCTCTCTTATATTCAATGCTTACATCCAGGAAGCTATAGACCAAGTTCGACAAAATACTGAGGTGGGGATCAAAATTAATGGGCAGAAGATAGACATGCTACGTTATGCAGATGATATTGCTATAGTCACGGAGACAAAAGAAGATCTAGAGGAAGTCCACAGAACAATGGAAAAAATTCTATGCAGTCAGTATGGAATGAGAATAAACAAGAAAAAGACTAAAGTGGTGGTATGTAGTACAGGGCCGGAAAATGAACCTCTGAGAATGAGAATTGGAAGAGAGGAGCTGGAAGTGATAGAGGAATTTACTTACCTGGGAAGCAAAATCACAAGAGATGGTAGAAGCCTGAAAGAAATTACGACCAGAATACAAAAGGCCAAAATTGCATTTAATCAGAGAAGGAACTTGCTCACCAGCAACAACATCAGTCTGAAAATAAGGAAACGTATCATGAAAGGTTTCGTTTGGAGTGTGGCCCTATACGGATGTGAAAATTGGACAATTGGAAGAGAAGAGAGAAGACGGCTAGAGGCCCTGGAGATGTGGTGCTATAGAAGGATGATGAAGATCATCCGGAGAGACAAAGTAACTAATGAAGAGGTGCTTAGAAGAGTACAGAAAACCAGATCTCTGTGGAGGCACGTCCAAACAAGAAGAGACAAACTTGTAGGGCACATGCTACGACACAACAACATCATTGGAACAATAGCAGAAGGATCTAATGAGGGAAGGAATCGGCGGGGGCGACCAAGGATATCATGCATGCAACTGATCATGAATGACGTTGGATGTAAGACATACGTGGAAATCAAGAGGAAGCAGACAGAAGAGAGGAATGGCGTTCTCCTGCAAACCAACCTCAGGGTTGAACACTAAAAGAAAGAAGAAGAAGATCAATATGAATCACCTGAAGTCGGTTCAACGTGTAGCTTTCATTGGCCCAGGTATACTTTAGGAGCTAACAGACATTGTCTCGAATGTATCTCAGCTGTTAGCACAGAATTTACGAATTCTGAAAACTTTTTTTATTATTGAAACTGTAGGCAAGATCCGATCCAAAATTACGGTACGTACCTATTACGTGCAGATCTTAAAGTGGAAGGAATCACTCTTGGAATACACAGTTGTTCAGTAAACGTCTTAGAAAACAGCACCTACTGGAAAATGTAAGTGTTAAATCACAAATTAGCGCAATTTCATATAGAAATGTCGAGAAAACGGACATCTGCAGTGATATTGTTGTACACTTGGTTTCGCCTGCTGTTGTTGTGGTTGTTGTGGTCTTCAGTCCCGAGACTGGTTTGATGCAGCTCTCCATGCTACTCTAACCTGTGCAAGCTTCTTCAAACCAACATCCTGCTGAATCTGCTTAGTGTATTCATCTCTTGGTCTCCCCCTACGATTTTTACCCTCCACGCTGCCCTCCAATACTAAATTGGTGATCCCTTGATGCCTCAGAACATGTCCTACCAACCGATCCCTTCTTCTGGTCAAGTTGTGCCACAAACTTCTCTTCTCCCCAATCCTATTCAATACTTCCTCATCAGTTATGTGATCTACCCATCTAATCTTCAGCATTCTTCTGTAGCACCACATTTCGAAAGCTTCTATTCTCTTCTTGTCCAAACTATTTACCGTCCATGTTTCACTTCCATACATGGCTACACTCCATACAAATACTTTCATAAATGACTTCCTGACACTTAAATCTATACTCCATGTTAACAAATTTCTCTTCTTCAGAAACGCTTTCCTTGCCATTGCCAGTCTACATTTTATATCCTCTCTACTTCGACCATCATCAGTTATTTTGCTCCCCAAATAGCAAAACTCCTTTACTACTTTAAGTGTCCCATTTCCTAATCTAATTCCCTCAGCATCAACCGACTTAATTCGACTACATTCCATTATTCTCGTTTTCCTTTTGTTGATGTTTATCTTATATCCTCCCTTCAAGACACCATCCATTCCGTTCAACTGCTCTTCCAAGTCCTTTGCTGTCTCTGACAGAATTACAATGTCATCGGCGAACCTCAGTTTTTATTTCTTCTCCATGGATTTTAATACCTACTTCGAATTTTTCTTTTGTTTCCTTTACTGCTTGCTCAATATACAGATTGAATAACATCGGGGAGAGGCTACAACCCTGTCTTACTCCCTTCCCAGCCACTGCCTCCCTTTCATGTCCCTCGACTCTTATAACTGCCATCTGGTTTCTGTACAAATTGTAAATAGCCCTTTGCTCCCTGCATTTTACCCCTGCCACCTTTAGAATTTGAAAGAGAGTATTCCAGTCAACATTGTCAAAAGCTTCCTCTAAGTCTACAAATGCTAGAAACGTGGGTTTGCCTTTCCTTAATCTTTCGTCTAAGATAAGTCGTAAGGTCAGTATTGCCTCACGTGTTTCAGTATTTCTACGGAATCCAAACTGATCTTCCCCGAGGTCGGCTTCTACTAGTTTTTCCATTCGTCTGTAAAGAATTCGTGTTAGTATTTTGCAGCTGTGGCTTATTAAACTGATTGTTCGGTAATTTTCACATCTGTCAACATCTGCTTTCTTTGGGATTGGAATTATTATATTCTTCTTGAAGTCTGAGGGTATTTCGCCTGTTTCATACATCTTGCTCACCAGATGGTAGAGTTTTGTCAGGACTGGCTCTACCAAGGCCGTCAGTTGTTCCAATGGAATGTTGTCTACTCCGGGGGCCTTGTTTCGACTCAGGTCTTTCAGTGCTCTGTCAAACTCTTCACGCAGTATCGCATCTCCCATTTCATCTTCATTTACATCCTCTTCCATTTCCATAATATTGTCCTCAAGTATATCGCCCTTGTATAGGCCCTCTGTATACTCCTTCCACCTTTCTGCTTTCCCTTCTTTGCTTAGAACTGGGTTTCCATCTGAGCTCTTGATGTTTATACAAGTGTTTCTCTTATCTCCAAAGGTCTCTTTAATTTTCCTGTAGGCAGTATCTATCTGACCCCTAGTGAGATAAGCCTCTACATCCTTACATTTGTCCTCTAGCCATCCCTGCTTAGCCATTTTGCACTTCCTGTTGATATCATTTTTGAGACGTTTGTATTCCTCTTTGCCTGCTTCATTTACTGCATTTTTATATTTTCTCCTTTCATCAATTAAATTAAATATTTCTTCTGTTACCCAAGGATTTCTATTAGCCCTCGTCTTTTTACCTACTTGATCCACTGCTGCCTTCACTACTTCATCCCTCAAAGCTACCCATTCTTCTTCTACTGTATTTCTTTCCCCCATTCCTGTCAATTGTTCCCTGATGCTCTCCCTGAAACTCTGTACAACCTCTGGTTCTTTCAGTTTATCCAGGTCCCATCTCCTTAAATTCCCACCTTTTTGCAGTTTCTTCAGTTTTAATCTACAGGTCATAACCAATAGATTGTGGTCAGAGTCCACATCTGCCCCTGGAAATGTCTTACAATTTAAAACCTGGTTCCTAAATCTCTGTCTTACCATTTTATAATCTATCTGATACCTTTTAGTATCTCCAGGGATCTTCCATGTATACAACCTTCTATCATGATTCTTAAACCAAGTGTTAGCTATGATTAAGTTGTGCTCAGTGCAAAATTCTACCAGGCGGCTTCCTCTTTCATTTCTTAGCCCCAATCCATATTCACCTACTACGTTTCCTTCTCTCCCTTTTCCTACACTCGAATTCCAGTCACCAATGACTATTAAATTTTCGTCTCCCTTCACTATCTGAATAATTTCTTTTATTTCATCATGCATTTCTTCAATTTCTTCGTCATCTGCAGAGCTAGTTGGCATATAAACTTGTACTACTGTAGTAGGTGTTGGCTTCGTATCTATCTTGGCCACAATAATGCGTTCACTATGCTGTTTGTAGTAGCTTACCCGCATTCCTATTTTCCTATTCATTATTAAACCTACTCCTGCATTACCCCTATTTGACTTTGTGTTTATAACCCTGTAGCTACCTGACCAGAAGTTTTGTTCCTCCTGCCACCGAACTTCACTAATTCCCACTATATCTAACATTAACCTATCCATTTCCCTTTTTAAATTTTCTAACCTACCTGCCCGATTAAGGGATCTGACATTCCACGCTCCGATCCGTAGAACGCCAGTTTTCTTTCTCCTGGTAACGACATCCTCTTTAGTAGTCCCCGCCCGGAGATCCGAATGGGGGACTATTTTACCTTCGTAATATTTTACCCAAAAGGACGCCATCATCATTTAATCATACAGTAAAGCTGCATGCCCTCGGGAAAAATTACGGCCATAGTTTCCCCTTGCTTTCAGCCGTTCGCAGTACCAGCACAGCAAGGCCGTTTTGGTTATTGTTACAAGGCCATATCAGTCAATCATCCAGACTGTTGCCCTTGCAACTACTGAAAAGGCTGCTGCCCCTCTTCAGGAACCACACGTTTGTCTGGCCCCTCAACAGATACCCCTCCGTTGTGGTTGTACCTACGGTACGGCTATCTGTATCGCTGAGGCACGCAAGCTTCCCCACCAACGGCAAGGTCCATGGTTCATGCGGGGTTCGCCTGCTAGTGAACAAAAATACGGTCAAAACGTCTCAATATATCATCCAGATATAGTAGATGACATACACATGTAGATCGGGTAGTAAACGACGGAACGCCTATTACAATATTAATAAACCAAATTGCGGTTGGTTAGTTTTAATTTTTTAATACAGGGTCACTTATAGTTTATACAGTTACTATCCCGTTTCCGGAAACTTTGCTTATTTCAAGGTGAACGTCCTCTGCTACCATGTACTCAGAGAAGTAATCACTGGCAATACTTTACAGTATTGCTCGTAAATCCTCGCGATTGTATAGCCGTGGTCCATAAAACTTTCTTATTAACGTCTCGTCCAAAGCTGCACTGGACACCGTCAGACATGCTCCTGGTTTCACTGAGTCTGGCCGACAGACCACAGCGAATATATAGATCTTTATAAGTACCTGTCACCACTCGTCACGGCTTTCAGGATGAGATACCATGAATAAAATATCTTTACAATGCTCAAAAATCGCCTCGTCAATAAATGGCGGTGTCGATCGACCACGGAGCTAGCTCGTTCAGATCTTGAGAGTGCAGCAAATATTTGATATCAAAGTAAAGGTGCAGGGGTGCTGACGAACACGTTTGTGATCAGCAAAATTTTATTCAATTGTACTGGGAAAATTCGAGAAACATGCACAGTTTCTTAGTTGATGAGCGGTAAAGACAAAGTTGATGGCGATTATTGCTTTGGATAAAAGTAAAAACTAAACTCGGCACGAACAGGCCATGAAGGCCCAACGGCACCGACCGGCCGCCGTGTCATCCTCAGCCCACAGGCGTCACTGGATGCTGATTTGGAGGGGCGGGGCGTATGGTCAGCACACCGCTCTCCCCACCGTATGTCAGTTTACGAGGCCGAAGCCGCTACTTCTCAATCAAGCAGCTCCTCAGTTCGCTTCACAAGGGTTTTGTGCACCCTGAAAGTAAAAATCATGAGTCCGTGTTGGACCTTTCGAAACAAGCAGACTGTATATTATCGCTTTCTTTGGTTTTATACTCGTCGATGAAAACGCGGCATAAGCCGCTTGTTGCAGTTAACACGTCTGACGCATCGAAAGGACACAGTGGAAAACTCCATCTATCTTCGAAGTATTGAGATTTTCCCGTCTCGGCTGAAGAGTTCATTATTGAAAATTGTAACTTATCTTGGGCTTTGCATGTTTTACATGTAACATATTGGTTCCCATAGTCTCTTGAAGTAAAGTAAATAGTTGTTGCATGAACTGTATTGCACTCCACGGGTCTTTCAGACGAGAGCGTCTACTTAATGGACAACTTGTAGGTTACGCCCTTCTTTTAAAGAAAACATATCGTTTTCTTCCTTATCGTGAGTCACGTTTCGCGGTTTGTTCTCGTTAAAATAAGATTTACGGTCTCGCTATTTTTATCGCTCCCAGTCGTTGCCGACTCAGATTTACAGAACACTAATGCTGATTTACTTTACTAACAACATACTAATGGTTCTCCGTTTCTTAATTTGTGCGTGAGTCTGAAGTTACATTTACTGATATTTTGCGAGACGTGTCCCTCTCTGGATCACACTGAAACGTTTGAAGATCGCCCTGTATTTAGACAAGCGTTTGTGCTACAGAATTCTTGTACAAGCAAACGAGTAGACAGAGAAATGACTGGATATAAGGAATGTTATTTACTCCATCACTTACGCTTAACTGTACAGAAGTAAATTCACTGAATAGCAATGATACAATCACTTACGTTGATCAACTATAAATAGATGTTGCAAAGTACAACTCAAAATAAAGAAAATAGAAACAAAAGACGTCCATTAGCTGTAAAAATACATATTCCAGAAACAGAAATTCGTAAGTGTCAGTTGGACTACAACTTCGCGATTAGTTATTCAAGCGGAATTTTCTTCCGACTCTTGTCTACAGCAAACTCCAGTGGGAGACGGTTTAAGATAGAAGACCTACAGCGAATGTTGGGGTGCTCTCTGACGATCTATTTTTCTAGGGAAACCGAAGACTGTGTAAGACTTCTTTGCGTACATCAAGCAAGGACGATATTTCTTAAAACAGATCTAGAGTACGTCCTTGCTCCGTAGAACTGAATAGATTATGGCTAAACGAAACCAGTGCACGTTCGCATACAATTTCCTTCACCATATTAAGTTCGTGTGGATCCTGTTAGATAGTAAACTCTTCAGGTTTTTGGAGCCCATTCAGAGAAGTGAAGCAATTTTGTGTTTTACTTGACTCTTCGGCAGGAAGTGACTGATATCCTTAAAGTAAGACATTTCTTTTATGTTTTGCCATATAATTTAAGTTACCGTTACTTTCTAATTGGAAATTATTAGATTTTTTTAATAGAAAAATCCATTCATTACTCATGTAAGTTATGTGTTAGTAATAGGCAGGCTCTGGGTATCTAAATTACATGAACGGCTATTTCCCTATACGTGTCTGGAGTTATGCAGAAAATGTTATTTCTATTACTTGTTGGTCTCTGAATTGAGACAGAAAGAAACACTGTCACAGTAATAATACGGTATTATGCTCAACCCACTTGCAGTAGCAAATTTGAAACACAGCATTTATCAGAAACGAGATTTAATATTGAAGAATAGATGACAACGAGGAGATGCCAACGAGCCTAGGCGCCCCGAAGTGAAAGAGCTTAACTCCGATGTCGAGAGAGTTACTTTCCCCTACTCGATCAATGTTTCTGGTTTCCAACTCTTTTCAGATAGTTACGGATTTTGTTCGTTACAGAACTCGTTTCGCGCCTTTTACTACTAAGTTTCGTATTGCAGACTTTGCCGCAGGTTCTGCCAAAACACTTTAAGTCTTAATCTCTTGCGTAAACAGTTACAGAAACAAAACTTCCTGGCAGATTGAAACTATTTGTGATGCGCAGTTCTCTTGTTCATTAACAAGAATTGATTCCGCGTATGTTTTAACAAATATTATCCACGCCAGTTTTATTTTGGACACCGTATGATTTACTATTGTTATTGTTTGTAGCAATTTATCGCCAATAATATAATCGAACATTAATGGATATCTCCGCCTGTTTGTTCGCAATACGTTGTTTTTATTTACGTTGTCAGCTACGGTCCCTGTACCAATCTTTGATTTACAGATCTCCCACTTTCGACTGCGGCCTTCTGGCATTGAGACCTGATGGGATACCAGTACAATTTTACACAGAGTACGCGAAGGAACTTGCCCCCCTTCTTGCAGCGGTGTACCGTAGGTCTCTAGAAGAGCGTAGTGTTCCAAAGAATTGGAAAAGGGCACAGGTCATCCCCGTTTTCAAGAAGGGAAGTCGAACAGATGTGCAGAACTATAGACCTATATCTCTAACGTCGATCAGTTGTAGAATTTTGGAACACGTATTGTGTTCGAGTATAATGACTTTTCTGGAGACTAGAAATCTACCCTGTAGGAATCAGCATGGGTTTCGAAAAAGACGGTCATGTGAAACCCAGCTCGCGCTATTCGTCCACGAGACTCAGAGGGCCATAGACACGGGTTCACAGGTAGATGCCGTGTCTCTTGACTTCCGCAAGGCGTTCGATACAGTTCCCCACAGTCGTTTAATGAACAAAGTAAGAGCATATGGACTATCAGACCAATTGTGTGGATTGGACAGTTCCTAGATAACAGGACGCAGCATGTCATTCTCAATGGAGAGAAGTCTTCCGAAGTAAGAGTGATTTCAGGTGTGCCGCAGGGGAGTGTCATAGGACCGTTGCTATTCACAATATACATAAATGACCTGGTGGATGACATCGGAAGTTCACTGAGGCCTTTTGCAGATGATGCTGTGGTGTATCGAGAGGTTGTAACAATGGAAAATTGTACTGAAATGCAGGAGGATCTGCAGCGAATTGACGCATGGTGCAGGGAATGGCAATTGAATCAAATGGCTCTGAGCACTATGGGACTTAACATCTATGGTCATCAGTCCCCTAGAACTTAGAACTACTTAAACCTAACTAACCTAAGGACAGCACACAACACCCAGCCATCACGAGGCAGAGAAAATCCCTGACCCCGCCGGGAATCGAACCCGGGAACCCGGGCGTGGGAAGCGAGAACGCTACCGCACGACCACGAGATGCGGGCGGCAATTGAATCTTAATGTAGACAAGTGTAATGTGCTGCGAATACACAGAAAGATAGATCCTTTATCATTTAGCTACAAAATAGCAGGTCAGCAACTGGAAGCAGTTAATACCATAAATTATCTGGGAGTACGCATTAAGAGTGATTTAAAATGGAATGATCATATAATGTTGATCGTCGGTAAAGCAGATGCCAGACTGAGATTCATTGGAAGAATCCTAAGGAAATGCAATCCGAAAACAAAGGAAATAGGATACAGTACGCTTGTTCGCCCACTGCTTGAATACTGCTCAACAGTGTGGGATTCGTACCAGATAGGGTTGATAGAAGAGATAGAGAAGATCCAACGGAGAGCAGCGCGCTTCGTTACAGGATCATTTAGTAATCGCGAAAGCGTTACGGAGATGATAGATAAACTCCAGTGGAAGACTCTGCAGGTGAGACGCTCAGTAGCTCGGTACGGGCTTTTGTCAAAGTTTCGAAAACATACCTTCACCGAAGAGTCCAGCAGTATATTGCTCCCTCCTACGTATATCTCGCGAAGAGACCATGAGGATAAAATCAGAGAGATTAGAGCCCACACAGAGGCATACCGACAATCCTTCTTTCCACGAACAATACGAGACTGGAATAGAAGGGAGAACCGATAGAGGTACTCAAGGTACCCTCCGCCGCACACCGTCAGGTGGCTTGCGGAGTATTGATGTAGATGTAGATGTAAATGCCTATACACAAGATCGTCGGCGTGAACAGTTATAATCGAACCTATACCAAGGCGATGTAATAGAACGATTAGTACAGGGTGTCCCAGGAGGAATGATCAGTTTCCAGGTATATGGTAGGAACGATAATTAGACATCTCTTCTACTGAACAAGGGCTCATAGCTCTTAAGGCATGCATTTTAGAGCCCATGTTTACTAAGCTATCTCTTGTTTCAGTACATTCTATTTTCTCCCAAAATATAGAAAGCAAAAGAGCCTGCAGTAGAAAAAAATACAAAAAGTGATTAAAATATCAGGAAGTCACAATTGGAATCAGTCCACTTATATGAATATCTGGGTGTGGTAAATTGTAGAAATAGGAAGTACAATCATCACATAGCCTAAGTCGTAAGTAAAGCAGGTGACAAACTTCCGGTCACTGGTAAAATTCTGGGAAAATGCATCACTGTACAAATGCAGTGGTAGAAATCTGGGAAAATAGATCAGTGTTCAAAGGAAGCTGCTTACAAAATGGTCGTACATCCCATCCTAGAACATTGCTCGAGAGGGTGGAATTTTTCAGAGACGGAAGTAATAGCGGATTCGCCGGCCGGAGTGGCCGTGCGGTTCTAGGCGCTACAGTCTGGAACCGAGCGACCGCTACGGTCGCAGGTTCGAATCCTGCCTCGGGCATGGATGTGTGTGATGTCCTTAGGTTAGTTAGGTTTAATTAGTTCTAAGTTCTAGGTGACTGATGACCTCAGAAGTTGTCGCATAATGCTCAGAGCCAATAGCGGATTCCGAACGCACGCATAGAACATCAACACGAGTGTCCAAAGAGAAAGCCGTAAGGATACTGAGAAACCCAAAGTGGCAAAACGCTTCGAGGTAGACGCCAGTTATCCTACAAAAGAAAAGTTTCAAGAACCAGTATTAATGATGATTCTAAAGTACACTGCTGACACCTACGCATCGGTGAAGTACGGACTGCGAAGATAAAACTACTAGTAATTAGAGTACACACAAAGGCATCTAATCAGTGACTCTTTGAGCACTCAGTACGTGAATGGAACGGTAAGAAACTCAGCACGTGTACCCTCTGTCACTAACTTAATAGTGGTTGACAAGAGTAGAGATACAGATGTAAATGTTAGTACGTAGATCTCTGTACGTAGTATTTTGAGTGACTTGAGTATTCTCACAACTATGGTGCTGCCGGGGCGGAAGGGGATGCGCAAGGAACGTCAGTGAGAAAGCGCTTTTTAATTTGAGCATAATGAGTAGATGACTGGCAGCTAATAGACGTAGAGAACAATAATTCCACAGCATACGCATATATAATTGGGGGGACCTGGAAAACATGTTTTGAACGGAATAGGAGTATATCTGTGGGTGCGAAAAGCATAAAATGTATACATTCGCCATTGACATGGTACTTTTGGTTCAAGAATATCTGAGGATGAATGCAATTTTAAACGTGGCTGTCAGGCCAGAAACCGTACTAGAATGTGTTTTGTATAAAGCAGGCAACCAGTTGCAACAAGATTTAATTTAACCTGGTTTAGACACTCACTTTGAGTGTGTTCATCAGAAAAAACCAAAAACAATTATCTATAAAAGATTACAAAACCATTAATATTGAGAAAAAACAAGAATAGATTGTTATTATACTGAACACATTTATGAGATGACTATACACACATGTAGTGATAGTTGGCAGCAGATTGACGAGGGAAGTGCTCTGATGCCATCTCCTCTGTCTATTTTCGTTAGCGGCGTACAGTGTGCTATGAAATGTGGCTACAATTCTTGCTGACGAGTACCATTGTTATGTCAGTTCCTAAACTTATAATTTTTTATGGTTTTTAATATGATTTTAAGAACCTATTTTGTATGACGAGAGCATTTTGCTCGTGAATCTGTTTTCAGCTGTAACTACTTGTAATTGTTTTTGATTTTTTTCTGATAGCCTTAGTCAAGAGCATTTTGGTCGTAATTCCGTTTACAATTGTCACTATATGTGAATATAGTCACCTCATAATTATTTTAATTGAATCAGCTGTGGGTTTTTGGGGAAACATAGTAAATTAACTAAACAAACACTATTGTTTGCCTTGTTTCACAAGTTTTGTTATTGTTACTGTACAACTTAGGTTCCAGTAATGTATAACCCGGAACCTAAGTTGTGCAGTAACAATAATAAAATTTGTGAAACAAGGCAAAAACAGTGTTCGTATAATCACCTCATAAATTTGTTCAGTATAATAACCATCTATTTTTGGTTTTTCCTTTGTATTGATGGTTTTGTAATCTTTTATAGGAAATTAATTTTGGTTTTTTCTGACATCCACAGTCGGTGTCGAAACTAGGTCAAGTTAAATCTTTTTTCAACCAGTTGCCTGTATTATACAAATCATATGAGAATGGATGGTATGATACGAGATCTGAGTACAACAAGCTAAGTGTGTTGGATGAGAATTAATGGTAATATCGAGAGCATGGTCACTGTTGCAGAGGAAAAGGAGACTGCCATAAGCTTAGGACAGAACACAACAGAAAAAAGTAAAACAATTCAAATACTTTGGAACGGTAATTAAAGGTATGATATGCACGCAAAAAAATTGAAACCAGAATTGCAGTGACTAAGTAAACATTCAGCAGGAAGAGAGCGCTATGTGGAAAACTTTGACAACTGAGAGAAGACTGGTTAAACGTTTTGTATGGAATGTGGTTGCGTACGGTGCATAAACGTCGACATGAAGGAAAGAAGATGAAGAAAGATTTGGGACCTTTGAGGTGTGTACATATATGAGAATGGAGGAGTCAATCTGGAGAGAAATATTTAAGAATTAGAAGGATTGGTGAAAAAAGACAAATAGTAAGTAGAGTTTTAAAGAGTAATTTGAATTGTTTAGGACATTGTCTAAGAACACAATGCTTAACTTATGCTAGATTAAATAAAAATGCAAAATAATTATGTAACCACAAAAAGAATTGCAAATGGTAGAGGCAATATTATGTAAACGCTTGGTCAACGAGCAGGATACAGCAATAAAAAATAAAAAAATAAAAATATGTTGAGAATTTTAGGTTGCAACCCTGTTTTACCTGACCACGATATTATTGCAGTTCGCCTCCTGTGGCCGCCATTATCGGAAACACGCGGTGTCGTTATAGTAAACGAGAGCAGTGGTGACGCATCGCATTGTAAATGATTTCAACGTAGTTTTGCAACAAGGGTTTCAGCGTGTTCTCGTGAAATATCACGATAAAAACTCGGGATAAGTCGACCGAAGGCGTTTGTGACATGTGCACGGAGTGACACTTGGACAGAGAGGAAAAATGTGCTGACGTTTGCACGGAGCACAGCACACTGAAGGTAGTGAACAGAAGTGGGATATCCTAGACTGCTATGTGCGACGTGTTCTCGGGGAGGCCGAAGCCCATTTCCTGCACAACGTTCTCTGTCCCTGCGCCAGTCTTGAATTTGCTGGATAAAAATCTACACACAGTATTCTCTAGGAGGTACAGTGATAGCGATTTCTGATTGTGCCTATTTCCTTGGAGCTTGTTTATTGTGCTGAACAGGGCTTCACTGTATTCCCCTACGTTAATATTTACGCAATCAACAGGCAAAGTAACTCATTTCAAACGACTGACTGCCAATTGTTTCGCTTCAGTTTTCCTGGAAATTTTGCAACTTGTTCTCCCAGTTTAAGTTTATACCAAGGTTGGAGTGAAGATGGTTCCATTTGATGGTGATAGAAATCAAAAATTATCTTTGGCATCTTTCGATGTGCCACGGCTCCTTACGCAGTTTGTATTTCAAACATTTCTTAGACATGCTTGTAATTAGAATACAGCCAAATTGTTTTGAGATCTAAAAGTAGACACTCCAAAGATGTGAATTAGCCGTTACATTTTTTGGAAAAATGAAATTTTAGGGTGGAGTTTCTGTTGAAATGAAGAGCAGCTGTTTTTAAAGGGATTCAAAGAAGCACGGTGGTCGGCCAGACACATCAGCATTTACGTATCAGTGCAGGATGCCAAGTCTGTATGTTTGTTGTGTGCGATGCTGCTCTCAAAATGGTTCAAATGGCTCTGAGTACTAAGGGACTTAACTTCTGAGGCCATCAGTCCCCTAGAACTTAGAACTACTTAAACCTAACTAACCTAAGGACACACACATCCATGCCCGAGGCAGGATTCGAACTTGCGACCGTAGCGGTCACGCGGTTCCAGACTGTAGCGCCTAGAACCGCTCGGCCAAAACGACCGGCCCGATGCTGCCTTGATACGCTTAGAGTTCTGTTAACATACTGTTAATATACTTCAAAACTTTGAACACAACGAGAAAATTCAGTTTACAACAACGTTACAATATTTTCCATGCAAAGATTATGAACACTCAGAAGGCGAACTGAGGGAATCCGACGAACATTTTTTTTTTTTTAAAAAAAGGCCTGTTTTTAAGCGATATGGCAGTAGAAAGCTGTGTCAGTAATTTTCCCAACATTTTCACTATAAAAATAAATTGAACGAATTTGCAGTTAGCTCAAGTTACCATACTGCTTTTCAGCCTGTGAAGGGTTGTGCAGTTTCACTAATTTTCGGGTTTGTGTTGACGTGTGCGAACTTGGCTACAGCTAGATCTTACATCTATAGTGTGACGTTTGCGTCATCAGTTTCACAACAAAATTAGTCTCGTAGACTTCTGTTTCCTCATTGTAAATATTCACGACCTTACAAGTCTGCAGCTGCGATTATGTCGATGTTTATTTTTACGTGTAAACGCTGCTTTTTTACGCGATGAAGAGAATACAGTCCACACACGGAAACTCACTGGCAGACTTCAACTTAAGAGCTTGTCTTCGAATTAGCATTACTCGAAATGTGGTACTAGACATTGATCCTTTAGTGAAAAGGAAAAGTAGTAATATTAATTGAAATTATGTAATTTTATGGTTAAGGTTTAAATAAAATGGTAACGAAATATACAATTTTACACTGAAATTTCGCCTAGAACGGCAGTCATCATAAGGCTGCAACAATCGTGGGAAATACCGTGCTTTTTACTTAACCGTCCCCCGTTCTTTGCATCATTAAAATTTCAGTGTCAGCTCTCAATAATACAAGTCATAAAAAAAACATTTGCAATGGAACACTTTAATGAGCCATCCTAAAGCGATACTTGGTAGGTTCCTATGAACAATTGCCAGCGGACTCGTGCGCATGCGCAGAGCTGAATTCCCGTATAAGCAGTGCCTTCCTCCCGCTTCTGGCTACTTGAAGCGTGTCTGTTTGCTGTATGAGCAGTAGCAGCAAGTAGCCAGAAGCTACCCGGAAAATTTTTTCTGGCGCGCCCAAGCTGCCAGATTCGCGCATGCGCAGAGCGAGCTGAATTATAGTGTGGGGGGGGGGGTGTTTCCTTCCCCACGTGACTCGTGTATCTTTCGTGTCTTCGTAATATTGCTGGTCTCTTCGTTTACAGCTCCCACATCAAATGAAATCAAAACAGATTTCTGTGGCCGGGAGCCAACAAGTGAATTAATTTACATTCTCATAACCATGAAAGACCAAAATAAGTTAGTAGTTTCAATTGGCTGATTTTATATTATTTCCACGTTATTAGCAATCAACCATTAATGTCTTAATGAAGCTATTTCTGTCTGTTATAGGCCGGACGTGGTGGCCGAGCGGTTCTAGGCGCTACAGTCTGGAACCGCGCGACCGCTGCGGTCGCAGGTTCGAATCCTGCCTCGGGCATGGGTGTGTGTGATGTCCCTAGGTTAGTTAGGTTTAGGTAGTTCTAAGTTATAGGGGACTGATGAGCTCAGATGTTAAGTCCCATAGTGCTCAGAGCCATTTTTTTGTCTGTTATATAGAGAAATCAGCTTCTATCAATTTGTTCCCACTGAGGCAGTTAGTTTATTTGAAACGATGTGTTTCATTCCGCACTATTGGCTACTTTCAATCTCGTTCAATTTCAAGTGCAAATTTTCATTTTCTGGGACGAATGACGTTATACCATGATAAAGAACGAAACATGAGAATACAGTACTGGACCTCCAAAAAAATTGGTATCACGAAAACCACATGAAAAGCTGAATACCGGGTACTTCAGAGTGCCTCTGGACGTAGAAATGTGCAATTAGAGCGGAATCAAGCATTTTAGTATGCTTTATCAAATTCGGATGCTGCTGGAGCAGTCTCTGATGTGCTGATCCTTTTATGACACTGTAAGCTCTATTAATGCTATATACGTACGAACATACGTAAACATTGACTTGAAGCTGACTAAGTAGGCAAATTTGGTCAGTAGTTTTGAACTAAATATTTTGTTTCAAATATAATGACAGCTGTAGCAGAATTTTACAAATCTGCCTTCTGTGAAAGTGTTTTTCGATCACAAAGCACTTGTCTAGTACTTCCTCTAGGCCTGAAGTTATTTCTTAATTTTTGTTTACGTCTTAAATTTATAGAATGCCATTCTATGCTAAATTGTAGACTGGCAGCATACCGTGTTTTATCGTTTTAACTCCCTACATGGCTTCTTATTTATTCCTACAGTAGAATATAAACTGAAACTTCCTGGCAGAATAAAACTGTGTGCCGGACCGAGACTCGAACTCGGGGCCTTTGCCTTTTGCGGGCAAATGCTCTACCAACTGAGCTACCCAAGCACGACTCACGCCTCGTCCTCACAGCTTTACTTCTGCCAGTACCTCGTCTCCTACCTTCCAAACTTTACAGAAGCTCTCCTGCTCAGTTGGTTAGCCGGCACGGCAGCTCAGCGTGTTCGGTCAGAGGGTTTAACTGCCCTCTGTAATAAAAAAACTGAGCTAATTCATTAAGAACGAACTTAAACGGATGTCTTATGACGTCCGCCCCGAGCAGATGCAACGAGAAAAAGCGAACAAAATGAAATAAAAAAAAAAGTTGACGGAGCACTTGCCCGCGAAAGGCAAAGGTCCCGAGTTCGAGTCTCGGTCCGGCACACAGTTTTAATCTGCCAGGAAGTTTCATATCAGTGCACACTCCGCTGCAGAGTGAAAATCTCATTGTAGAATATAAACTGTCAGTTGTACAGTTTCTTTGCCTCACAGACAACCATGTTAATTTTTTACACATTTTGAAATAGTCATGAAATTTTTTGTCCTTTATTCCGGTGTAAGCTACACAAGAAACTGTCTTTTTTTTTGTAAGAAATTTGTTTTCCATCCTACTAGTTTTTTGCTGTGCTGTGTAGATGTAAACCTATTGGAAATGCTACATAACAATACTGCAGAGTAAAAAAAAAAAAACTGTCAGTCACCCCTTAGCAAAATTTTATGGTACTTCGAGCTGTGGAGTCTAATTTTGAAACGATATTTTGCCAAGAGCTTCTTCCTTATCTGCGTCCTTTATTTGTGTGGGATATGTTAAAACAATTGCTCCAAGTACAACTCTGTATGTCCTCTCAACAACATGCTACATGGTCGCGTGATGCCCCACCACGCACGAAATTCCACCAGAAATGCGAAGAAAAGCGTACGAGCGGAGCAAGCACCAAGCACGGGCTGCCTACGTCATCGTAGCTGCGCATGTGCCGTACAGCCTGTTGTCTGGAGCTGTCTGGTAACTGCTCAAACGAACCTGGTTCGTCACTGCTGTGGAGTGAGCGCGAGCCAGCTGTGCTGAACGGTGTGCGGACATTTGCCACGATTTTACCTGCTCCGAAGGGTTGGGTCCCTTAGCTTCCCCTCCTCTTCATCACTGTCGCGCAGTAAAGGTACTTACTGAGCCTTTCCGCTGGTTCACATAACATAGGACGAGAATCTCTTTGGATTTTCCGCGACATTTCTAGAGAGACTTTCATTGTGGAAACTATTAAATGCATCTCGCACTGAAATCCGCATCAAATTTCGAGCCTCAGTAAAACTTCGCCAATCTTGGAGATTTTGCGTTCGTCTAAATTATGCGTGCCTTTTTCGGTGCTCCTGCAGCAGCTTCCTGTCGTGTTTTGTGTACCATGGGGGATCAGTTCCGTCTTTTATTAATTTATTTGGTATGAATCTCTCGAGTGCTGCTGATACTATTTCTTTGAACTTAAGCCACATATGGTCTTCACTTACATAGTTTGGAAGGATTGGAGACTGTCTCTTAGAAAGACGTCAAGCGAATTTTTAGCTGCTTTTATAAATAGATATATTTCGCGTTTAGTTTTGCTGAATTTCTTTGTTGCGGAATTGAGCCTCCCTCGACTATGTGTTCACTAATCCCTGTATCCGTCTTGATGGTCAGGATTATTTGTGGCTAAGAGGTCAAGTGTGTTTTCGTAACCATTTACAATTTGAATGGCCTCGTGAACTAATTGTTCAAAATAATTTTAAAAAAGCATTGAGAACAATTACGGAAGTTGTTTTCTATCTACATTAGGGTCTGAAAATGTGTTTTTGTCAACATACGGAAGGTAGATTGAAGTCACTGCCAACTATAATTGTGTGAGTAGCGTACCTATTTGTGATGAGACTCAAGTTTTCTTTGAACTGTTCAGCAACTGTTTCATCTGAGACCGGGGATCGGTAGAGGGAGCCAGTTATTAATTTCTTCCGGTTGTCGAATATAACCCCTGTCCATACTAAGTCACAGCAACTATGTGCTTCAATGTCGCTTGTGAACTGAAACACAAGTTATATTATTTTTCCTTAAGTTGTGCTTCTTGTTTCTGTTGTACTGCAGATAATTACAATTACGGCTTTTCCCTCCAAAACCTAGGATGCTTTCTCTGTGACCCTGTAAATACCAGAGCTAAAAAATGTAGAAGAACAACGTACGTTACAAAGATAGCATTATGTATTACTTCATTTCCTTATTTCTAACATTTTAAAACTGTACGTTGACTTTAGACGACATGTCAATCACAGATGTTCTTATCTCTATTTAGTGAACGTATTTTCAGTCATGTTTTGAACATTGTCCCGCCACACTTCATTAACTAATGTATCGCCGCAGGGGATATCGGATTTTAAAGAGTAAATTAATATGGAGTATGTCGTTCTTCTTTTCAAGTATTCATATTGCCATTTCTTCTTCCCTTAGTGTCTTTTGGGCATGCAGTTGCAGTAATTAAAGTAGGCACGAATGCAGTGATCAAAAAGAAATGATTAGCGTACATTCACACTCTCTTTACATCGTTCCTTTCTTGTTGCTCCCCTACCGATGGACTGTTTCTACCGCAATCAGTAAGCGTGAAAGGAAGCTACCGTACTGACAGAGGGATCTATATTTATACTTGGCAGAACTAATTACATACCGACATAATCGTCGGTATGGCTTTCGTTTCCCAAAAGCTATAAGTATTTCGATTTCGGAAAATAAGCTCTGTATTTCGCCAAGATGTCGAAGAAGAAGGTCCCTTACGTACTGGTTGTATCGAGTAAGATGTGGAGACGGCGGTTTGAAAGCGGGCAGAATGAGGACGAGGGAGGGCGTCCCTTGCCTGAGAGATCGCTACTCAAGCTACCTGGCGAAGGGGCGAGTGTGGCAAATGTCCGGCATTCGCGCTGAACTGCTGGACCTCCTAGCGTGCCTGTAGCTGCGAAAACCCGGTTGGCCCAGCGAGAGCCACTTCGTGCTGACGTCACTCCGCGCAAGTGTTCCATCCCCGACCGCAGCCCCCTCGCTGCCAGGTGCATTAGCATTGTGGTCTATTGATACTCGGTAGCATTATTGTCTCCGTAATGATTTAGATTTCGAGGGTCAATCGACCCGCGCCGAGACAGCTCCTCTCGCGCGTTCGAAGTAGACGCGGGCCGGCGCGGTCCAGGGCGCGCGGGCGTAGCGGCGCGGCGCGGCGCGGCGCGGCGCGCAGTTTTGGCAACCCTGGCGGCCGGCTAGGCGGCGCAGCGAGGAATGCGCCGTCGGCCTAGGGTTGCCAACAGGGCCCTCTTTGTGGGCCGGGTAGGGTAGATGGGCCTCCAGATTGTGGCCGGGCCGCTTTGTTCGCCTGCCTTCTTGCCGCGCATTGTCTCCGGCCCGCGCCTCCTGTAGCGGCCCGGCTTGGCCTCGCCTCGCCTCGCGGGCTATACGGTTCTCCTCACCGTCCCCAATTTCACAGCCGTGACACGTGGGCGTTGCTCCGTGCGCGCACCGCGTTTGGCCGCTCGCGGGTTCGACTCCGGCCAGCGTGCGCGCCGTCTCGAGACTGGGGAGGGCGGTCAGTCATCCGGAACGAAGAGATTACCGTTTCCTCCCCAGCCGCTTATCATTACAATAAATTACACTCGAGAGCGTCCAGCGAGTTTTGGCCGACTCCTTCTCTTCTTCCTGCGTTACTGCTCCCCTTGATCGATATGGCATTGATGGCCGGGAGTACCCGCCTAGGGAATCTCTGCCGCCGAGTTAAAAGTCTTTTCAGCTGACGACACGGCCACCTCGCACCCCAAGCAACGAAGTATACCAGATCACAGACATGACACCACTCCAGACAAGGCTCGCCAAACTCAGAGCAAGATATGGATCCCATAGCCTTCACAAAAGACCAGACATGGAAAACATACTGACAAAAAAGCACCTAGACACGCCGACCAAAATTTAAATAAATCTATCCAGCACGTAGAGTAGCTCAAAACACCTCCAGAATATTTCCCGACCTAGCACCAAAAATGACACAACTGACTCATCTTGAAACAACCCCACCTCACCTAGACGAAAGACCATAACAAAAGCCCATTACATGAAGTATAACGCACCAAAACCCATATCCAAAACACCGCAACGGCTCCACACCGCACAAAACACACAAGTATCACACAGAAAAACACAACATCAACACACATAAAACACGACAAAAGAGAACAAAAACTATCATAGACTAAGGAAAAAATTATAATACCCAACTCCGAGTACTGTAGTAACAGGAAAGGAGTACCTGTAACGTAGAAGTAAGCGAAAACACAAAAATACAAACACCACAACACATAACACTCCTGCACAAGCAACCAGGAAAAACAAAATGTAAACCATAACTCAATCATACATCACTTATCTATTTTTTTATATTTCAATTATTTTAATTTATAATGTTACCAATCACTTATTTATATGTTAATGAACAAAAAAAAAACAATATTATGTGTGGTGTCACCGCCAGACACCACACTTGCTAGGTGGTAGCCTCTAAATCGGCCGCGGTCCGTTAGTATACGTCGGACCCGCGTGTCGCCACTATCAGTGATTGCAGACCGAGCGCCGCCACACGGCAGGTCTAGAGAGACTTCCTAGCACTCGTCCCAGTCGTACAGCCGACTTTGCTAGAGACGATAGTTAGCATAGCCTTCAGCTACGTCATTTGCTACGACCTAGCAAGGCGCCATTATCATTTGCTATTTATCTTGTGATGCATGTACCGTCAGGCCGATGTTCACCAATTATGAATTAAAGTTAAGTATTCCAGTAGTTACTTACGTTCTTTGCAACTATAAATTCCCTTAACTGTTCCAGACCTCACGCCAGCCTGCGTGAGCTTAAACGCGTGCCTTTCGGCTTCCTCAGAGTGGCTTGGTTGTCTTGCCAAGTCACAACATTATGTATAGCATGTATTCAAAAATATAAGTTACGTACAATAAATAAAATAAAGATGTAAACCTCTGGCTGATGAAGGGCACCGAGATAAGCCTTAAAACAGCCCGCCTTCTCCCCTCAGCGGAAGGAATGAAACGTGCTAAAAAAATTAAAAAAATTAAAAAAAAGAGCGGAGATAATCTCCGACCCGACGGGGAATCGAAGTCGGGCCCATTGCATGGGAGACAGACACGCTGATCATTCAGTTAGGGGGATCGAACTCTGCACCTTTTCCATGCGAAAGACGCTCCGACACGCTTGCTACGACAAAGACAATGCTTTCCTTCAAGTTAAGAGGCAAAGGCGAACTTTTGGGTTTCGCATACTCACCGTGACATTAGCGAGCACTCATATTCATCTCACCCATGATGACAGAGGAAATGACCTCTGCAGTACGACATTGACCACCTTTGACACCGTCACTCTCATCAGTGTTATATCATGTTGTGCATACTAATTTGAAGCCTATACTTGCACCGAGTATAATAAGTGTGTCGCCAGCAAATGCAATGAAGATTATCCGTGAATTCCAAACTATGTCAAAGCAAATACAAGGACACTCATGTCTTGAGTCACGTAAGACGTAACCCCTTTTATTTCGTGAACAGTCCAGATATCGAAACGAGCTTTTCGGCAAATAATAATATGGTAAAAGGCACGTACTCTATCTGACAAATAATCTTAACTCTTGTATCAATCGAGATATTGAAGCACGTAAGATTTTTTTTTACCTAGAACGGTGCACTCTTCTGAATTGCATCCGAAACCTCTTGAAAAGACGAGTACAGTGATATAAAATTTGTCAATGGTGAGGCTGACTCTTCGAGACATATTCTAAAATTGGAAGACAAGTCGGCCGGAATCGGCTATTGCGTTTTAAACAGTCTCGTGCCAGGCTACACCGTTGTATCAAGCCTTTCGACTGTTTGATTGTATTGCAGAGCCGGAAAGAACTGTGTCATCTATCGGCAGGTCATTTCTGCTTCATTCCTTGCACGCACACCTGTATGCCAATGAGAAGTTAGACATGCTTCTTTTGTATGGCGAATGGTGGCATGAGACCTATTGTCAAAGAATATGGGATCAGCCAGAAGAGTACCGCAAATGCCACCCTTATCTGTCACTACATCAGGTAGCCGGAGTAAGTGATTTCGGAAATCGTATAGAATTTCGTTAGCTTGCTCTGCATCGCTTGGGAGGCGACAAAAATGGTTCAAATGGCTCTGAGCACTATGGGACTCCACTGCTGTGGTCATAAGTCCCCTAGAACTTAGAACTACTTAAACCTAACTAACCTAAGGACATCACACACATCCATGTCCTAGGCAGGATTCGAACCTGCGACCGTAGCGGTCGTGCGGTTCCAGACTGTAGCGCCTTTAACCGCTCGGCCACTCTGGCCGGCTGGGAGGCGACACTACAGATTTCCCATGTGTGCTGTTTACCGACGAAGCAACGTTCACGAACCAAATTTACGTAATATGATTTCTAGGCACCTGAAAACCCACGTTAATTTCGTCAGGTACATCAAGAACGAGCATCAAGTGCGACATCATTGCAAATTCCATTGTGGGACATTACTTCATCCCAGGGATGTTAAATGGACGTACGTATGCACAGTTTCTTACGAAAATTCTGTCTGTTCTAGAAAAGGTACCACCGGATAAGCGACCGTGAATGTGGTCCCAACACGACGTGAGCCTACCTCAGTCTAGCTGTGTTGCAACGCGTATAATGAATGAAAAGTTTTCTGCTGATAGGATGGAATGCTACAGTATATTGGTTTCTCAGGTCTCTTGATTTGATCCCTGTCGATTTCTTTCTATGGGGAGCACCGAAAGATGCTGTGTATCATGAAGCCCCAACTACGCCGTACGATATGCGCCGTCGAATAGTCACAGCATGCGTATCACCCAATATATTTTCATCTGTTCTTCAGTTTCTCGAATGGCGGGTGCAAAAATACCTTGCAGTATGTGGTAGACAATTTGAGAAGATACTCAAGTTATATGTACAACTACGTTTCGTTAAGAGAACTATTTATTCTGTGGATGACATGCTGTCCGTCAGTCGCTCTGAGTAAACTTTTTGGTTTGTTGAAAGTGTATTCCGCCTAATTACTGTTTCGAGCAGTATTTATAGACATTTCTCGGATCCTTTTGCGAAGAGTTTCAACTTCAGTGTTAACAAGGTTTATATCAATGTAGCGCTTACGGATGCCATTAAAAAATTATATAATTTTTTAAAATTGTACTCCTTTCAGTATCTCGATAGTTAAGAGTTAAGATACTTTATCACATATCCAATTACAAGCCTTTCGGCATATTATCATTTGCCGAAAACCTCGTTTCGATACCTTGAACCGTTCACAAAATGAAAGGGGTGTGACGCCTTACGTCATCGTGGTATGTAATCAAGGTCGACTTAAGATTAGGGCTACGGTTCACTCATTCGGCAAAAGACGCCTGAGGATAATATGGCATGGTAGTGATATGCTTAATGGCATGAAAACAGAACTGTATAAATTGCTTAGAAACAGCCACCGAACGTTATCGCTCACCGGAGACTGAGGAAGGTCAAACTAGGAGAAGACGTTGGTCAGGTATCCTGTAGTAATGACAGCAGTAACCCCTTGGCTAGGAACAAACCAAATAAAGAAGGAAAAGGTGTCAACGACCACAAGGATAGAACGATATCCTTTCTTAGCACGGGTCAGTGGTCCCAGAAAACCAATAAAGAGTTTATCCTTAGAATACTGTTCGCGCTCGGATTTCAATAATAAGGTAGAAGGGTCTAACTCAGGAGGCAAGCAAATCCTGAATTCCCCGGCTACGTTCACTTGTTTACACAAATACAATTCTTTAGTGAATACCTAGGCACCTCCTTCCCAGACAACAATTGCCTCCTAATCGGTCCCCACAACGGATCCTGATCCTGCTTAAAATTTAAGATCGGCAAAAAGTTGGGGCACTTCGCTCAGAACGGCACAAGCAACGTCATAGGAGCCAAGGGCTTGATCTCCCTCAGTGATATTTCCCTGCTGAAACATGCGACTGAGCGCGTCGTCAACCTGGTTGTCGAAGCCTTTAATACGGTGCACTCTGAAATGAAAGGCCGAAACTCTGTATTCGAAAATCGTTACAATAAAAGTAACGAACATTACCAATCATAAAAACTCCGCTGTAAAGATGCAACAATTCTCATACATTTATAAACAGCGCCAAAGTCGAGTAGAGTTCCGATAAAGCCAGTTTTATCTGTTTTGCAACGCAAATATTTTCTTGTTGGAAGACGAACATTTCCAATACACAAAGAACAACGAATCGTCCTTGTCGAGATGTTGCAGAGAATGCGATCCAGATCACGGCGTGGACAATGCAGAGCCTAAATAAAACAGTGGTGACCGCAGTCCGTTTGCGGCTAACGTCAGACGCCGCAAGATTCCCGTTTTGGCTTTCTTGAAATTCACCTAAAATGGTTCAAATGGACCTGAGCACTATGGGACATAACTTCTAAGGTAATCAGTTCCCTAGAACTTAGAACTACTTAAACCCAACTAGCCTAAGGACATCACACACATCCATGCCCGAATCAGGATTCGAACCTGCGACCGTAGCGGTCATGTGGTTCCAGACTGTAGCGCCTAGAGCCGCTCGGTCACTCCGGCCGGCGAAATTCACCTGAACCAAACAAGCATTTGGGAGAGAACTTGATAAAACGAAAAACGGGATATAATGAGCGTATGATCATTCATTAAAGCAAAAATTTGTGCCCTGGCGCATTTAAAAAAAAATTAGAGTGTGTGTTCGAGTGATATGGTGAAGCCGGCCGCTGTGACCGAGCGGTTCTAGGCACTTCAGTCCGGAACCACGTGGCTGCTACGGTCGCAGGTTCGAATCATACCTCGGGCATAGATGTGTGTGATGTCCTTAGGCTAGTTAGATTTAAGTAGCTTGGTGAAACACTTGGACCCAGCGGGTGCTATGGTATGGAACTGCATTCGCGAGGAGTGGGGTTTAAAACCCCATGCGGCAAGCCCAGTGTGTAAATGCCCAGGCCTCCACAGTCAGTGCCTTCCGGGAGTTAGGGAACGTGATTTTGCAAGTAAAACCACTTTTAAAACAGACGTTTCCACTATCTTTGCAGCAGTTTAATCGCACTGATGGATACCGCTACAAACAGTTCCGAAATATCGATTTTAATAGTGGTTTCAATTTCGATATGACGCAGCCTAATTCAAAATCCCAGTGTGATTTTCAGTAGCCGCAAATCACCTCAGCCAAATTCCAGGTGATTACTTCAAAACTGACACCTCCAATTTCTGACGTGTTACCTTCCTTTTATTCGCATAGTGAGGTGTCATCCTTTCTTAGGCAGTCAACTCACTATCTATGTCAACTGTAGTACGCACAGCGTGTTTAAAATGAAAAGATGGGATTTAAGACTTTGTAGCATCTATTACACTCAATTTACAACTATCAATAATAAATCAAATGAAAGAGCAGCTCAAACGGTATTGTTTGTGTACCTTTGCGCAAAGGAAAGAGTATGGAATGACCGGGTGTGATACACTACGTTGCCAGCTTTGCAAACGAAATGTTGCTGCATCACGATGAAGACTTTCTGGATCGTGTCGTCTTCTGTAATGAGTCGACACTTCATCTAAGTGGAAACATGAACACAAATATGCCCGCGTCTGGGTTGTGTCAGCACATCCCCAAGCAATGGTACAGTTGTAACGAGACTCCGCTGAATTGAATTTTTTTCTATCATATGCAGGCGGAAAGTTGTGGGCCTTTCTTTTTCGGTGAAGCAACTGTAACTCGTGTTTCTTGTCTTGATGTGATAAAACTGTAGCTCCTTCCTCAGTTAAAGCAGAGCCATAAAACTTTATCTGGCAGCAAGATGGTGCCCCGCCTCAATAGCATAACTTATTACGCGATAGGTGAAACGACGTTGTGTCCGACCGTTGAATTGGCCGCAAGAGGTCCAATGACAGAGCTTGTTTTGCATGATCTCCACGTTCACACAGGATCTGATGCCATACTATTTTTACCTTTTGTGTTTGTGCCTCTGCTACAAACTGATCTACCTGGCATTAGAAATAGCGTTGCTGCAACAAATTGTCCTGTCACACTCATCAAGGCTTGGGAAGAACTCGCCTACATCTACATCTACAACATACTCCGCAAGCCACCTAGTGATGTGGCGGAGGTTACTTTCGGGACCACTATCTGATCCCTCCAACCCTGCTCCACTCGCGTGCGTGGATTGTCGGTAAGCCTCTGCATTGGCTCTAATTTCTCGAATTTTCTCCTCGTGGTCAATACGCGAGATATATGTGGGGGAAGTAATATGTTGTCCGAATCCTCCTGAAAAGCGCTGTCCCGAAATTTCAATAGTAAATCTCTCCGTGATGCACAGCGCCTCTCTTGTAACGTCTGCCAGTGGAGTTTGTTTAGCGTTTCCGTAACACTCTCTCGCCAGCTAAACGATCCCGTGACGAAACGCGTCGCTCTTCGTTGGATCTTCTCTATCTTCTCTATCAGCCCTACCTGATAGGGATCAAAGT
Source organism: Schistocerca cancellata (assembly GCF_023864275.1). Classification (NCBI taxonomy): domain Eukaryota; kingdom Metazoa; phylum Arthropoda; class Insecta; order Orthoptera; family Acrididae; genus Schistocerca; species Schistocerca cancellata. Next base: position 964,620,499 of record NC_064627.1, read on the forward strand.
TAGATGAACAATACTCAAGAATCGGGCGAACAAGCACCTTATAAGCCACTTCTTTCGTGGATGAGTTACATTTCCTTAAGATTCTTCCGGTGAATCTGAGTCTTGTGTCTGCTGTTCCCACTATCTGTTTTATATGGTCATACCACTTAAGGTCGCTCTGGATAGTTACGCCTAGATATTTTACGGCGGACGCTGTCTCCAGCTGTTTGTCGTCAATAGTGTAGCTGTACAGTAGTGGATTTCTTTTCCTTTGCATGCGCAATATGTTATATTTATTTACGTTCAGGGTCAATCTGCCACAGTCTGTACCATTCATCAATTCTCTGCAGGTCATTCTGCAAATTCTTACTGTTTTCTGGCGTTGCTACTTTTGTGTAGACAACTGCATCATCTGCGAATAGACTTAAAGAGCATCCGACGCTTCCTGCTATATTGTTAACAGCAACGGTCCTATCACACTTCCCTGTGGCATTCCGGGTATTACCTTCACATCTGTCGATTTAGTTCCGTTACGAACGACGTGTTGAGTTCTATCTGCAAGAAAGTCTGAATCCAATTGCAGGTGTGCTTCGATACTCCGTAAGCTCGCATTTTTTTCAGTAAACGGCAATGCGGAACGGTGTCAAATGCCTTAATGAAATCAAGGAACACGGCATCAACCTGAGCGCCGTTGTGCACTGCACTGTGGATCTCATGGAGGAACAGAGCGAGCTGAGTTTCGCAGGATCTCTACTTGCTGAATCCATGTTGATTATTATAGAGGAAATGCTCATTTTCCAAAAACGACATAATTTTTGAGCGTAAAACATGTTCCATAATTCTAGAACGGATTGACGTCAACGATATAGCTCTACAATTGTGTGGATCTGTCTTACGGCCTTTCCTAAAAACGGGAATGCCGTGCGCTTTTTTCCAGTCGTTAGGTACCTTTCGTTGCTCAAGCGAGCTGCGATAAATTACTGCTAGAAGGGGAGCAAGTTCTTTCGCATAATCTTTATAGAATCTTATTGGTATCTCATCTGGTCCTGAATCCTTTCCACTACTAAGCGATTGAAGCTGCTTTTCAGTTCCGCGATCGGTTATCTCAATATCTGCCATTTCGATGTTCGTACAACGATTGGAAGGAGGGACATGTTACGATCTTCCGCGGTGAAACAACTTCGGAAGACCGGATTAAGTATTTCGGCCTTCTCTCTGTTATCTTCCGTTTCGGTGCCTGAGTGGTCGCTGAGAGAATGAATAGATAATTTTGACCTACTTACTGATTTTACAAAAAAATGGTTCAAATGGCTCTGAGCACTACGGGACTTAACTTCTGAGGTCATCAGTCCCCTAGAACTTAGAACTACTTAAACCTAACTAACCTAAGGACATCACACACATCCATGCCCGAGACAGGATTCGAACCTGCGACCGTAGCGGTCGCGCGGTTCCAGAATGTAGCGCCTAGAACCGCTCGGCCACTCAGGCCGGCATTGATTTTACATATCCACTCTAGAGACGAATGGTGCTCACTAGAGATGGGCAAACTGAAACACGTAAATGTTTCGAAACAAATGAAACAGTACAATGTAATGTTTCGATACGGTGTTTCGAAACAGTGAAACAGTTTGCGTTTTGCAATCTAATAAACCTACACATTTTATCATCTTGAATGTCTACTGTATAAGTATGTCCATATAAACACAAATGAGGTGCGAGAGCGCTAATCATAACGCAGAAAGTATGAAACTATCACTTAGGCGTCTTGGCAGTTTCGTATTTCCTGCAGCAAATGCGCTGCTTTTGTGTCTTGTGACTTTCATACTTTTCAATTGGCTGAGGAAAGCCTTAGCTGAAGACAGAAGAACCACCACGAACGGAACTGGAGGTGGGAGCAAACTGCAGAAACAACAGATATGCTACTGGGATTCCCACATTCCATTAGTATGGCTAATATACCCATCCTGCTAATTTCCATGCACACAAAGGGAATCATTGTGGATAACAGACACAGTAACTATAGACTCACAAATAACGCCAAATAATTCGAATAAATAACAAAATATGACAGAAAAAAATTTTGTGTTTCAAGGTGTTTCGAACTGTTACTATAAATTTACGATGCTTCCCGTTCACCATTACACTATCAGTGATATGTCAAACAGATTGCTTGCAATTATACCTACATCAAATTTATGTACATGTCTAATAACTGTCACTCTACGCCTTTCTTTATTTAAAATGTTGTAGTCTTACTTGCGTTTCTTAATATGATTACTGTACATGAACAGAGAAGCGTATGTTATAAAAAAAAGTGTAATTTAACTGAATGATTTTCACATATTTATTATTTTGAATGCGAATAGTATGCGTTGTTTTATTGTTTGGTTAGTGTTTATAAAGCAGATGTTACGCCATTTCGGAATAGGACAGTCAGCTAGAAACGAAGCTTTATTTTCGGATATCTTAAGCTTCATGCTATTGCTTATCAAAAGATTTCGACACTCTTGAAGGTGTTTCATGAAGTGGTATGTTGTGTTTCAGTACCTGTGCCGAGCCCGAATCTCGTCCGACACAGAGCGGAATGAAACATCACTGTTTCGATACAATTAGTCCGTTCCAGACGCAGGTGGACTGAAACAGTCTTATTTTGAAACAACGATACAGTTTCTGTGTCTGGCTCGAGATCCGAGACAGGGACGGAATGAAACACCACTGTTTCGAAACAGTGAAACATAGCCGTTCCGAAGCACTGAAACAGTTCCAGGTATCGATACACTGTATCGAAACATAGAAACAGTGGACAAGTCTAGTGCTCACACTGAACACTTGCAAGAAATACTGTTTGAGTAGCCCTTTCATTTGAAGCATTATTCGTAACTATAAGTTGAATGCCATAAATGCTACAAAGCCTTGAAACCCATACATTCGTTTTGAAATACCCCGCGTATTCAGCTCGTCACTGTCACACTGAGTGAGTTGGCGCAATGGCGGTACACTGGACTAACATTCGGGAGGACGGTGGTTGAAATAACCGCCCGACCATGCACGTTCGTATAAATCAGCAAAAGCAATAGCTAGGAAGGTTATCTGGAAAGCGTACAGCAGATTTCACTGTCCTTAACCAATCCGAGTTTTTGCTCTGTCTAAAATCACTTTACATCGATGGGACGTTAAGCCCTAATCCTTCTTTATTCCTTTTATTGTTCAAAAAATGGTTCAAATGACTCTGAGCACTATGGGACTCAACATCTTAGGTCATAAGTCCCCTAGAACTTAGAACTACTTAAACCTAACTAACCTAAGGACACCACACACACCCATGCCAGAGGCAGGATTCGAACCTGCGACCGCAGCAGTCCCGCGGTTCCGGACTGCAGCGCCAGAACCGCTAGACCACCGCGGCCGGCCCTTTTATTGTTGTCACAAGCTACGAACCATGACCGATGACGAAGAAATGAAATGAAATAATAGTGTGACACTATAGTTCGGAAGATACTGTAGTTGTTCGGCCGTCTGCTCCAAGTCTTCCTATTTGACACCACTTTGATGACTTACGAGTCTTTGTGATGAAGATGAGATAAAATGATTAGCACAATACAAAAACACCGAGTCTCCTCTCTCTCTCTCTCTCTCTCTCTCTCTCTCTCTCTCTCTCTCTCTCTTCATTGTCATTGTTCTCGGTACTTGGTCACATGACATCCCTTGAAGTTCATCGTTGAACACTTAGTTTTTTTGTGTATTATTACAGAGGGCAGCTAACCCTCTGACCTAACACGCTGAGCTACCATGCTAGCATCACTAGGCCACGAGCTGCCGACGAAACGGAAGAGAACGGCTACGATATACTCGTAAATGAATCTCTGCTGAATTCACTGTGGGTGTGTGGTGCAACATGATTACAGAAAATAAAACGCTGTTTACCTACTTGTTTTACTTTCTATTTATTTCTACAATATAGGTTTCTTTTGCCTCGCATTACTGAGAAAAAGGAAATATTTTATCCTTCGGTATGTGGTTGCTTCATAGGGAAAATGATGAAAAAAGTTCTGTGACAGCAGTTCGGGACCGCGCCATAGATTTTTCGTGGAAACCTCGGGATAAAATCAAAACAAGTGTGTCATATTAATATGCAATTTCATTGTCAATCTCTTTCATACAATGGGAGCTAGCGGCCTTGTCGCAGTGGTAACACCGGTTCTCCTCAGATGATCGAAGTTAAGCGCTGTCGAGCTTGGCTAGCATTTGGATGGGTAACCGTCTGGATCTACAGGTAAGCGGGGTACATTCAGCCCTTGTCAGACCATCTGAGGAGCTACCTGATTCAGAAGTAGCGGTTCCGGTCACGAAAGCTGACAACAGCCGGAACAGCGGTGTGCTGGTCGTCCCCTCCTTATCCGCATCCAGTGCGGCTCGTCGGTGTCGGTCGATCGGTCGGTACCGTGGGACCTTTCGAGGACTTCTCAGACGGAATTCAGTACAATGGCCATACAGAGTAGTACAATGGCTACGGAATAGGCAAATCTCTAGTTTGGGCTGTGGTCGGTCGCTGCATGCGTAGGGTCAGCTGCGTAATCGCCTTGCGGTTTTTTTTCTTTTTTTCCGACGTTACCGTAGCTCGTTTACCACCGAACTTTTCAGGCTTTTGGATTTCATTTGATGCGAGCATTCCTCTGATTTGTGTTTTCTATAACTACGAGTACATGCAGGTGTAAGAGACAAAATCTTTCATTATTTTGTAATTTTACATTTAAGCCTCCTAGTACCACAGGGGTCACTATGACCCCATAAGCATGGTAGAAATAGGCATCTTCCTTGTTCTCAAAACCCTTATTTTCAAAATATATGACTTTCTCCTTCTTAGTTAATTTATCCAATGATGTTTCGTTCATATTTATATCTACAACACATTCAAAAAGTTATTCGTTTTTGCACTGAGCACCACTGGGATCAGTATACACCAATCTTAATTGCTTGTTTCTTGAATGTAATATCTTTGAAAATAGACTGATGAATTTTATTTTCGCAGCTGTTATACGAAGTACCTGTAACATTGAAAATATTATTTTCCGCTTATTTTTGTAGCCATTGCTAATATTTCATCAATTTCCGTTAAGCGTATTGAAAGATCATTTCTTTCTTGTTTTCAAAGGTGTTCTTTTTACCAAAATTTATGACTTCATCTTTCTGGACCTCTTGTATCCAATATCGTTTCGTTCCCTCTTTTATTTAAAACAAATTAAAATTTATCCAAGCTTTTTGCGCTGAGTATAACTGGGTTCAGTATGACCCCAGTCTGGCCGGCCGGAGAGGCCGAGCGGTTCTAGGCGCTACGGTCTGGAACCGCGCGACCGCTACGGACGCAGGTTCGAATCCTGCCTCGGACATGAATGTGTGTGACTGGGTTTAAGTAGTTCTAAGTTCTATGGGACTGATGACCTCAGCTGTTAAGTCCCATAGCGCTCAGAGCCATTTTATGACCCCAGTCTAAACTACTTCTTGTTTCTCGAACGTAACATTTGTGAAAATAGAATCAATACTGTTGCAATGAACATTTTAATGTCTGTTTTCTTGTTAATTCGTTAAAATACAGCCAATACGTCAGGTGTAAATTAGTTAGGGTCTATATGACCTCTGTGATACTCAGAGGAAAAAAAAGCATCCTGGTCGTAGGAGGATTAATACCGATTTTCACTTATATTCTGACGAATATTTTCATTGTCTAACTTTGGGTCCTGGTACTGCTCTGTAAACTCTTCACAGTATCACCCAAATCAGTGTACCAGCTGAACGCGTTTCGCGCTGCTGTTCACAAAGCGAATTCGTAACAATCAGGCGCATGGCTCTACACTGGTACGCTGACGTCACAGGCAAAGCAAATACTGCTCGACAAACGCGTACAGACATGACCTACCCGTTGTGGGCTCAATCATGGTTTAAGCGTTGTTAGGCTCGTAGCGATTCAAATCTGACGGTATTTTGTCAAGCAAGAAACGTCCGACAGACGAGCGAACAGAGGTTTTCACGTTAAAAAGACAGTAACCACTCGGAAATTTACATTACCGACGTTGGGCATGTACCGGTTGTCTCTCCTAAGAGCCGTCAGACTCAGTTTCCTTGCTGTTTCGATGGATATTTGCAATTTCCTTTTTGTATTGTGTAGCTGGAGTCAGTCCAAACAATACTGCCCGTCACGTCTTTCATGAGAAACCCAGTGTCAACAGAAAGCGTTGGTTTGTTTCCCATTACAAACAAAATTATTTTTAAATCGGAATCTTACGTGCACATTAGACAGAGCGCTCCCACATTAGTCTATCCCGATATTGGTTTTGTCGATAGGTATTAGTAGGGACAGTAAAACACGAAGAATAAACTTAGTAGCGCTGCATGTTTGGCAGTAGCAGCCAGGCTGGGCTGGAGCACTGGTTATTCTTATAGTTTTACTGTCCCTGCTAAGATATATCGATGAAAAAAAGTATCATACTAGAGTAATCTGGGACCGCTCTGTCGAATGGACATGTAAAAATCTGCTTTATAAAGAATTTTGTTTGTAAAAGGAAACAAACCTCGATACTGGGTGTTGCATCAAAGACTTGATGAGTAGTATTTGTTTGGGCCGACACCAGCTAAACAATGTAAAAAAAAAGAAATTGCAAAAATCAGCCGAAACACCAGAGAAAATGCGCTACACGACTCTACACGTTGTAAAAACAAGTTGGAAATATCTGCCGAAACATCAGAGATAATGCACTTTACGACTTCTGGGAGGGACACCTCGCATAGCTGGGTTTGTTCTTTGGGGACGTCCGCATGTGTTCCATATTATACTTAATTTAGTGAGGTAACATTTTCTCTACACGGAGGAAAAATTGCCGCTGAGGCACACGGAAAATTGCTTATTGCTGACAGCTACGATTTTAGGTAGCTCTCGCCATTTTATGATCTCATTTTTCTGAAGCCACATGGTAATTTAGAGAATGTCAAACAGTTGTTAGCTTTGCTGTGAAAAGTGGAGTATCGTGTGAAAGCACACTTGATAAAAGAAATACAGACAGGCAGCACTGAAAATTTTCTTGGTAAAAATACACAGAAAAAAGATATTGTTATTTCCAGTACGAGTGTATATTATGAACTCCTTCAGATACCCCTATACAAACTATTCCCGTAACATTTCGCTGCTGAATACCTTGGTGCCTTTCGAATTATTGCTGGTTCAAACTACAAATGTATTGCAATTCGTATTTTTATGACACTATCACACCAACGACTTAGTAACTTTGTGATGGAGACACACTGCGGCCTCTTTATAGGACACAAATCTTTGGTGTTTCCACAACTTTCTGCTCTGTTACACTTGTGTTTAGGTTTTACATTCCTTAGTTTTTGCGTTATGTTTTCCATGTTGCTGTTTTAAACAAGCCTTTTTGCAGACATTGCTTGTTATTACTGTGAAGTCTATTTAAGAGTTTACTTGTCTCAGTGACCTTACGGCATCACAGTTATGTGAAAACTTTCACAGTTATCCCTCGGAATGTCTGAATTATAGGGAAGAAGCTAAAAGTCGGCAGAGTCCTGATTCGCACCGATTCGATGAGTGCTCTATGGTCCCTTGCTAGAGCAGCTTCGGGGACGTTCACGAGATAGAAAGGGCCCAATAAATCGATAGTTTCCAGTGGATACCGGGCTACATCGATGTAAGAAAATGCGCTGACAACCTTGTCAAAAAGTGTGCCTACTTGTACTCATTTCGACGGCTTGCACTTCAAGCAGAAGAAGAACGTTCTTCGTTGTGTAACTTGGACATTAGCTTCAGAAGAACGTGATACCGAGCTATCCAACAGCACGAACCTCGCACCCCCTTGGTTTCTTTATTTGATCTCAATCGGAATTAAATTGTCACTGTTAATAGCTTAAGAGCAGGCCACATAGCTACCAACGATACGAAAGACCTGATAAAGTTAATAGCGTCTCAGAATTACCATATGAAATCAACAAAAAATTATTATTGCTGAAGAAGGAACCGTGTTTGAAGCCAAGATGCAGTGACCACTTATTGTGCGCCATCTCACCGCTCGACTGTTCATTTTATCGGTGAGTGGCGTTCTGTTCCCTCAGTCATTGTTTATATCCGTTCACAGTTCTCCATTATCGTAAAATATTTTACTGCTGTTTTCTTGGGACTCATTTACGTACTCGTGTTCTCCTGAAGATACTTTTATCGCAGAAAGAAAGTAAAATTATTTATTCCAAGTAGGAATGCGTGTAACTACTTTTTCTTCCCACGCCCCACTCTGGAGTGGCCATTAAAGTAAGGATCAGCCTTGCCATCAGGATGTTGCTGAGTCGCTAATGCAAGCCTGTACTGTAGTACTAAATCTGCAATAGCCGTTTCGAATGTTAGTGAAGAATAAATTTATAATGGAGCCTTTGTTTGTTTCTAGGCTTCCCTTTCTCCACAGTCGCTTTTATACAAATAATGTATGTTACATACTGTGAATGGAATAAAAGTCTTATGCAGACCATTTAGAATATTTCATCATCAGTGTTTAGCTGGCCAGTGACGGGGAGTTTGTGACGCACAACTCTTTGTAACCAGTTTATGCGCCGATATCCTTAGTTAATATGTCAAATATGTGCGCTGTGTCTCATGCCATGAGAACATGTAATTGCTGTTGATCGTCATATGTTCGTCGGAGGAAAACATTAAGAGCGAAGGACCATCTGATGGCGTTCGAGAGTAGTAGTAAATATACAGACCTTGGGTTTGACTTCCTTCCCGTTTGTTATGGCCAGACGAAACTGCAGCCGTCTCGCCATAACTGTGAGTTCTTTGATTACTTTGAGAGATGGCTCATTGGACGACAGCATGTGAGATATTACTTCAGTTTATTACATGAATTATAAAAAGATTGATACTGTCCTTTGACACAGGAGTGCTTGATGGTTTACAACTGTCATTGACTATTAAAGCTTGAAGTACAATGTTCAACATTAATGAAAGTGCATTTCCATCTGAGACTTGACTAACACTTTAATCCTACTCAACGATGTTGATATCAACAGCTGAATTCACGAACTGAGCAGAACCCTTTTCAGCTCGGCCGGTATTGACCTCTGTGTGAGGCCGCTGCGGTGCTGAGAGAGCGTGTCTGTTGGAGCGCCTCCCATTCGTCGTAGCGCACTGTAACGAGACGTCGTAATGTCTGTGTTATCGAAACAATAGAAAAATTTGGAGTAGGTATTAAAATCCATGAGACAGCAAAGGACTTGGGAGAAGTTGAATGGAATGGTCAGTAGCTTGAAAGGAGGATATAAGATGAACATCAACAACAGCAAAACGAGGATAATGGAATGTAGTCGAATTAAGATGGGTGATGCTGAGGGAATTAGATTAGGAAATGAAACACTTAACGTAGTAAATGAGCTTTGCTATTTGTGGAGCAAAATAACTGATGATGGTCGAAGTACTGTAGATAGATTATAAAATGTAGACTGGCAATGGCAAGGAAAGCGTTTCTGAAGAAGAGAAATTTGTTAACATCCAGTACACATTTAAGTGTCAGGAAGTAATTTCTGAAAGTATTTGTATGGAGTGTAGCCATGTATGGAAGTGAAAAATGGACGATAAATAGTTTGGACAAGAAGAGAATAGAAGCTTTCGAAATGTGGTGCTACAGAAGAATGCTGAAGATTACATGGGTAGATCACATAACTAATGATGAACTATTGAATAGAATTGGGGAGGAGTATGTGGCACAACATAACAAAAAGAAGGGAGCGGTTAGTAGGACGTGTTCTGAGGCATCAAGGGATCACAAATCTAGCATTGGAGGGCAGCGAGAAGGGTAAAAATCGTAGATGGAGACCAAGAGATGAATACACTAAGCAGATTCAGAAGGATGTAGGTTGCAGTAAATACTGGGAGATGAAGAAGCTTGCACAGGATAGAGTAGCATGGAGAGCTGCATCAAACCAATCTCAGGACTGAAGACCACAACCACAACAACAACAATCGACGTGCGTTGTCGCGATCTCTGGACGATACCAAACCTTCATTTAGTTATTCAACCATAACCGCCGGCCGCGGTGGTCTAGCGGTTCTAGGCGCTCAGTCCGGAACCGCGCGACTGCTACGGTCGGAGGTTCGAATCCTGCCTCGGCCATGGATGTGTGTGATGTCCTTAGGTTAGTTAGATTTAAGTAGTTCTAAGTTCTAGGGGACTGATGACCACAGATGTTAAGTCCCATAGTGCTCAGACCCATTTGAACCAACCATAACCACGCAAACACAACAGGAGCTCTTCAGAAACGACAGTAACAGACACGATGTTCAGTTTGCAACTAGTGGATAGGTAAGTAGAAAATCGGTGTGCTGTCTTACCAAAAACGTTTTTCCTTCGCCAACGTACATTTCGAAATACAGCTTCACCATCACTTATGGATGATTCCAGGTGTAATAGGGTATTGAACAGTAATCTTACGTTTGCGCCCTGTTTTGTGGGAACACAGGCATTTCAAGACCTCAGATGTAAATACTGAAAGACGAAAGGTGCACTTCTTTTGCAGACAACTCGCAGTTACAGAAAGGCGGCATTCCGAGTGAAAACAGTTATTCTGATTTATGATTTTATGAACGAAACACGGTATAGATCACGTATTTGTTTGCAAGAATGACCTGAACATAAGTAAAAGTCGATACACTATTGGCGACAAATCACTAGGAACAGTAGTTAGTAACATACGTAGGGACCTTAAGTGAAGTAATCACATAAAACAAATTTAGTAAGAGCAGATGCCAGGCTGAAGTGCTTAGGAAGATTCCTAAGGAAATGAAATTCATCCTCGAAAGAAGTGGCTTAGAAAACGCTTTTAAGGCCGATTCTTTGAGTGCTCTCCGTCAGTTCGAGACCACTATCAGGTTGGTTTAACAGAGGGGATAGACAAGATACAATGGAGATCGACAGAACTCGTCAAGGAATCGTTTAATAAGCGCGAGAGCTCTTTCGGGGCAGACACAACAAGAGGGGATCGGGCATCGTAGAGAGGTTTGCTGTTGGAATTCCGGGAGCGTACGCACCAGGCTGAGTCAGGCGACATCTTACATTCTCCCACATATGTCTCGCGAAACGACCAATGCGAGAAAATCTAAGAAACGAGAACTCATATGTAGATTTATCGGTTGTTGTTGTCCCCACGCGGTATTCGCGATTGGAACCGGGGACCGGGAAAGGGAAAAGGTCGCGACGCTACCTATCGGTTTCTGCTAAGTTCGCTTCAGATAACAACCTAAAGCTGTGATCCTGCAGGCAAATAGTCTATGCACTGGCTAGAACTTTGAGTTAATTAAATAAAAGTTAAATGAACAAATTAATAACAGGGTTCTATTCACTACCTGTAATTGATAAAGACGGCACAGAATTATGTTGAATAATGTTTATTCAAGAAAGAACATCTCAAATAAAAGGGAAGTGTCCTACGATATTCAGTTAAAAGTCACACAGAACATGTCCTTAGCAAATGCAGTAAAGTTACGTTGAGAGCATTACGAGAATGGTAGTAAAATCCCGAAACTAAATGGTCCTTGAAGATACGCGAAAAGTAAGTCTATTTCGTGATCACAACGCAGGAAACACTCATCTGCTCAAAACAGTTCAGAGTTCGACATGATAATTCACAAATTAACACATATGATACAAAGAATAGTACTCAAGGGGCAAAAGTTATAGTCCTGCTCTGGAACACGTTCAGACCTCTCGAAATATATAGTTCCTTCAAAAGTTAAGAGTGTTGTAGTGGCCGTTCACCGCCCAGAAACATTCACCCATACGCTTGAATCTTCTAGAACTAGCAACAAAGTCTCCCGAATCGCTCTCCTGAGCTCTTCACTCGAAAAGTCCCAGTCTCCAGTTGACTCCCATCGTGTTCCGCTATTAGCCATTTTTTCACTGGCTAAAGGCAGTCCCCCGCAAAATACACAGTCCTTAACTTCTATAGACATGATTTCATTCAAGATGACCACTTCCCGGACAAAACTAATACATTACAACAGTACTCGTATTTAAACAAACAAATGTCATAAACATTCGGTTACACTCAGATCATTTACGATAAATATAAGTGATAGCTGGTTCATATACAAATAAGACAGCATTCCTGCACAAGTGTGCTCACGATAAATGACAGCAGATTGATCTTAAGTATTGTTTTAACAGTTATCTATGCCTTCTAGACACAGACATCTTTTAGTTCTCTTTTTAATCGTGGTGTCCACTAATACATGTGACTGACCAGGTGTAAATTAGCACATTCTTTAATAGCATTTGAAATCAACATTTAAATAAAGTTACTGACAAAGTAGTAAACTTTTCATTAAATAACTACAGAAGTGTGACAATATGAGGTATTGATGCTGTGTTCATTTACTGTGTAACTGTGGCGGATACGATCTTCTGACAAACATCTGCATAATGAAACTGATGTAAAAGACGTCGTAAATCAATACATAAAATAAATACACATTTGTAGCTTTCAGGGATGATAGCTATCGTGCAATGCTGTCATCTGAGACATCATTTGTTGCAATCGCATGAAGCGATTAAACGTTGCTAATTCAGAGACTGTTAATTTAGAGGTTCATTATGTAAATGTTTACTCATTGTGAAGAATTAACTTTGTTGTTTTAAATATATGTGAATTACTGGTGTGTCATTTTTCTAGGATCGGTGAGGTACATGAATTTGCATTAATATTTAACTGTAGCTTATTGTCGATGTCCAGAGAGTTGTAACTCATTATCTTTAAGATTCTCTGACACTCAGCCATTTCCTAGAGCATCCCTTACACAAAGGCCGTGCGAGTGACAGCCGTCCAAACTCCCAGCTTCGGGATTTTCCCGATTTTCGGCGACGCTGCGAGCCTTAGTACCTGGACTCGCTGGTACCCTTCACCAGCAGAAGCCGGAACTGAAAGCCCTGGGTCCTCTAGCGTTTATTCGTACAACAAATTCATCCTACCTGATACCATTTCTAGCCGGTCGATTACCTCAACTACATACGCGTAACGTTACAAGGCGGCGATACAAGTAGTATTCCACGCACACCGTAAGGTGGTTTTCAGAGTGACCTATCTCGTGGTTACCTATTATTTTTTGCTTCTAAGCCTTCAGGATTCCCTACCAGGCATCGCAGTTCATGTGTAATATTTTGCATCCAGTAAGGACTCGAATAGTTTGAATCCTGTCGTTTGATGCTATCGAACGTGGGTCTAATGGAAGAGACTCGTCTTATCTACAAGCATAGGTTTGCTAAGGTCGGTATTGCAATACGAGTATCAGATTTCTTTGACAAACAAATTTGATCACTTTTCATCATACTTGTTTTACAAAAATCTTTGAAAAAGAAAAAGTGGTATTAAACTGTCATGAAATATTTTATCATAGTTCCTCCAGGGGTGATGCTGAGGAATTTCGATTAGGAAATGAGACACTTAAAGTAGTAAATGAGTTTTGCTAATTGGGGAGCAAAATAACTGATGATGGTCGAAGTAGAGAGGATATAAAATGTAGACCGGCAATTGAAAGGAAAGCGTTTCTGAAGAAGAGAAATTTAGCATCGAGTATAGATTTAAGTGTCAGGAAGCCGTTACTGAAATTATTTGCATGGAGTGTAGCCATGTATGGAAGTGAAACATGGATGATAAACAGTTTAGACAAGAAGAGAATAGAAGCTTTCGAAATGTGGTGCTACAGAATAATTCCGAAGATTAGATGGGTAGATCACATAACTAATGAAGAGGTATTGAATAGAATAGGGGAGAAGAGAAGTTTGTGGCACAACTTGACCAGAAGAAAGGATCGGTTCGTAGGAAACGTTCTGAGGGATCACCAGTTTAGTATTGGAGGGGAGCATGGAGGGTAAAAATCGTAGAGGGAGACCAAGAGATGAATATACTAAGCAGATTCAGAAGGATGTAGGTTGTAGTAGGTACTGGGAGATGAAGAAACTTGCACAGGATAGAGTAGCATGGAGAGCTGCATCAAACCAGTCTCAGGACTGATGACCACAACAACAGTTACTCCAGAACGGCCGACGACGACTTGTAACTACGCTCTGCAGTTGTGTATGCTACAACTGCACTGTGATTACATTTGGAAAAAAAAAATACTTGCGCGAAGCTGTGTGTTTCAGAGCTAGATGATAAAAGTATTTAACAAAATTTGTTACGGGAAATGGAATGATCGTATAGCATAATTGACCGGGAGACCCCATATATGGTTGTTGCACTTCCTAAGGCTACAAATTGGGAGCTACAAATTGAGGACTTAAGGCCGTGTGAATGTTATGCTATTACTATAGAGATGTCGGACATGCTCCTGAGGGAAATCGTGTCGAATTCTGTCCAATTGGCGCCTTAGGTCGTCAAACTTCCAAACTGGTTGGAGAGCCCTAACCATAATGCTCAATACGTATTCAGATGTGGGACTCCCTGGCCAAGGTCTTGTTTGGCAAGCACGATGACAAACAGTAGAAGCATTATCTTGCTGAAATGTAAGCCCAGGATGCCTTGTCATGAAGGACAACAAAATGAGGAGTAGTTACTGTCAACGTGTTGATTTTTCTAGGGTGCCGAGGATGACATACTATGAAAAAGAATGACACTCACTCTTGTTTTTCGGGCCGTATAGCAGGCGACAGACAGGTTGGTATCCCACAGCTGTCTGGGAACTCTCCAGACACGTCTTCGGCCTGGAATCTCATCAACTGGAATAGAATTCTTTTCAGTGATGAGTCCCGATGATCAGCGACAACGGGGTGCCACTTCTTTTCATAGCAGGACTCCTTTGGTTGTCATCTGTGGCATCGTTACAGCATAGCAGTACGTCGACGATATTCTACGTCCCGTTTGCTTACCCTTCATGGCAAGTCATCCTAGACTTACATTCCTGCAAAATAATGCTCGCTCGCACACGGCGAGAGTTTTTGCTGCTTGCCAAACCGCACCTTGACCAGTATGGTCGCCGGATATCTCCAATTTGTGAACGTATTGAGCATTATGCGCAGGACCCTGCAACCAGCTTGGAAGTTTGAAGATTTAACGCGCCACTTGGACAGAATTTGGCACGTTATCCCTCAACAGCACATCCAAGAGCGGTGTCAATCTAAGCTAAACCTAATAACTGCTTGCATTATTGCCAGAGGTGGACCAACACGTTATCGACTGGCTCGATTTGTTAAGCTCTCTCTCTTGAATAAATCATGCAATTTTTCTGAAATTGTGATCATTTGCTTGTTTGTACACGTACATCACATATACCGATTCCCAGCTCATTCGGATAATTCCGTCGTGGTGCGTCGTGTCTTTTTTTTCTTTGTCTTAGAATATATGTGCCTTTACACGTTTACTATTTATGCGTCTAAGACGTCCGTAATGGTATGATAATGAATAACTATAACGGTACACACATTTTGAAACGTCCCCTTAGAACAAATTATACACGACTGTGCTGATAAACCTCTTACACTATTTGCTTTTCAAACAGCTGAGCAAAACTGAACGTACTCAAACATTCACTAAAGTGACACACAATCTTTTTTAGCGCAACGCAATCTGACTATCAAAGATCCCTGCAAAAGAATGGCCCTGAGTAACATTAAACTATACCTTTCACAAATAACTTGCACAGTCGCGTATAATTTGTTCTAAGGGGACGTTTCAATTTTATCAAACAAATGTTTGGCTCAATATATTACAGCTGTAAAGGCTGTCCTGAGCAGCAGTGACCATCCAACATTGTCTTTGTGGAATAAGCTGCACATAAGAGAATCAACTGACGTTATATCAGGCGGATGTGAAGGCCACACAACTGGTCCTACTTGACATAGTGATGGAATGTCCACACAGCAAAGTCAAATTCAAATGGTTCAAATGGCTCTAAGCGCCATAGGACGTAACATCTACGCTTCTATTTGCAAAAGTCTCAGGACGAAGTGTTGATGTTCCTTGGTGGCGTTGACAAAATGCAGCAAACCACTGTGCTACTGGTGTCTCCTGTTTAGGCCGATATTGCAGTATAAAATTTCTTTGACAACGCTGATTTGTGAAATACATTTGATGTAGAGCAGTAGCAAACTTTTGTGAAATGTTGCCTTTCGTCAAATTTATTTGACGAAATCTAGCGCCTCGACTTAGAGTTATCAAAGAAAGCGATCGTCTTTTGTTTACGTTAAGGAGAAATCTAACCCGTCTTTTGCGGATGTAGCAGTTTCGAGGTGACTCTTCTGCTTCGTAATACGAGAAATCACTTTCTTGAGCCATATTAAAATGTACTCGTTCATTCGCAAGTAATACTCATACGACTTTTCGTCCACAATTTTGAGCTCCCAAAAAGACTTGCCCTAGGCGCCAGAACAACCCCAGGTGGGGGTCTCCCAGTCACTAACGCAATACGATTATTTCATTTCCCCTAATAAATGAAACTCACGGCTTGACGCAAGTACCTTAGCTTTTCGCTCCTCTTCAATGTAAACACAGTGCAACTGCAGTAGACGTAACTGCAGAGCGCAATAACTAGTCGCTGTTGGCCATTTTGAATGAACTATGAAGATATTTGATGTGAGTGTAATACTCTTTTTTCCCCTACGTCAGAGATCTCTGTCAAAGAATATGATGAAATGTGATCAATTTTGTTTGTGAAAGAAATTTGTTAGTGTATACCGGCTTCAAAAAACATGTTCTCGTAGTTTTACGAGAGCCTCTTCCACTGCAACTCCTTTTCGCAGTACCATACAACAGAGCTCTTATACGTAAACTAAGATGCCTGGTGGGGCACCAAGAAGACTTAGAGGCTAAAGATAAGTTAACTACAGTATTGGTCACGAAGAGCAGCATTCACGGCGTTGACCTACATATTATGTTTTAATGACTGTTTTGTAAAGCTACGTTTCGCAAACCACCTTAAGGTGTGTCTGCGATACTTCTGCTATCATCACCTTTTCCCCTCTTCCTCTGTTCCGTTCCAAT
Source organism: Schistocerca cancellata (assembly GCF_023864275.1). Lineage (NCBI taxonomy): Eukaryota > Metazoa > Arthropoda > Insecta > Orthoptera > Acrididae > Schistocerca > Schistocerca cancellata. The sequence goes on from NC_064627.1 coordinate 964,637,500, forward strand.
GATGAGGAAAATAGTCGGTAAATCATCGTATGATTTCTAATTTCTCTGATGTTGTCGTAGAGGTTCTTTCGCGAGACATACGTGGGAGGATGCAATACGTCGCCTGACGCCACCTGGAACTTAAGCTCTCGGAACTTCAACAATTAACCTTTCCGTGATGCTCGAGGATCTCTTGTAGCACCAGTCCTTAAAGTTAACGCTCGCGCTTACTAAACAATTCCGTGACGAGTTCTGCCGCTCTTCGTTGGTTCTTCTCGGTCTTCTTTATCAACTCAACCTGGTAGTGGGTGCAAAGTGATGAACAGCAATCAAGAATCGGTCTTACAAGGGTTTTGTAAGCCCTTTCTTTCGTGAATGAACTACATTTCCTTAGGACTCTTCCTACACATTTCAGCCTGGCATCTGCTTTTCCTACCATTAGTTTTATGTTGTCACTCCATTTAGGTTCCACTGGATGGTAACTCCTACTTATTTCACCGTAGCCACTGATCTTAGTGATTTGTCGCCAATAGTGTAATCGCAATACGCAACACGTGGCGTTTATTTACGTTCAGGTGCAACAGCCATCCCTGCATCTGTCGCCGATCCTCTGTAGATGTAATCTCAAAGGTAACCAACGCTCGCGATTGTTACAGCAGGTATTTAAAACATATCAGATTTGCAGCCACATAGTGGCGCTACTTGCGTCACTGTTCTGCGACTGGCGCCAAGTTTGAACAGACATCATCTTTCAGATGTAGAAACACGCCTGTCAATTTTCGTGTATGTCACACAATTCCTTCTTAGTGCTGCATTTTTTTCCGTCAGTTTATAATATGTTTATGTACTGAGAATTATACAGCACTGGCAAAAAAGACATGTGTTATAAACGAAAAATAAGATACTCTACTTGTCAATCAGTGTACATTATACTAACATGCAGGAACTTTAAAACAAGATACTCAGAACACCTCAGACCCCCAAAAAGTTACAGCACCCCTAGCACATTTTCTGACCACCTAATAGCCCAAAACCACCATCCGACTACAATAGCAACAGATTTAAAAATACTGAAATCCAAAAAATGGTTCAAATGGCTCTGAGCACTATGGGACTTAACTTCTGATGTCATCAGTCCCCTAGAACTTAGAACTACTTAAACCTAACTAACCTAAGGACGTCACACACATCCATGCCCGAGGCAGGATTCGAACCTGCGACCGTAGCGATCGCGTGGTTCCAGACTGTAGCGCCTAGAACCGCTCGGCCACTCCGGCCGGCACTGAAATCCAGCCACAGCCTATACCACAAGCTAACAATAGAAGAGAACTCCCACATACAGAAGACAATAACAAAAGGAGCTTACGCGCCCGCGCGCGCGCGCGCGCGCGCGCGCGCGCGCACACACACACACACACACACACACAGAAACAGAGAGAAAAAGTAAACAAAATTAAAATTCGGCGTCAAACTCTCTCGGGGACAGATGAACGCTGACGGGGTTAGGAAACACAACAACGTAGTGCTCACCACGTTTTGCGAATTAAAAAGGCGTTTATAAAGAAAGAAATTACACGACGTACGTTAATATGTATGTGCAGTGTCGTCGGAAACCAAAAGGAGAAGTGTCAGTCACAACAAAGCGTGAGTAGTGACAAATTTATACGCAAAACATTTTGACACGCCAGAATCATGTTTTTTTTAAAAATTAAGGGATGTGTTAACTCGCCGATGAAATTTACATTTACATCGTTTCGTTTGCAGATGACAAGCAACCAGTGCAGGACACCATACAGTTGGTCCTGCAAAACAACATGATGTAAAATCACGGTAAGAAACTAAACGAACAAGAACTTTCATTATGCCTCACTTTGTTAAATCAGTTATAACCTAAAACATTTTCATTTTTTACAGCTTTCAGTAAACAAAAATCCACTGATGATGACACAGAGGTGCTGAAACATGTTTGGGTAAAAAGGAAAAACAGTGTGTTTGCAAAAAGGCGGTACCCATATCCTATAAGGTACTCTACGTTTATTCTTAATTACAACATGTAATCATTAATTGAAATCTAGTTTTTACCTACCACTTAATGTTTCAGTGTGTGTGTGCTACAGTGAGTTCAGCCATTCAACTGTTTTAGTTATTGGCCAAGAGATCCTCCCACATCCTTTGGAATTTGCTGTCCGCTGTGGCCGAGCGGTTCTAGACGCTTCAGTCCGGAACCGCGCTGCTGCTACGGTCCCAGGTTCGAATCCTGCCTCGGGCATAGATATGTGTGATGTCCTTAGGTTAGTTAAGTTTAAGTAGTTCTAAGTCTAGGGGACTGATTACGTCAGATGTTACGTCCTATGGTGCTTAGAGCCATTTGAACCATTTGAATTTGACTTTGCTGTGTTGACATTCCATCACTATGTGTTGTCCTGTTTGTTCTGGAGCGCCACGGTCACATTCAGGATTTTCATTTTCCACTTTCATTGTGCCATGCCCTGTTCTGATTCTGTTCAGGCAACTGCAAGGTTTCCGAGGCAAATCAATGTAAGCGTAGACATCCTCCAAGGTGGTACACGCCGGTAAAGCTCTGCACAAAAAGACTGGCAAATGCCGACTGCACTAATTACTGCTTACGTTTCGGTGGAAAACCACAGAGGCAGCTCCTCATAGCTCAATGGATGACTAATAATTTGGACTTTTTACGATAATGTTCCATAATCTCATCCTCTCTTCCACCCTTGTCATGAATTCATCATTCGTGATATTCCATTAGATTTTCAGGAAGCGCTTGTACACCACATCGCAAAAGAATTCCGTCTTCAAATTTTCTCACATCAATGCGTGCCACATTCCAAGTGTCCAACCATATGCTTTCGGACAGCTTTTCCTGATTCATAGCCTGTTACTTTTGAGTTGCGACATTGGGAGAATGAGAGTGAACTGACAGTTGCTAACGAATTATATTCGCAGAGCCTTGGAAGTGCGCTGTGATCAACATTGTACAGGACTTTATTTGGCAGTTGTATTGTGCTCTGTGCTATGTGCTGCTCTTTGTCGAGCTCGACTGGCAACTGGGAACGTGTGGTAAGGCTGAAGGCCTGTTGTCAGCTTGCATGCTTTTGGAAAGCGAACAAGTACCGACTTGACGGTTGGTTCCGGGAGAGTATCGCGAAGCGTCATGCAAGTCGTGGAGGTCGAAGTGCCTGGTACTAGCAGATACGTGAAGGTTGTCGCGTGGAGGAAAATTTTACGGGAAAATACTATGTAAAGCTTCGAAAACCGGTCGTGCATGGAGCTGTGCGGATCGGAAAGACTCTGCATGCTGAATAACCTCCACTGCCTTTATACATATATGCCATTCAATGTGCTGTCACAGCTGTTAATATTTTAAGGTGTGTATAAAGAAAAAAGAACTTCAGCTACTGTTAAGAAATGCTTTAACTCTCACTACCGGTTTGGCAACACTACCTGCCTTCACTTCTTTAGACATTGCAGGTATCTTTATGATTCAAATTGAGATCTCAATGTCGTGATCATGACCTATATGTCGCCATATCACCCCTTGCAACCCAAACTCCGGGAAGAATATTTTTTCCATCGTCGTGAGTCGAAGAAAATTGAGAATGTGTTAGATGACGATCAGTTTGGCTTTAGGAAAGGTAAAAGCACCAGAGAGAGAGTATTCTTATATTGCGGTTGATAATGTAAGCAAGACTAAAGAACAAGCAAGACACATTCATACGATTTGTCGACCAGGAAAAAGCGTTAGACTGAGTCAAATGGTGAAAGATGGTCGAAATTCTGAGGAAATTAGGCGTACGCTATAGGGAAAGATGGGTAGTATTTAATATGTACAAGATCCAAGAGGGAAAAGTAACAGTCGAAGACCAAGAACGAAGTGCTCTGATTAAAAGGGGGGTAAGACAGGGTTGTAGTCTTTCACCTATGCTGTTCAATCTATACTTCGAAGAAACAATGACGGAAATAAAAGAAAGGTTCAAGATTGGAGTTAAAATTCAAGGTGAAAGGATATCAATGATAAGATTCGCTGATGACATTGTTATTCTCAGTGAAGATGAAGAAGACTTAAAGAATTTGCTGATTGGAATGCACAGTTTAACGAGTAGAGAGAGTGAACTGAGAGTAAATCGAAGAACGACAAAAATAATGAGAAGTAGCAGAAATGAGAACAGCGAGAAACGTAATATCAGGAATGGTGATTAGGAAGTAGATGAAATTAAGAAATTCTGCTACCTAGGCAGCAAAATAACCCATAACGGACGGAGTAAGGAAGATATAAAGAGCAGAGCAGCAGTATCAAGATGCGCATTCCTGGCCAAGATAAGTCTGCTAGTATTAAACATAGGCCTTAATTTGAGGAAGAAATTTCGGAGAATGTATGTCTAGCACACAGAATTGAGTGGTAGTGAAACATGGACTGTGGGAAAATCGGAAAATAAGAGAATCGAAGCATCTGAGATGTTGTCCAACAGAATAATGTTGAAAATTATGTGGCCTGGTAAGGTAAGGAATAAGAACGTTCTCTGGAGAATCGGCGAGGAAAGGAGTACGCCGAAAATGCTGACAAGAGGAAGGGACAGGATGGGAGGAAATCTGTTAAGAAATCAAGGAATAACTTCCACGGTACTAGAGGGAGCTATAGAGGGTAAAAACTGTAGAGGAGAACAGAGACTGGAGTACATGCAGCTACAAATAATTGAGGGTGTAGGTTGCAAGTGCTAGCCTAAGATGAAGAGGTTGGGACAAAAGAGTAATTCGTGGCGGGCCGCATCAAACCATTCAGAGGGCTGATGAGGCAAAAAAAAAAAAAAAGGTAAGAAATACATTGAGTAACACTGCCGTTGATGATTGAAGATACCTATCAGTGTCGGGTATAAGCTACCGTATTTTGAGCCGTCGTATTGGATAACAGCTATTTCTGCTATATGAGCTCTGCATGCAGTTCTTGCGTGTCTGCTGACTTATGTCCCCATCATTCCCGGTTGTGCATTAACAGCTGCGTACATCATACTGTTGGTATTGACCACTTCACCACGCGGCGTGCGTCACGATCTGTTGCTGTGAAACTTGAATTCTGCTGCTGGATATATCGTGCACAGAGTAATGACCCCATGTGTCATCGTAGATGCGACAAGTTAACCGAGGAGAAAAGCCGTTGATTCGCACATCACTAGATAAGTATCTCAGCTACGCCTCAAACTAGTAGACATGTGTCAATTTTATTTCTCGTCCTCAGAAACACGAAATGCGTAAAAATAATGGAGCGCGAACATCGTTAAAGCCTTTGCATTTGAAGAAAAACAAGTGTAAGAGCAGTCATTTGTACGATGCATAGTATTATGACCTTCATCTGAGTGCTTTGATTGTTGTGCAGTTCAAAATAATGCATAAAACTTGAGATTCAAGTTTGTGTAGAGAGTAAGTCATGACGAATGTCATCCGGCGTATATTTCCCTTTCCCGCTCTTATGAAAAACAGTACGTTTTTAAATCATTAACATTGACTTTAATTCGAACGCTTACTCCTATTTCTTCTCCTATAAGATTTTTATTGTTTTTCAATGACAGGGCCTTAAAAGCACGCTATTTGTTGTTAGAATATTCTTTGAAGGCAAGTAATTCGAGTTACTTGTAAAAAGGGGATTCAGGACGATGTGCAGTACAAAGTGGACAGAATATCACTGTGCGAGTCGACGCAATTCATAGCTGTAGCCAGAAAAAGTTAGACGTTGAAGCGTATTCAGGTAGTAAACATATAATTTGTGAATCAGAAATTACGAGAAACGAGTTAATTTTTAAACCACTTTACTCAGTGATTGAAGAGAGAGAGGAGCACAATTCTCCTAAGAAAACAGAAAGATAATATTGTAGTGGGCTGAGTAAGCAAAGGTTCCTTTTACGCAGTATCTTAGATTTTTATGGAGCGTTATGATTCTTTATACCTTTCTTATCGAGAGAGAGTCCACAGTGGTAAGACACTGAGATTTTTCTTTATCCGTGGTGTGCAAAAGTCGATTAAGGAAACGCCATAGTAATTCGTTTGCAAAGTACACAGCCACCTGCCTTGCTTTTCCTTCCCCAGTCCGTGCTTAAATGTCCGCAGTGACATCGTCTTCGATGAGGCGTTGTTTCTTTATATCAGCCAACTTTGTCGTACGAAACTGTAAGTTAGCCACAAGGAGTTCATCATCATATTTTGCTTGTAGTGTGTTTTAGATGTGCAACGGATCTTTACAAACTGTAACGTTAAGAGTCGTTAGAAAGAACAATAATCAAAGAGATTCACCAGAAAGGCAGGAAAGAGGAAAGAAAGGACGTTAACAATAGCTATCGTTTTTTTTTTTTTTTTTGAGAACGAGCTTTGATCGCTGGTCTACATAAATCATTAGTGCAGTAACTACTTGCACAGGAAGTTGCTTGGCACCAAGCACAAGCATATGCACTGCCGAAAAAAAAACTAGTACTCCTGGAAAGACGACGTCGATTTTGATTCAAAGACTGTATATCCCACCAGGGGGATAGTAGATGTACTGATTATGATTTCGACGTCGTCCGCCAACAGCGTAGTGGCATAGCTGCCAGAATGCCATTTGTGTCTACGCTTTAATAGGAAATGCTCACAGCCAAAAGGCTCCGTGTCGTACGAAAGTGCGAAGCAAGCAGGCAGCCACGCCATGGAGACGCACTCGTGCTTCCAACAGCCAACTAAGCGAGTTTGTATGGGGTCAAATTATGGCCTTCCGAGTGGCGAGATGATCCATTCGGAGAATTGCCTCACAAACTGGACGTGCTGAGTCATTCGTGCAACGATGCTGGTAACAATGGTCAAGTGGACATTCTCACACCCGCAGACGATGTTCTGGACGTCTACGCACCACAGACACCCACGACGATGACTGTATGGTAAGGGCAGCAGTGGCAAATCGCACAGCTACCACAGAACAGATAAGAGGGCCTGTGAAGCGGGCGAGGTGGTGCAGTGCTTAGCTCACTGGACTCCCATTCGGTTCGGTTCGAACCGCGTTCGGCCGTCCTGGTTTAGGTTCTCCGTGTTTTCTCGAAATCGCTTTAAGTTATGAGAAATGCCGGGATGGTTCCTTTCAAAGAGCAAGGCCGATTTCCTTCCCGTCCTTCCCCAGTCCGAGCTTGTGCTCTGTCTGTAATGACCTCGTTGTGTACGGAGCATTAAATACTAATCTCCATCCAAGAGAGCCTGTGAGCCCAGATGTGTCAACACGAACTGTTGCGAAACGGTTGTCAGCAGTGGGACTATGGACAAGCACATCCGTAGCCCAACTTCCACCCACTCCACAGCATCGACGTGCGCGACTCGACTGGTGGCGTCAGAGGATCACTTAGAAGATGGAATGGCGCGTCGTGGTCCTCAGCGATGAAGACAGATTCTACCAACACGCAAGTGATTGCAGTTTGGTTGGTTCATTTGGGGGAGCGTGTAACGCCGGAAATGATCTTCCCATTTCCATCCATTGTACTATAAATTTTTTCCTTATTTTGTTACCTGATGATTTGACATTTCTGTGTCTTTATATATTGCAATTGTTTTACAATTGTCGATGTATAATTGGTTTGTTTTGTAAATGTTATTTGTATTTTTACGCTGGGTCTTGGCAAGGGAAAACTATGCTATCGAACGATTACATCGATAGGTCGTGTGGAGAACCAAAGTGTTTAGGAGCTGGGTACTGTTAACTCTGCCGCGTGGAGCGCGGGCAGAGCAGAGTCCGGCTGGAGTAGGGCGGTGGAGCGGGTGTGTTGTGTGACGCTCCCGCGAGTTGCCGCGCTTTCGGGGTTTGGCAGCATGTAATTGCGCTCGACTTGCTATGATAGTTTCTGGCACGGTGTCGCGGACGGGAAACATTAGCTGGCGCACATCAAGAGCCCGTTCCGCCTGGTGTCTCGAGAAGAAGGCGCGCCAACATCCAGCTTCTGCAACAGCGACGGCCGACAATAAGTGATTGACGCCACCTCCTCGAACGACGACTTCAAACCTTCAATCAAACGACAACGAAGACTGAAAGTACGTAAAGTTTTAGAACTGTATGGCACACCTCAGCTTTTCAAACTGTTCCATTTGCATCACTAAATTACAGCAACGTAGCATGAACCTTTGTTGCTCATTGTCCCAATTGCATTACCAAGCGGGGTCCCTTCCTTTTCCGGAATGAACCCGAGTGTCGTTGAAATTCAAACGCCAGTATCATTCGATTTCACTGCTTTAATTTCAAAGTTCAGTTAAGGTATTCATAGCTGGCTACAATATTTAGATTACACAAGCACAAATTAAGAGTGCGAGTTTTGTTACCGTATTTTAGCTTACCTGTGACTGCAGCTCAGCTTGGTACGTACTAAATTTTACTATTGTTAATTGATCAAAATCATTTAATTCAAGTTCAAAGTTAAATCTCTTATTTCCAAATTGCGTAGATTCAAGTTGCTTTTGAGATGATTGTTGAGGTAGCCCAAGACTAGCCTTATTTTATTTTATTTCATAGTGCTTCAGAAACAAAGTTCACTATTAATTTCAGTCACTAAATTAACTTTCAATTTTCCGGTTTTATTAATTCTTTTGCTAAATTAAGTCAGAGTGTAGCGAAATTTATTACTTCTGACAAACATTCAGTTTTCACACAACACCTGTCAACCTTCAGCTGCCACGCTTTTAGTGCTAAATATATGTGCAGTGACCTTTCTTTTCAGTTATTATAGTAGTTGTCCATAGGACTGGCGACCGTAATTTTCCACAAATCTCAAATATCTAATTACGACTAGTTAATTGTTAACGTAACGACCGCACATTTACTTTCTTTATTAACTTTACCCTTTTTCAAAGTTAATTTCCACCAATTTCATTTGCATTTTTCCTTTCATTTAGATGTAACCCTTCCTCCCTCTTTACCAACAGATTAACTTCGGTGACGATTGCTTTCCCCAAATTTCCATTAGGTACACGCGGTTTAATTTTTCACTGTCATTAAGGTCGATAAGTGAGGGGGAGGTTATAAGAGGACCAAACAGCGAGGTCATCCGTCCGTGCCCTTTCAAAGGAACCATCCCGGCATTTGCTTGAAGCTATTTAGGGAAATCACGGAAAACGTATACCAGGATGGCCGGACGCGAGTTTGAACCGTCGTCCCCCGAATGTGAGTCCAACGTGCTATAACCACTGCGCCAACTCGCTCGGTGATAATAGTGTGCGCGTGCGACATACACCTCGTTGTGTACATTCGTCCAACACTCACTGGTTATAATCACCATTCACCTTTGGTGTTTCTGGAGGGAACGCTAACCAGCGCTCGGTACATGTAAAGTGTTGTTAAACCTGTTTCTTTGCCGTTGTTGAACAGGATGAGCTGTTCCAACAGGATAGCGCTCGCCCAGACACTGCCCCTAAAACTTAACATGCTCTGCAAGGTGTGCAGCAACCTCCCTCACCAGCACGATCTCCGGACTTGTCTTCAATCTGTTACTTCTGTGATATGATGGGACGAGGAGTGACTCGTCAACCACCAACTCTTACAGAACTGCGTGAAAGACCGAGCAGGTATGTACCCAGGACAGTATTCGCCATCTGCACGATCGACTGAATACCAGAGTCAGCGCCTGTACTGCCGCCCATGGAGACTACACCAAGTACGAATATGGTTATTTCAGCTGGTAAATGCACTTTCCCGAGATAGGCAAAGGTCTCGATTTCGAGTCTCGGTCTGGTCCACAGTTTTAATCTGCTAGACTTGCGAGCGAAAAGCAAAGGTTCCGAATTCGAGTCTCAGTGCCGCACATAGTTTTAATCTGCCAAGAAGCTTCCACAGCAATCTTAAATATAAGTGCCAAAAAGAAGAGCAGTACCGGTTAGTTAATACCTTTTTGACGGGTGTTGCCACTTTCTTTCTTTGCACGCATCGTTTCAGTTTGAGCAGTAACCCCTCCATCTACATGTTGTCGTACGCTGCCGTCGGGAGGAGAGAAACTACCGATGCTTTTAGTTTCTTTTGGAATCCGTCCTCTATGTAGGATGCTTACGACAGTATCTGCATATTCCCTTTTGTGAGATTGTGAGAGGAGTGAATGTGGTATGAGGCAAATGACGCAGGTCGAATGCAAATGTCGGGCAAATCATCAATATTACTCTGTTTACACATAAAAAATACGCTTTACCAAGTTTTATGTGGGACATATTGTCCCAGAACTAAACTGAAAATAGTTTCTCCCTGCCAGTTTGCTTCAAATGGCTCTGAGCACTATGAGACTTAACATCTGAGGTCATCAGTCCCCTTGAATTTAGAACTACGTAAACCTAACTAACCTAAGGACCTCACACACACATCCATGCCTGAGGCAGGATTTTGAACCTGCGACCGTAGCGGTCGCGCGGTTCCGGACTGAAGCGCCTCGAACCGCTCTGCCACAGCGGCCGGCTCTGCCGGTTTCGAACAAGGTTTTCGAGAGGTTTGGTTGTAAGGCATATTGCGGACGTGAAAATCCTCTCCCTTCTCTATTGTGATTACCTTCCTCCCACTACCGGCTCGCCTGGTGTATGTCAGAATAGTCTCTGATTGTACGATAGGAAATTACTCCAACAGACCCCTCTACATCGCGGAAAATAAGAAAAAAGAGGGACAGAAATTCGGCAATACTGTTCCAGAGAACAATAAAAAACCAAAACTTCGCAGAACAACGCACCATCAATCCGTCGAAAAGATGTGCAGAACTATAGACCTGTATCTCTAACGTCGATCAGTTGTAGAATTTTGGAACACGTATTATGTTCGAGTATAATGACTTTTCTGGAGACTAGAAATCTACTCTGTAGCAGTCAGCACGGTTTCGAAAAAGACGGTCGTGTGAAACCCAGCTCGCGCTATTCGTCCCCGAGACTCAGAGGGCCATAGACACGGGTTCACAGATAGATACCGTGTTTCTTGACTTCCGCAAGGCGTTCGATACAGTTCCCCACAGTCGTTTAATGAACAACGTAAGAGCATATGGACTATCAGACCAATTGTGTGGCCGGCCGCAGTGGCCGTGCGGTTAAAGGCGCTGCAGTCTGGAACCGCAGGACCGCTACGGTCGCAGGTTCGAATCCTGCTTCGGGCATGGATGTTTGTGATGTCCTTAGGTTAGTTAGGTTTAATTAGTTCTAAGTTATAGGGGACTAATGACCTCAGCAGTTGAGTCCCATAGTGCTCAGAGCCATTTGAACCATTTTTGAACCAATTGTGTGGATTGAAGAGTTCCTAGATAACAGAACGCAGAAAGTCATTCTCAATGGAGAGAAGTCTTCCGAAATAAGAGTGATTTCAGGTATGCCGCAGGGGAGTGTCGTAGGACCGTTGCTATTCACAATATACATAAATGACCTTGTGGATGACATCGGAAGTTCACTGAGGCTTTCTGCGGATGATGCTGTGGTATATCGAGAGGTTGTAACAATGGAAAATTGTACTGAAATGCAGGAGGATCTGCAGCGAATTGACGCATGGTGCAGGGAATGGAAATTGAATCTCAATGTAGACAAGTGTAGTGCGCTGCGAGTACATAGAAAGATAGATCCCTTATCATTTAGCTACAAAATAGCAGGTCAGCAACTGGAAGCAGTTTATTCGATAAATTATCTGGGAGTACGCATTAGGAGTGATTTAAAATGGAATGATGATATAAAGTTGATCGCTGGTAAAGCAGATGCCAGACTGAGATTCATTGGAAGAATCCTAAGGAAATGCAATCCGAAAAAAAGGAAGTAGGTTACAGTACGCTTGTTCGCCCACTGCTTGAATACTGCTCAGCAGTGTGGGATCCGTACCAGATAGGATTGATAGAAGAGATAGAGAAGATCCAACGGAGAGCAGCGCGCTTCGTTACAGGATCATTTAGTAATCGCGAAAGCGTTACGGAGATGATAGATAAACTCCAGTGGAAGACTCTGCAGGAGAGACGCTCAGTAGCTCGGTACGGGCTTTTGTTGAAGTTTCGAGAACATACCTTCACCGAAGAGTCAAGCAGTATATTGCTCCCTCCTACATATATCTCGCGAAGAGACCATGAGGATAAAATCAGAGAGATGAAAGCCCACACACAAGTATACCGACAATCCTTCTTTCCACGAACAATACGAGACTGAAATAGAAGGGAGAACCGATAGAGGTACTCAAGGTACCCTCCGCCATACACCGTCAGGTGGCTTGCGGAGTATGGATGTAGATGTAGATGTAGACAGCTGGATTTAATTCACAAGCATAGCCAGAGTTGAATTCGGAAAGGGGGCGGGTTAGGAATGTCACATTTTCTTACTTCCTCCTTGCCCCTGCTCACCAAAAATTATTTGCAGTTTTAACGTTCCAGGGCTGCATAGAATTTAATAATAACAATGACATTTATAAATTATTTGAATATAATAATAATATCTTTACGTTAATGTGCAGTACATTGCTTCAGCATAACTTACAAGATTAATAATTCATACGGTAGAAATTCGAATTTGGCGCTCACCATTACCAGTATTTCACTGAGCACTGTGACGGTGGACAGAGGTCTGCGAGCTTGAAAACAAAGGGAATGTTGTTTCTTACGTTGGAAATACGCAGTCTTTCTGCTGTTTTTATTTCCTAGCGGAGGGTCTTTCCCTGTACTGTTTTGCCTTACGAAACTTCCTTTGGTTAACCGCCTCTACCTGGGGACTCGCGATCAGTGTCAGATTTGTTGTTGGCGGTACGAATTGGCAACCTGAGAACGGGTGCTTTACCTTCCTCAAGTGCTCTCTGCAGCAGGTCGGTTTCCTGTGTTAAATATAGCTTTAATTTTCGTGATTCCTTGGTATTTTTAGACTGTTTTTATCCTGCTTTAGTTTCCAAAAATTATCTAAGGAGCTTGGAAGTTGACTTGCGTAAAAATACAAACGCTTTTAGTGATGTTAGTTGGTGGGTCGAAACAAGGCCCCGGGCGTAGACAACATTCCATTGGAACTACTGACGGCCTTGGGAGAGCCAGTCCTGACAAAACTCTACCATCTGGTGAGCGAGATGTATGAGACAGGTGGAATACCCTCAGACTTCAAGAAGAATATAATTCCAATCCCAAAGAAAGCAGGTGTTGACAGATGTGAAAATTACCGAACTATCAGTTTAATAAGTCACAGCTGCAAAATACTAACGCGAATTCTTTACAGACGAATGGAAAAACTGGTAGGAGCCGACCTCGGGGAAGATAACTTTGGATTCCGTAGAAATGTTGGAACACATGAGGCAATACTGACCCTACGACTTAGAAAATAGATTAAGGAAAGGCAAACCTACGTTTCTAGCATTTGTAGACATAGAGAAAGCTTTTGACAATGTTGACTGGAATACTCTCTTTCAAATTCTAAAGATGGCAGGGGTACAATACAGGGAGCGAAAGGCTATTTACAATTTGTACAGAAACCAGATGGCAGTTATAAGAGTCGAGGGGCATGAAAGAGAAGCAGTGGTTGGGAAGGGAGTGAGACAGGGTTGTAGCCTCTCCCAGATGTTATTCAATCTGTATATTGAGCAAGCAATAAAGGAAACAAAAGAAAAATTCGGAGTAGGTATTAAAATCCATGGAGAAGAAATAAAAACTTTGAGGTACGCCGATGACATTGTAATTCTATCAGAGACAGCAAAGGACTTGGAAGAGCAGTTGAACGGAATGGATAGTGTCTTGAAAGGAGGATATAAGGTGAACATCAACAAAAGCAAAACGAGGATAATGGAATGTAGTCGAGTTAACTCGGGTGATGCTGAGGGAATTAGATTAGGAAATGAGACACTTAAAGTAGTAAAGGAGTTTTGCTATTTGGGGAGCAAAATAACTGATGATGGTGGAAGTAGAGAGGATATAAAATGTAGACTGGCAATGGCAAGGAAAGCGTTTCTGAAGAAGAGAAATTTGTTAACATCGAGTATAGATTTAAGTGCCAGGAAGTCATTTCTGAAAGTATTTGTATGGAGTGTAGCCATGTATGGAAGTGAAACATGGACGGTAAATAGTTTGGACAAGAAGAGAATAGAAGCTTTCGAAATGTGGTGCTATAGAAGAATGCTGAAGATTAGATAGGTAGATCACATAACTAATGAGGAGGTATTGCATAGAAGTGGGGAGAAGAGGAGTTTGTGGCACAACTTGACAAGAAGAAGGGACTGGTTGGTAGGACATGTTCTGAGGCATCAAGGGATCACCAGTTTAGTATTGGAGGGCAGCGTGGAGGGTAAAAATCGTAAAGGGAGACCAAGAGATGAATACACTAAGCAGATTCAGAAGGATGTAGGCTGCAGTAGGTACTGGGAGATAAAGAAGCTTGCACAGAATAGAGTAGCATGGAGAGCTGCATCAAACCAGTCTCAGGACTGAAGACCACAACAACAAACAACATTTGGTGGGAGGCAGATTATGCTTCCTAGGGCCCTTCCCTTCCCCCTCCTCTCCCGCCCACACCTCTCCCCTGGATCCGCACCTGGGTTTATCACTAACACGTGGTAAAACTTTGTGAGTGTCATTTAACCTGAACTGGAGGCAGTGGTGAAATATGGAAGAGCGCGGTTACAGCTTAGAAAGGCCTGAATTGTGGAGTAACTGCCGGTCGGAACAGTATGCTGCCATAATAAAGTATAGAGTCTGTCAATTACTGATTAGCTTTTGGAGTCCTTCTAAAGCGAGAATTTGGGACGTACTGCCGCCGAGGGGGTCTTTGTTGGAAATGTTGGGTTCGCTTCAGCAGTTACCAGACAGCGCCAGGCAAGAGGCTGTACTGCGCATGCGCAGCTACGATGACGTAGGCAGCCCGTGCTGGTGCTTGCTCTGCTCATACGCTATTCGTCGCATTTCTGGTGGACTTTCGTGCTTGGTGGGGCATCACGTGACCATGTGCAGCCCTGCGGCATGTTGTTGAGAGGACATACAGAGTTGTACTTATAGCAATTGTTTTTTCATATCCCACGTAGATAAAGGATGCAAATAAGGAAGCAGTTCTTGGCAAAATATCATTTCAAAATTAGACTTCACAGTTCGAAGTACCATAAAAGTTTGCTATGGGGTGAATGTGACAGATTTTTTTTTTAATTCGTACTCTGCAATATTGTTACGTAGCATTTCCAACAGGTTTACATCTACACAGCACTACAAAAAACTAGTAAGGTGGAATACAAATTTATTGAAGAGAGAAAAAAAAACAGTTTCTTGTGTAGCTTACACCGGAATAAAGGACAATAAATTTCATGACTATTTCAAAATGTGTAAAAAATTAACAAGGTTGTCTGTGAGGCAAAGAAACTGTACAACTGACGGTTTATATTCTACTCTAGGATTAAATATTAAGCCATGTGTGCAGTTAAAACGATAAAACACGGTATGCTGCCAGTCTACAATTTAGCATAGAATGGAAATCTATAAATTTAAGACGTAAACACAAATTAAGAAATAACTTCAGGTCTAGAGGAAGTACTAGACAAGTGCCTTGTGATCGAAAAACACTTTCACAGAAGGCAGATTTGTAAAATTCTGCTACAGCTGTCATTATATTTGAAACAAAATATTTAGTTCAAAACTACTGACCAAATTTGCCTACTTAGTCAGCTACAAGTAGATGTTTACGTATGGTCATATGTATATAACATTAAGAGATCTTACAGTGTCATAAAAGGAACAGGACATCAGAGACTAGTCCAGCCAGCATCGGAATTTCATAAAGCATACTAAAATGCTTCATTCCGCTCTAATTGCACATTTCTATGTCAAGATTGACACTGAAGTACCTGATATTTAGCTTTTCATGTGGTTTTCGTGATACCAATTTTCTCAGAGGTCCAGTACTGTATTCTCATGTTTGGTTCTTTATTATGGTATAATGTCATTCGACCTAGAAAGTGAAAATTTGTACTTGAAATTGAACGAAGTCGAAAGTAGCCAATAGTGCGGAATGAAACACTTCGTTTCAAATAAACTAACTGCCTCAGCGGAAAAAAATAATAGAAGCAAATTTCTCTACAAAACAGACAGAAGTAGCTTCATTAAGACGTTAATGGTTCATTGCTAATAACGTGGAAATAATATAAAATCAGCAAATTGAAACTACTAACTTATTTTGGTCTTTCATGGTTATGAGAATGTAAATTAATTCACTTGATGGCTCCCGGCCACAGAAATCTGTGTTGATTTCCTTTGACGTGGGAGCTGTAAACGAAGAGATCAGCAGTATTACGAAGACACGGAACATACACACGAGTCATGTGGGGAAGGATCCCCTTCCACTATAACTCAGCTTGCTTTGCGCATGCGCGAATCTGGCAGCTTGGGCGCGCCGGAAAAATTTTTCCGGGTAGCTTCTGGCTACTTGCTGCTACTGCTCATACAGCAAACAGCCACGCTTCAAGTAGCCAGAAGCGGGAGGAAGGCACTGCTCATACGGGAATTCAGCTCTGCGCATGCGCACGAGCCCGCTGGCAACTGCTCGTACGACCCTATCTGTGCTGCCGTGCAGGTGATGGGCTGCCTGCGAGGTGACGGAGGGTCGGTCCTAACCCTGAAGGAGACGCCCAAGACGCTCGCAGGTAGCGGGGTAAATTCCGCACAGTCAGCTGGGGGAGTCGGAGGGTGCTTGGCGAGTCGCGAGGGAACCGCCGGGGGCTGCGTGCTTACACACACACACACACACACACACACACACACACACTACGAGGACCGCACTGCCGGCTTACGAGCGCCTTCCAAAATCCGCGTGGCCCGACCGCGATTAACCGCTGGCCTAAGAGAAATATTATACACGAACAAGAATTTTCTCCTGACGTCTGAGATATATGGTGTAGTCTTCCCACTTTTAAGTTGCCTTCTGAAATTTACAGAACATTCGTTTTGCTCCGGCATAAATTCTGCTCCCCCCCGACCCTACGCTCTTTCAGTTTCATTAACTTGTACGCTTCGGAGGTCATAGTTTGCTCCGTAAATTACAGGCAGCTCGTTTCCGGTATCTATTCTTCTACCTCACTGCTTCCTCTGTCAGTAACACAGTGTCTTGCATTGTGCTTTGGAATTAATTACTTTCAGTTGTTTTTGGAGGATATCGCTCACTAAGTACGTGGATTAATTTTTAGGCAGTACAAGAAAGTAAAAAATAAAAACAGTTACCTGCATCAGCCACTTTTATTTTCTTCCAGTACGCGTTTCCTAGTCTTTCATCTCATCTTCAGATAACTACTGGATTTCATGACAATTTCTGTTCCTTGGTGTAGTCAGTTGTATGTTTTACAGTTTGTCCAGCAAAAAAGAACACAGGGTCATTGAACAGCCCCCAGAATTTGAACCATTAATGCGGATTAATTAATGAGTTCAGAGATCGCATCAGATCTCTGGACTGGTTTTGTTTCGTGTTTGTGTCCTATTCCGAGATAAAAATGTGTAAAGGTAATGAGCCTGAAGAAGAGAAATTTGTTAACATCGAGTATAGATTTAAGTGCCAGGAAGTCGTTTCTGAAAGTATTTGTATGTAGTGTAGCCGTGTATGAAAGTGAAACATGGATGATAAATAGTTTGGACAAGAAGAAAATAGAAGCTTTCGAAATGTGGTGCTACAGAAGAATGCTGAAGATTAGATGGGTAGACCACATAACTAATGAGGAGGTATTGAACAGAATTGGGGAGAAGAGGAGTTTGTGGCACAACTTGACAAGAACAAGGGACCGGTTGGTAGGACATGTTCTGAGGTATCAAGGCATCACAAATTTAGCATGGGAAGCCAGCGTGGAGGGTAAAAATCGTAGAGGGAGACCAAGAGATGAATACACTAAGCAGATTCAGAAGGATGTAGGTTGCAGTAAGTACTGGAGATGAAGAAGCTTGATAGAGGAGCATGGAGAGCTGCATCAAACCAGTCTGTGGACTGAAGACCACAACAACAACAACAACAACAATGAACCTCAGCGTACTTTGCACTGGAACATCTACGAACAAGTATAAAGCAAAACAGAAGCAACATCCAGCAAAAGAAATTCCAATGTAACTACCTGATACACCTGATGATGAGGGTGTAAGTCCTCGAAACGCGTCGGAGAAGGAATTAAAGTCGCTGAGAGATGATTATTTTTTTACTTTCTAAATAGTCATAGTTTTCTAATCAGAACCCTACAGGGACAGCATAAAAAAGCCAGTAAGCATTTTCTTTAAGTAGATATTTATTAATTATGCTACCAGTCACAGCACTATTGCAGCATTAAGATATAATGATACTAAAACGCGACGCGGTTTCTAGTAAGTTCCCCTCGTCTTCATACGGACTGCATACATTTGTTCTCTTGTTTAATGTATATAACGTATATTGCACTGCGTTCTTTGGGTGGGAGAGTATTCGGAGATTAGTACCATATCATCTGCTTCACGACCTCCAACGACTGTAAGCTTCATGCCTGAAGTAGTGTGGGACACACTCGTAGCGTTATAATGATGTTATAACTTAACTGCGTGACAAGCGTCGACGTAGAGGTCACGAAAGCCGAACATACTTCAGCTCGACAAGGATGAGGCCGGAAGCAGAAGTGACGTTTAAAAAAAAAAAAGAATATCGTAGCAGCCGAACTTACCGTCCATCGTAAACTATCAAGCCACAAAGAATACGTTTCACGATATGAAGTGCATAGGAGGACGGAAGTCATTTGGAGAAGCGTAAAACCGCTTCCTGGACGGGATTTGAACTCCGCTCCCTCGGCATACGAGTCTACTGTCCCGAGTCCCACGCAACACCGCAAGACGAATTGTCAACGAGGCACCGGATGAATGTCTGGAACCTTGTATACGGCCACGCTTTTCACCGCTGCGAACCTGTAGGCACAGGTATATGCAAATCCGCAAATAACAGTTAACGAGCAATTTTCTTTTCCCCCTCCTATAATCAACACCACTCTGAACAGCGGGTGGTCCTCGTCCCAACGGAGCTGTTCTTATTTATCTCTGCGTGTATCTAGCCGAGCTGTGGGAACTGCATTTGCCATTATTTTTCTCGTTAACACGCTGCAAAGGCGGGACACTTCGCACGTTGTGTTAACAAAATATGCCCGTAAATGTGATAACATCCGACGTGAATTCTTGCATTGCAATCCTTTTAGTGGCCGCACAATGGTTTTCGCTAGGTGCCCGGCGGGGGCGACACCAGAAGCTTGGTACTGCAAAGGTTTAGTAATCTCTTTTTATGGGCACATTTAATAAACATCAGAAACGACAGCAATTCGTGACTGAATTATAGGAATTCACGTTTGCCTGTCAAACATTTTTTTATTTTAATGCCAAAAGATGTTTCGGCATATTTGTGGCATCATCGGAGGGAACTTTCACTCAGGCCTGTTTAAGTAATAATTCTTGGAACCAAAAAATGGGCCTAAAACGTTTAATGTCTATTGTGATAATTATCTTACTCTGTAAAATGTTGGTTTCTGCAGGACCTTCTTTATATGATTGCAACGAAATGACAACTCCTGACTTTCGTAACAGTAATGTCGGATCTCCCTTTTTCCAATAATGTTTACAGTATGAAATCTTTAAGCCTCTGTGACTACGTCATGATGTGCTGTCTGTAGGCGTTCCTTTCGAATTCTTCTACAGACGATTGTTTCGTTGTGTTTTCGACGTTTCTGCAGCACACTTGATCGGCATTGTCTAAGATTCACCGTCCATTACAACTGGGAGAGGAGTGCTGGAGAGAGAAACTTTAGCGAATTTAATCCCTCCATTTTTGCCAAGGCAGAGAATGGGCAATCTGTTGTTCTCATGCAGTGTTACTTTAAAGGAACGGATGTGTAAGTGGCTTACTGATACAAAAAACACAGAGAAGTAGTGAGGAGATCAAAGAAAAACTGGGAATGAACTGTATAGATGTAGCAGTCAGGGCGAACAGGCTTAGATGGTGGGGTCATGTTACACGCATGAGAGAAGCAAGGTTACCCAAGAGACTCATGGGTTCAGCAGTAGAGAGTAGGAGGAGTCGGGGTAGACCAAGGAGAAGGTACCTGGATTCGGTTAAGAACGATTTTGAAGTAATAGCCTTAACATCAGAAGAGGCACCAATGTTAGCACTGAATAGGGGATCATGGAGGAATTTTATAAGGGGGACTATGCTCCATACTGAACGCTGAAAGGCATAATCAGTCTTAAATGATGATGATGATGATGAGTAGTGCCTGTATAAATAAAAATTCAAAGGTGATATTAATGAAGAGCAGGTGACAATGAGAACAAACTTTTCCAAATGCCTCCTGTATTTGAGCGGAAGGCCAAGAACGAAGTGCACGGATTAAAAGGGGTGTAAGGCAGAGATGTAGTCTTTCAGTCCTGCCGTTCAGTTTATACATCGAAGAAGCAATGACGGAAATAAGAGAAAATTTCAACAGTGAGGAATTAAAATTCAAGGTGAAAGGATATCAATGTAAAAATTCGCTTCTGGTATTGTTATCCTCAGTTAAAACCGAGAAGAATTATAGGAACTATTGAATGGAATGAACAGTCTGATGAGTACAAAAAATCGATTGAGAGTAAATCGAAGAAAGAGGAAAGAAATGAGAAGTAACAGACATGAGTACAGCGAGGAACTTATCAAGATTGATGGTGACAAAGTAGATGAAGTTAAGGTATTCCGCTACCTAGGCATGAAAATAACCCACGACGGACGGAGCGAGGAGGACTTAGAAAGCTGACTAGCACTGGCAAAAAGGGCATTCCTGGCCAAGAGAAGACTACTACTATCAAACATATGTCTTAATTTGAGGAAGAAATTTCTGAGAAAGTACGTTTGGAGCACAGCATTGTATGTTAGTGAGACATGGACTGCAAGAAAACAGCTATAAGAGAGAAACAAAGTACTTGAGATGTGGTGCTGCAGAGGAACGTTGAATATTAGGTGGACTGGTAAGGTAAGGAATGAGGATGATCTTCCATGGTACTAGGGGGAGCAACAGAGGGTAAAAACCGTGGAAGGAGACAGAGATTGGATTACATTCAGCAAATAATTGAGGGCGTATGTCGCAAGTGCTGCTCTGAGATGAAAAGGTCGGTACAGGACAGAAATCACAGCATCAGACCAGTCAGAAGCTTATTTAAAAAAAAAAAAAAAAATACACACACACACACACACAGAGGGATCTTCAGAGGTAATGGTCCAGATTGCTGTACACACCGGTACCTCTAATGCCCAGTAGCACGTCCTCTAGCATTGATGCATGCCTGTATTCGTCGTGGCATACTATCCACAAGTTCATGAAGACACTGTTGTTCCAGATGGTCAAACTCCTCAACGGCGATTCGGCGTAGATCCCTCAGAGTGGTTAGTGGGTCACGTCTTCCATAAGCTGCCCTTTTCAGTCTGTCCCAGGCTTGTTCGATAGGGTTCCTGTCTGGAGAATATGCTGGCCACTCTAGTCGAGTGATGTCGTTATCCTGAAGGAAGTCATTCACAATATGTGCACGATGGGGGCGCGAATTGTCGTCCATGAAGACGAATGTCTCGTCAATATGTTGCCGATATGGTTGCACTATCGGTCGGAGGATCGTACAGCCGTTACGGCGCCTTCCATGGCCATCAGCAGCATACGTCGGCCCCACGTAATGCCACCCGAAAATAGCAGGGAACCTCCGTCTTGCTGCACTCTCTGGACAATGTCTCTAAGGCGTTGACTCCAAACACGTCTCCGACGATTGCTTGGTTGAAAGCCTATGCGACACTCATCGATGAAAAGACCATGATGCCAGTCCTGAGCGTCGACATGTTGTTGGGCCCATCTGTACCGCGCTGCATAGTGTCGTGGTTGCAAAGATTGACACCATGGACGTCGGGAGTGAAGTTGTGCATAGTGCGGACAGTTTGAGTCGTAGCACGACCTCCTGTGGCTGCACGAAAAGCATTATTCAACATGGTGACGTTGCTGTCATGGTTCCTCCGCGCCATAATCCGTACGCAGCGGTCATCCCCGGCAGTAGCCCTTGGACGGCCTAAGAGAGAGGCATGTCATCGACAGTTCCTGTCTCTCTGTATCTCCTCCATGTCTGAACAACATCGTTTTGGTTTACCCCGAGACGCCTGGACGTTTCCCTTGTTGAGAGCCCTTCCTGTCATAAAGTAACAATGCGGACGCGATCGAACCGCTGTATTGACCGTCTAGGCATGGTTGGACTAAAGACAACACGGGCCGTGTACCTCCTTCCTGGTGGAATGACTGGAAAAGCTGTCGGACCCCTTCCCCAACGTCTATCTTCAGGAGTTCTGGGAATTGGGGTGATGCAAAACTTTATGTGTGTAGTTCCACTGAAAAGTGACTGCGTTACTATTACTTAGAGAGCTGTGAGCAGTAGACATCTGAGACCGAAGTTTTGGTAAATGCATGCACTTATTCATTATGTCGACTGGCACTAATCCTCACATTATCCATTCCGATTAAGTTTAAGAAATACGTAAAAGCCAAACCGGTTTTCGAGGGAACTGAAAATGTTTATTGTTGTACATATCAAGGCTGATTTTTGACTGATAAAGGAAGAGAAGACGAGAGGAAGCAAAACTAAGGTTTAACGTTTCGTCGACGATAAGGTCATCAGAGACGCAGCACAAGCTCAGATTGGGGGGAAGGATGGATTAGGAAATCGATAGCATACTACTGAAGGGAACCATCACGGCATTCGTCGTATGCGATTTAGGTAAAATACGCAGGACCTAAATCTGGATGGCCTGACTGGGATTTGATTCTCCGTCAACAGGAATACGAGTCCAATGGCTGACTACCGCATAATGTCTGTCGTATTGCCGGAATTAGGAAAATAGAGTGTTTCGGAATACGTTAAGCGAGGCACGAAAATATGATATTAAGCAGCATGTGGACTAGGGAGAATGGAGAAAAGATACGTACACCGAAGACAGGGGAGATACGCGGCTAAACGACCGAAAGATGAGCTAATAAAAATATGGAGGAGTGAACACAGAGAATGTTATGATAACACCTCTTTCTCTTGAGCATGAATAAGAAAACAGTTGCTCAGAGAGACACAAGATACTGAACATTTCTTTAAGGCTCTATACATGGCATTTCTAAATTGCTGTTGCATCCTTTTACACCCTTCTCCCGTCCTTGCTAGATTCGTTTATAAATCACAGTGACTCTGGTACGTTTGGCATTCTTGATGCTGAGAGACAACCGCAACAAATAATTTTCAGATGTTTATTTGTGCACTCGACACTTATTCTTCCAGTGAAGGCCTACACACAAGCGTTGTGTCTTGTTGCCAAAGGAGTTAGATGCCTACAAATGTATTAATTCCCAGAGTCACAAATTAATGTCTGTTACTATTAAAGCCTGCGTAAGGTGTTCGTTCTTCTAGGACAGCTCTAATTCATTTCTGAACGCGAGTGTCCACTATAAGCCCTCAAAGCGTATTAGGAGAATATGATTCCTCCGGTATTTTCACATTAACTTGCTGTATCTTTGAGCGTACTTCCCGTCACGTTTCCATAATCACCACTAGGGACTATTTAATTTGTGAGCCTGGCTAAGTGGCTTTTAATGTCGACTAAGTAGAGATGTTTCTTCTGCTCTCTGTATGCATCATAAACCTTATGTTGTTTGAAAATGACTGATCATCGAGGTATTTTTCTCATTTTTGGAAAGAAGAGAACACATTTGGTGCCGTATCGGTGGTAAACAATACGTGCTCCAAAAAGTCCCTCTGGAAGGACGATCGTACTTCTTTCTATGTGCAACAGTACGAGAAGCTGCATTTTCCGTCCCAGGGAATGGTTTTCACGGACCTTCGACGCAGAATTGAAGTTTTCAATTCTGATGAACATGTTGTTGTTGTTGTGGTCTTCAGTCCTGAGACTGGTTTGATGCAGCTCTCCATGCTACTCTATCCTGTGCAAGCTTCTTCATCTCCCAGTATCTACTGCAACCTACATCCTTCTGAATCTGCTTAGTGTATTCATCTCTTGGTCTCCCTCTACGATTTTTACCCTCCACACTGCCCTCCAATGCTAAATTTGTGATCCCTTGATGCCTCAAAACATGTCCTACCAACCGATCCCTTCTTCTAGTCAAGTTGTGCCACAAACTTCTCTTCTCCCCAATCCTATTCAATACCTCCTCATTAGTTACGTGATCTACCCACCTTATCTTCAGCATTCTTCTGTAGCACCACATTTCGAAAGCTTCTATTCTCTTCTTGTCCAAACTAGTTATCGTCCATGTTTCACTTCCATACATGGCTACACTCCATACAAATACTTTCAGAAACGACTTCCTGACACTTAAATCTATACTCGATGTTAACAAATTCCTCTTCTTGAGAAACGCTTTCCTTGCCATTGCCAGTCTACATTTTATATCCTCTCTACTTCGACCATCATCGGTTATTTTACTCCCTAAATAGCAAAACTCCTTTACTACTTTAAGTGTCTCATTTCCTAATCTAATTCCCTCAGCATCACCCGACTTAATTTGACTACATTCCATTATCCTCGTTTTGCTTTTGTTGATGTTCATCTTATATCCTCCTTTCAAGACACTGTCCATTCCGTACAACTGCTCTTCCAAGTCCTTTGCTTTCTCTGACAGAATTACAATGTCATCGGCGAACCTCAAAGTTTTTACTTCTTCTCCCTGAACTTTAATACCTACTCCGAATTTTTCTTTTGTTTCCTTTACTGCTTGCTCAATATACAGATTGAATAACATCGGGGAGAGGCTACAACCCTGTCTTACTCCTTTCCCAACCACTGCTTCCCTTTCATGCCCCTCAACTCTTATAACTGCCGTCTGGTTTCTGTACAAACTGTAAATAGCCTTTCGCTCCCTGTATTTTACCCCTGCCACCTTCAGAATTTGAAAGAGAGTATTCCAGTTAACATTGTCAAAAGCTTTCTCTAAGTCTACAAATGCTAGAAATGTAGGTTTGCCTTTTCTTAATCTTTCTTCTAAGATAAGTCGTAAGGTCAGTATTGCCTCACGTGTTCCAACATTTCTACGGAATCCGAACTGATCTTCCCCGAGGTCAGCTTCTACTAGTTTTTCCATTCGTCTGTAAAGAATTCGCGTTAGTATTTTGCAGCTGTGACTTATTAAACTGATAGTTCGGTAATTTTCACATCTGTCAACACCTGCTTTCTTTGGGATTGGAATTATTATATTCTTCTTGAAGTCTGAGGGTATTTCGCCTGTCTCATACATCGTGCTCACCAGATGGTAGAGTTTTTTCATGACTGGCTCTCCCGAGGACATCAGTAGTTCAAATGGAATGTTGTCTACTCCCGGGGCCTTGTTTCGACTCAGGTCTTTCAGTGTTCTGTCAAACTCTTCACGCAGTATCTTATCTCCCATTTCGTCTTCATCTACATCCTCTTCCATTTCCATAATATTGTCCTCAAGTACATCGCCCTTGTATAAACCCTCTATATACTCCTTCCACCTTTCTGCCTTCCCTTCTTTGCTTAGAACTGGGTTGCCATCTGAGCTCTTGATATTCATACAAGTGGTTCTCTTCTCTCCAAAGGTCTCTTTAATTTTCCTGTAGGCAGTATCTATCTTACCCCTAGTGAGACAAGCCTCTACATCCTTACATTTGTCCTCTAGCCATTCCTGCTTAGCCATTTTGCACTTCCTGTCGATATCATTTTTGAGACGTTTGTATTCCTTTTTGCCTGCTTCATTTACTGCATTTTTATATTTTCTCCTTTCATCAATTAAATTCAATATTTCTTCTGTTACCCAAGGATTTCTATTAGCCCTCGTCTTTTTACCTACTTGATCCTCTGCTGCCTTCACTACTTCATCCCTCAGAGCTACCCATTCTTCTTCTACTGTATTTCTTTCCCCCATTCCTGTCAATTGTTCCCTTATGCTCTCCCTGAAACTCTCTACAACCTCTGGTTCTTTCAGTTTATCCAGGTCCCATCTCCTTAAATTCCCACCTTTTTGCAGTTTCTTCAGTTTCAATCTGCAGTTCATAACCAATAGATTGTGGTCAGAATCCACATCTGCCCCAGGAAATGTCTTACAATTTAAAACCTGGTTCCTAAATCTCTGTCTTACCATTATATAATCTATCTGATACCTTTTAGTATCTCCAGGATTCTTCCAGGTATACAACCTTCTTTTATGATTCTTGAACCAAGTATTGGCTATGATTAAATTATGCTCTGTGCAAAATTCTACAAGGCGGCTTCCTCTTTCATTCCTTCCCCCCAATCCATATTCACCTACTATGTTTCCTTCTCTCCCTTTTCCTACTGACGAATTCCAGTCACCCATGACTATTAAATTTTCGTCTCCCTTCACTACCTGAATAATTTCTTTTATCTCGTCATACATTTCATCTATTTCTTCATCATCTGCAGAGCTAGTTGGCATATAAACTTGTACTACTGTAGTAGGCATGGGCTTTGTGTCTATCTTGGCCACAATAATGCGTTCACTATGCTGTTTGTAGTAGCTAACCCGCACTCCTATTTTTTTACTCATTATTAAACCTACTCCTGCATTACCCCTATTTGATTTTGTATTTATAACCCTGTAATCACCTGACCAAAAGTCTTGTTCCTCCTGCCACCGAACTTCACTAATTCCCACTATATCTAACTTTAACCTATCCATTTCCCTTTTTAAATTTTCTAACCTACCTGCCCGATTAAGGGATCTGACATTCCACGCTCCGATCCGTAGAACGCGAGTTTTCTTTCTCCTGATAACGACGTCCTCCTGAGTAGTCCCCGCCCGGAGATCCGAATGGGGGACTATTTTACCTCCGGAATATTTTACCCAAGAGGACGCCATCATCATTTAATCATACAGTAGAGCTGCATGTCCTCGGGAAAAATTACGGCCGTAGTTTCCCCTTGCTTTCCGCCGTTCGCAGTACCAGCACAGCAAGGCCGTTTTGGTTAATGTTACAAGGCCAGATCAGTCAATCATCCAGACTGTTGCCCCTGCAACTACTGAAAAGGCTGCTGCCCCTCTTCAGGAACCACATGTTTGTCTGGCCTCTCAACAGATACCCCTCCGTTGTGGTTGTACCTACGGTACGGCCATCTGTATCGCTGAGGCACGCAAGCCTCCCCACCAACGGCAAGGTCCATGGTTCATGGGGGGGCTGATGAACATATGTGGCGCAATTCCACTGATTATCACTAATTCCCAAATATACTTTGTGCTACCTAAGTCTCATGAGCCATCGCAGTGCCGTCCAAAGAGCCGTCTCCTTGTTACGTTGCAACACGAATGTCTCACTTGCCCATAGCTGAAATCCAGCGCTCATTCTGAACAAACTTCTCGAGCCAACAAGCGTTGTACTTTTAGGTACAGTATAATCCATGTATTGTGCTGCAGATGCAGTGCACTGCTGGCTTCGAGTTTAATGGATTGACAAATTTCTGCTGATAAGGCTTGGCGAGGATGTAAAATTTTAAAGTATCATAACGCTGGTGTTATTTCGTGAAGCGTTGCAACGTGGAAAGTGCGTCTCTTGATGTGCACCGTTGTCCGTGTGAAACTGTAGATTCTTACTGCAAGGGTACGTCTAATATGATGCGGGACGACAAAAGGAAGAAACGTTACATTATCTGCCGTTGACAATTCGGTCACCAGAGATATAATATCAGCTCAGTTGGCCAAGGATGAGGAAGGCAAGTGGCTATGCCTGTGAGGAAACAAACCTGGAGTGCGCCTAAATCAATTTAATCCTTCACTGAAAGAATTTTACCGACATCAAACATAGGCCTCAGTTTTAGGATGGTATTTGTCAGATTGTACGTCTGGGAAACAGCATTGCATGGAATTGAATTGTGCGACTGTAGGAAAACCGAAATAGAAGAGAATAGAAGCTTGATACGTCATGTTACAGAAGGGCGCTGAAAATTAAGTGGACATCTAAGATCAGAAATGAGAAGGCTCTCTGCACATTCGTCGAGCAAAGGAATATGTCGAAAACACGGAGTAGAAGAAGGAATACGGTGATGGGACATTGTTTTAAAACTTCAGGCAATTATATTCCGTGGTACTGCAGACTACAGGGAGCCGTAGAGGCAAAAACAGAGAATGGAATATCTCATACAACTAAGGATGAAGGGTTAAGTCTAATCTCTGATGAAGCGATTGGCATAGAAGTGGAAGTCGTGCTGGGCCAAATCAAACCATTCAGTAGATTAAAACTTTATCCATTATGCATGAGGAACACTGCGACTGTGATGAATAAAAGTTTCTTGAAATTACTGCAGCCAGCCGCCTTTTGTTTTGTTCTTCAATTCTTTTACTACCCAATTACCCGGTTTCGAACCGGCTAGCGAGTCATCATTAGATGATACATAATTATTTTCGTCTGCAGCAGTGTGGGAGACGTGTAGCTGTGGCAAGATATACGAACGAAACATGTAAGCAATGAGTGTGCTGAGAACTATTCACATTATGCGATAGATTTTGTTGCTTTACCTACATTTATTAGTTGATTGGATGTTGGTGTACACTGCTGCAGACAAGCAATAAATATGTACCATCTGATGATGTGAATCGCTAGGCGGTTCGCAACCGGTAATGTCATAGTAAATGAATTGAAGAACATAAGAAAAGGCGACTTGATTGTAGTAATTTCAAGAAACCTTTACTCAGTAGATTGATGAAAAAAAAGAGAAACAAAGTAGACAAAACCAGCGAAAACGTAGATCTGAAGGTTGCATGAGAATTTGAACCTTACTCTTTCCAAATTCAAATCAAGTGCCTTCACCACATAGCGATCTTACTCGGCGCTGAGAACAGTTAACGCCACAGAGTTTCTAATCGTGTCTTTGCCAATAGAATTCTGCGAATCCTGTAACGCTAAAATCACGCTTTGTAATGGGAAGCATTTTCTGGTTGACTGAGTAATTATACTGAGCAGTCTTTCAATCTATCATCCCAGCAGCAGCACAGACCTGTGTTGTTCGGAAAAGATAAAGTAATGAGAGAGCATCCTCATCCTTTGAGACAGTGGATGTGCGACTGTAAGCGTTTAGGAAGACTTACAGCGAATTTGGAAGTACTAGTGAAGCAGATGACTGGTGGTGAAGAAACTACCAGAATCGAAGAGAGATTGGTGACGTAACTTCTTTCTGGTTAACGCTTCTGTCGGCTGTCATGTTAGGTACGCACACAGTGCCCCATTCGTCCCACATTCTAATGTTAGAAATGTCCTCAGTCTGCGTGTTTTCATGGAAATAGCTTTTATCTGGAACGAATAATACAAGAGGAGAGATAATAGTCAACACTTCTACACCTACGTCTACATATATACCCAGCTAGCCACTATAAATGTATGGCACAAGGTACCTTGTTCAAATATTATCGAATTTCTGGCCTACTTTATCCGCATGTTGAGTGAAGGACAAATGATTAACTATATACCTCTGCACGTACCATAATCCCTTTATTTAGTCTCATGATCCCTATGCTAGATGTACACGGTGGACAAAGTGAAATTGCCTCGGAATATATATCATGCACCTTAAGATAGGCAACCCAACTTACTGTATGCAGATGAAGTAAGTGGATTTGCCTATCTTAAGGTGCATGAAATATTTTCTGTGCCAGTTTTACTTTGTCCACCCAGCGCGATGGTATCAACATACCAGTCGCACAATGTTTTCTACTGCCAGATCTCTAAATTTACCCAACAGTATTAAACTGCATCTTTCTTCCAAGCACTCCTATTTAGCTCGTCTAGCATTTCTGTTACACTTTTGTACTGTACCAACCTGTTACGAATCTAACAGCTCGTCTCTGAATTAGTTCGATGTCTGTCGTCATGTTTCCCTGAAAAGGACTCCAAACACTGGAACATTATTCTAGACTTGGTCGCAGTTACGTCACGGTTCAGCCTTAGACCTATATTTGGAGATGCTCACTAAAAAGCTAGGTAGAATCGGAAAAATAAGTTCTCCTTTGTTCGTGAAAGATATGTCTCTCAGATCATAGCGTATGATTTGACTGCATAGACATGCCAACTTCACGAAGAGAACTAGTAACCTTTTTCAGAGAGAGTTTCTCTAACGCGGGAAAAAGGAAGAAATTACAGTTCCAAAAGCTGGTCTGATTACCAGAGCGTATTGGTAGGGATGTTCGTATCGAAGTTTTGAGCTCTCGCCTTCTTTGCTCTTGTGAGCTACGGTGGAGGGGGGGGGGGGGGACTGGGCATTTCAGCGGTACGTCAAATCCCGTTAGTAGGCGTCTTCTCCAGCAAACTGCACTGACAAGGACAAAAATCACGGTTACCGTCAGAAAAAAAACTCAGGTACAACTTGTCATCAAATATCGAACTGATATAAGTGACTAACGCATCCAGTGATGTGTAATGACCTTTGTTCTTCAACCATTCTTGAACCATTTTCAACAAAAACTTAGTTCCACCGAGAATAAAAGCGACGAAAATTGGAGATCGACGAAAGGAAATATGAAATAATCCTTAATATTTACTGAATCAACAACATGTAGTTCCCGGAAGGCCAAGTTACTTACTTACTTTTACCAGATACTAGCTCGTCAGATACCGAAGCCTGAAATACGAACTGGTGTCTTACGAATCTTATGATATTTTGTGTCATTCAGACTGAATCATCGCACATTTATCCCGAATGTGCCACGGAAGGGTGCTTCCAATTTTGGTCTATCCATTTTCTATCGGAGGAGGATCAGGTGACACAGAGGACCATGAGGTGGGGTCGGATGATAAGTAAACTGTCGGTATATCAGCTGCGTGAACTCATCCTTGCTGGAATGTTACCTCAGGAAAAAAGACCGAGAACGCCGAGTAAAACAACTGTAGCGCTCCCCACATCGTTGAAAGACCAGTCTCATACTATAATATCAAGTTCTCAAACACTACGGCGTTCCGTGGAAGACCATGTCACTTGACAATGGCGATGTTATGTTCACATACGGATTCGCTCGTTGTTAGCGTCTGGACTGAATTTAAGTTTTTCTTTGAACTAAGAAGGCCTCCATGGTGCATAGGCTATGGACACGTCATGTCACACAAATGACAATACTTTTGCTCATCTATATCTACATATATACTCTGAAAATCACGTTCAGATGCGAATGGATCGCGGATTACTGGTAACCCACTGTGTAAGCTCGAATCTCTCTACTTTTATCTTCATTGTCTTTTCGCAAGATATACTTAGGAAAAGTACGAGTAATTTATTGGCCAGCTCTTCTAGGAACGTAGAGTGTCGAACTTTAACAGTAAAGCACACTTTGACGGAGAAAGACTCTCTTCTAGCGTCTACTACTAAAGTTAGCTGAACAACTCAGCATTTCGCGCTTATTAAACGAACATGTAACGAAACACGCTGCTCTTCGTTTGATATTCTCTGTTTGCTCTACCATACCTATCTTGTAAGGATCTCAGATTGAAGGGTTATGTTCAAATATTGGTCGAACGAAGGTCTTGTAAGCTGCTTCCTTTGTGATGGACTACATTCCCTGAGGATTCTTCCAATGAAAGTCTCGCATCTGATTTAACTGCGATTACTTTAAGTGATCGTTCCACTTTAAATCACTACCTACGCACAATCCTAGACATTCAACTGATGTGACTGCTTGTAGTGAGTGCTTTGTTATCGTGTAACCATACAGTAATGTGTCTTTCAGCGTATTTATGTCCAGTGCGTTATATTTATTTATTTTGAGTGTCAGTTGCCGATCACTGCATCGATTCTCCGCCATTCCTTGCGATGCTTTAGCGTTACGACTTAGCTGTATACAACAGAATCACCCGCAAAAAAGACTCATGGAACTTCGGACGTTATACACTAGGTCATTTATATATACTACCTTAAAGCTGTTGGTGAATATACTTCTACGTTCTTATCCTTCTTGGAAATTATACCTGGTAGATGAGACTGCTGTTTTTGCCTTGTTCGTTAACTAGAACAACAGAATAGTGGAAGAACAGCTTCGTCCTTTCCACGAAGGACTAAAGAAAATGGAAAAAGGAGAAAATAAATTACCGACAGCATGGCGTAGGTTCTGAAAAGTAACTGTTAGGGTTAGAGCCAAGCTATTTTCTCAGTTAACTCTTGCTTTCTTTTCCTTTTTTTTCGAGTATTTGACGGCATCTGCCAGTGCAGAAGAAACTGTTTGTCACACTGGGAAGCTTCGGTAGAGAATCAAACGGGATGTTTGCTTGAAGTCCTTTCCGTAAAGTTTGACAAAGTTTCTAAAACGGGGATACTTGAAACAGTATTTGAATGCGGCTCCTCACGTATCCCGGTCAACTGTCTTAGTCTCTGTCACGTGTTCGATTTCTAATCACTATTTAATCTGATAATTATGACGAGAATTGTGAAAGGTCAAACCCTACAGATATCTCTTAGTGTCTCACCAAATGAACGGAGAGCCGGAAAATTTCATTTTCTCATTATTTCTACCTTCTTTTCCTTCTCTCGACTTCTTTGATAACTTCCTTCAATCCTTCTTGTCTTGGGATTACAGTCTACGAATAATTGTTACACAAAAAGTCTGTAATATGTTTATCATTCATTCTGTCTTATACAGCACATTAAAGCAAACGGGTGATATCAGCTAAAACATTCGAAGATGAAGTTGCTGAAAAAAAAAAAAAATTGCTCCATGGGAAGAAAACAAGGGACATACCATTTCGACCTTAAATGACTCTGAGTACTACGGGACTTAACAGTTGAGGTCATCAGTATCCTAGAACTTAGAACTAGTTAAACCTAACTAACCTAAGGACATCACACACATCCATGCCCGAGGCAGGATTAGAACCTGCGACCGTAGCGGTCCCGCGGTTCCAGACTGAAGCGCCTAGAACCGCTCGGCCACAGCGGCCGGCTGAAATTAGATGATCGAATGAAATGACGCTGTGGATATGGCAATGAAATCACTTTTCAAAAGGGCAATGTGCAAATACCGCTGGCGCGGATGTAAGAGGAGTGCATGGTGATCACGGCCCCCTCCAAATAACAATTAACCAAAGCAATTTTGTATTTTTACATTTATGCATTTCCAGTCTTGTTAGACAATTTTTGGGAAATAGCACAGAAAGTAAGAGCCTTAGTAATGGCAAGGAGTTGCACTTTATAGCTGCACGGCTGAGGGCTAGGCCCAGTGGGCTGGCTCGCATCCTGAATGCGTGCAGAAAACGTTCCACTCACCCAGAGACGCCCCTTCACAGGTTTAAAGTATTTGCTGCCAACAAGCTCAACACCTGTGTGCGAGCAGGAAAGTTGAGTAAGGCTAGGCATATTACACTAGAAAAAAAACCAGCAACGTACAGATTCACAATTACCAAAAATAGGCAGAAACCACAGAAACAAATAGCGTTCTCCTCGTTTACACGTTTCCATAGCCGCAGACGTTTATTCACGACCGTAGTACTGAGGGAAAAACTGATAAAGATGACCGTAAACTTCAGTGGTAAATCGTGTAAATTATGACTTTGTCAAAGTTGTGACAGTTCGTTACTACCATAATTCTTAAACAGTTGCATGAGACTTGAATACACTATCTGATAAAAAGTATTTGGGCGTCTGTTAGTGGACATTAGTAATGGGTGTGTCTACCCTTCGCCTTTTATGGCTACTTGAACTCTGCTGGGGTACTGCGTGAATCTCTGAGGAGGAATGGCAGCCCATTATTGCTCAAGAGCGGAAACCAGAGAAGGTATTGATGTGGGACGCTAGAGTCAGGAGCGAAATCGACGTTCTAACTTACCCCAAAGTTGTTTCACTAGGTTCATGTCGGGACTCTGGCTAGACCAGCCTATTTCAGGAGTCCTGTTGTTCACAAACCATTGCCTCACTTATGATACTTTGTGACAGGGTGCACTGTCATGCTGATACGGGGTACCGTGTAGAGTGTGATTCATCACTCCGAATAATCCGCTTTACTGTACACCACCTAAATAGTGGCATAGCATGAACTACAGACATCTGTGGCTCATGGGGAGCCGCTCGAACACTGTACCACGTTCTTTGCAACTCCCTACGCACAGCTGCTGTGGCTGGACTGCTGGTAATGCTCTGCATCGCCCGACTGCTCCTTTCACTAATTTCATGTGATCTTTTACAGGCAACATCCGCAGTGTTCAGCGGATCTCTGTCCGTTATTAATGACGTCTGCATGCTTTTGTTTTAGTTGTGGTTGTTCCTTCGCTTTTACACTTACTATATCATCAACAGCTCGACTTGGACAAATTTAGAAGGGTTCAAATGTCCTTGATGACTTTGTTACTCAGGTGACATCCAACAATATGATCACATTAGAAGTCACTAACGTCTGCTAATGGACCAATTCTTCTATTACTGCTTCTCTACTGACCAGACCATACTTGCTGCCACCTTTTATACTGACGGATCCGCATCTCGTGACATCTGGTCAGTTCCGTAATACACTCCTGGAAATGGAAAAAAGAACACATTGACACCGGTGTGTCAGACCCACCATACTTGCTCCGGACACTGCGAGAGGGCTGTACAAGCAATGATCACACGCACGGCACAGCGGACACACCAGGAACCGCGCTGTTGGCTGTCGAATGGCGCTAGCTGCGCAGCATTTGAGCACCGCCGCCGTCAGTGTCAGCCAGTTTGCCGTGGCATACGGAGCTCCATCGCAGTCTTTAACACTGGTAGCATGCCGCGACAGCGAGGACGTGAACCGTATGTGCAGTTGACGGACTTTGAGCGAGGGCGTATAGTGGGCATGCGGGAGGCCGGGTGGACGTACCGCCGAATTGCTCAACACGTGGGGCGTGAGGTCTCCACAGTACATCGATGTTGTCGCCAGTGGTCGGCGGAAGGTGCACGTGCCCGTCGACCTGGGACCGGACCGCAGCGACGCACGGATGCACGCCAAGACCGTAGGATCCTACGCAGTGCCGTAGGGGACCGCACCGCCACTTCCCAGCAAATTAGGGACACTGTTGCTCCTGGGGTATCGGCGAGGACCATTCGCAACCGTCTCCATGAAGCTGGGCTACGGTCCCGCACACCGTTAGGCCGTCTTCCGCTCACGCCCCAACATCGTGCAGCCCGCCTCCAGTGGTGTCGCGACAGGCGTGAATGGAGGGACGAATGGAGACGTGTCGTCTTCAGCGATGAGAGTCGCTTCTGCCTTGGTGCCAATGATGGTCGTATGCGTGTTTGGCGCCGTGCAGGTGAGCGCCACAATCAGGACTGCATACGACCGAGGCACACAGGGCCAACACCCGGCATCATGGTGTGGGGAGCGATCTCCTACACTGGCCGTACACCACTGGTGATCGTCGAGGGGACACTGAATAGTGCACGGTACATCCAAACCGTCATCGAACCCATCGTTCTACCATTCCTAGACCGGCAAGGGAACTTGCTGTTCCAACAGGACAATGCCCGTCCGCATGTATCCCGTGCTACCCAACGTGCTCTAGAAGGTGTAAGTCAACTACCCTGGCCAGCAAGATCTCCGGATCTGTCCCCCATTGAGCATGTTTGGGACTGGATGAAGCGTCGTCTCACGCGGTCTGCACGTCCAGCACGAACGCTGGTCCAACTGAGGCGCCAGGTGGAAATGGCATGGCAAGCCGTTCCACAGGACTACATCCAGCATCTCTACGATCGTCTCCATGGGAGAATAGCAGCCTGCATTGCTGCGAAAGGTGGATATACACTGTACTAGTGCCGACATTGTGCATGCTCTGTTGCCTGTGTCTATGTGCCTGTGGTTCTGTCAGTGTGATCATGTGATGTATCTGACCCCAGGAATGTGTCAATAAAGTTTCCCCTTCCTGGGACAATGAATTCACGGTGTTCTTATTTCAATTTCCAGGAGTGTACATAGCACTGTCCAGATATTGTTGATCAGACAGTGTATCTAAAATTTTCTGATGAGCACAATTTAATGATAGATATATACTCCGTCCGAACAGGTTTCGGAGGGCCCAACGGTACCGACCGAGCGCCGTGTCACTCTCGACGGATAGGCATCACTGGATTCGAATAGGGAGGCCATGTAGTCAACACTCCGATCTTCGGGCCGTTGTCAGTTTTCGGGACCGGAGATCCTCAATTCGCCTCACAAACACTGAGTGCACCCCGCTTCCCAAAAGCGTTCGGCACACCCGTACGGCCACACATCCAAGTGCCAGCCAAACCCGTCAGCGCTTAACTTCGGTTATCCGACGGGAACCGGTATTACCACTATGGCCAGGACGTTGGCTTTCAATTGATATACAGAGCAGTTATAATTAAATTTCCGGCACTTGAACAAGTGTAGACAGGAAACTACACTACTGGCCATTAAAATAGCTACACCACGAAGATGACGTGCTACAGACGCGAAATTTAACCGACAGGAAGAAGATGCTGTCATATGCAAATGATTAGCTTTTCAGAGCAGTCACACAGGGTTGGCGCCGGTGGCAACACCTACAACGTGCTGACATGAGGAAAGTTTCCAACCGATTTCTGATACACAAACGGCAGTTGACCGGCGTTGCCTGGTGAAACGTTGTTGTGATGCCTCATGTAAGGAGGAGAAATGCGTACCATCACGTTTCCGACTTTGATAAAGGTCGGATTGTAGCATATCGCGATTGCGGTTTATCGTATCGCGACATTGCTCCTCGCGTTGGTCGAGATTCAATGACTTTTAGCAGAATATGAAATCCGTGGGTTCAGGAGGGTAATACGGAACGCTGTGCTGGATCCCATGTATGTATTCGTCATCGCCATACTGGCGTATCACCCGGAGTGATGGTATGGGGTGCCATTGGTTACACGTCTCGGTCACCTCTTGTTCGCATTGGCGGCACTTTCAACAGTGGACGTTACATTTCAGATGTGTTACGACCCGTGGCTCTTCCCTTCATTCGATCCCTGCAAAACCCTACATTTCAGCAGGATAATGCACTACCGCATGTTGCAGGTCCTGTACCGGCCTTTCTGGACACAGAAAATGTTCGACTGCTGTCCTGGATAGCACATTCTCCAGATGTCTTACCAATTGAAAACGTCTGGTCAATGGTGGCCGAGCAACTGGATCGTCACAATACGCCAGTCACTACTCTTGATGAATTGTGGTATCGTGTTGAAGTTGCATGGGCAGCTGTACCTGTACACGCCACCCAAGCTCTCTTTGACTGAATGCCCAGGCGTATCAAGGCCGTTATTACGGCCAGAGGTGGTTGTTCTGGGTACTGATTTCTCGGGATCTATGCACCCAAACTGCGTGAAAATGTAATCACATATCAGTTCTAGTATAATATATTTGTCCAATGAACACTCGTTTATCATCTGCATTTCTTCTTGGTGTAGCAATTTTAATGCCCAGTACTGTATTTATCGTACGAATACCCAACTTTGTAAGAATGATGTTCAGACTGTGCGTTGCAGGATTTGCTTTGTTAGTCATGACTTGCTGGTAGACGCCGGTACTGGTACGGTGACGTAGGATTGAAACACAAGCATCAGCGTGCATTACAGCCGCAGACAGCCAACATGGGTCTGGACAAGATAAGCAGGCCTTTACTCGTCGAGCTGTTTTATCAAAACAACAGCTATGCTGCTGCTCTTCGCGTGTATCGATGCGTTAGAGGAATACGTAGAGGTCACCTTTCAGCATGGAGGTTGAAGAACATGATCCAGAAGTTCAACGAGCGATTTTGGAATGACTCTTGGGAGTCGACAAAGGCCAATTGCTTCGCAAATGGCTGAAATAGCTGCACGCAGTGTGCAATCTTCAAGAGATGCACGAGTTGTGTGCTGTGAATTCCGTGGTCCACAGTTGTTTCGGGTAGCAGAAGGCTCTGGTGCGGTTACAGGATGTGGATGCAGGTGGTCGTCACACTGAGCGACTTTTCGTAATCTAAAACGTAAACATGTTACGCAATTAATAAATGTTACCCTCCCACATGGGAATTAAAATGTGTTTCTGTCTTAGTTTATTCATTATTTATCTTCCACATCTTCTGACAAATATTTCCACAAAATTTTTTTGTCCTACGACCACTCGTTTTTCAGGGGGCCCTCTCAAGTAGCGAAAAGTTAGTTATAACCACCCTGTAGGTCTCTGATTTTCAATTTCTTTGAAGATTTGCTTTAATGTTCTACGCACTAACGGAAATAAATTATTATATTAAAACATTCTGTATAATTTATTGTTATTGTTATTGTAACTGAAATCCTAGGCATCTGTGGAAACTTAGGGTAATAGTAAACTATATTTGTAGGGAAAGTAGGAGGCAAGGTTGGAACTGTGGATATGTAGAATCTCCCTAAATGCTGAACAGCAGAAAAAAAACTGTGGAATGAGTTTAAATGTACTCTCATACCACCTCACCTCAACAGAGAAACCGAAGATGAGCTATTTTCAAGATTAAATCACGAACAAATAATTGCGATCCCCCATGAGGCCCGAAGCGTGGATCCGCGCCTGACATATTGATTTATATTTTCCTTAGTTCGCAGAAACAGGCCAGTATGATTATATGACGTGATTCCTTAACAATATGTATTAACAGTCGACACTTTCAAATGACACCTATTCAAATTTCCCTCGCCATCCGTCATCGTAGCCACGCATTACCTCACGACGCAGCATTATAGAGACACAGCTGGTCATGAAGCTGAATCAACTCTATAGAGTACAGTTTCATGTCAAGAGCCCCAGAAGATTTCTCTTTCAGTGCTCCACTAACGTCATACACCCCGTTCTATCCGGTTATACCCACATAAAATCTCAAACGCTAGGACTACATCCTTTGTTAAGTTTAAATGAATATTTGTCGTACTTCTCTTTGCGTAACGATTCTGATAAATTTCTTCTCTCACGAGATTCGTTATTGACAACACGCGCTAAGCACTGCTTACATATTGCCAACTCTACAAAATGTCTGCCAAAATCTTTGTTATTCAGAAGAGTCTACGTCAGTCTGTAGCAAACCGTTTCAAACAGTCGAAGGTAGTCAGTGATAAAAAATACATTTTAATATGCATCATAAGGATGAAACTCACTTTTCGTATACGAATTTGCTTTCAGATAACTGTGTTTCGGAAAAGGACTCTGTCGTGCGCAAACACAATTTACTTGCAGTTTGACTCATACATCTTTCAGTTAAGTTTCACCGTTGTCAGTGAGTTCCCTTCATTTTCTGTCAAATACCAGGTAAAAGGTTGCATGACGTATAAACTTTTGCAGCTGTGGTCATTGTATTCAGAATATGTTGACAAAATGAGTACCTTAATACAATGTGTAGTGCTGCTAATATTTCGATAGAGGTTGTTATCTGCATATAATAAAGTTTTCTCTAGGTCCTTTTCGCTTATAAACATTATACTGTTGAGAAATACTTATTAGCTGCAGATAACAAACTGGATAGAAATATGAGCTCTATGGTAGATCACAGAAAGCTGCATGAGCAACAGTAGGTGCTATTAAGGACACATTTTGTTAACACGTTCTGAGTACAACGGCCCCAATCCCAAACTGTATGTATCATCCTGCAATATTATATTGTTATTCGACACGAAAAAGAAAGGAATCCACTTACGACGGTGAAACTTAATCAAGAAAAGTATGGGCGCAAAAAAGAAAATTTGTGTTTGCTCAAGGCAGAATCCTTTTTCCAAATGTTTATTTTCAATGAAAATCCTTCGGCAACAACTCAAGCCCTGAATGATAATACTGTGCTTCGAAATGAAACGCTATTGAGAAGACACCAAACGCATTTTATTATTAGTTTACCATTTAATCCACTGACTTAGTTCTGATTAGAATAGCCATTATAGCTTCCATGAAATTGGTATATTTACAAGTTCAAGTTGAAGAACTCGTTCTATTCTCTGCAGAAATACCTCATGTCTGAGTAACAATTATCATCGTTAATGTAATGAGGAATGTTGGGGTTACTACTCGTGTATTCACTGCAATTTTGGTTTTTCATTGTTTCTCTGTATCATTCCAGTGAATATCGCGATTACTCCTAACAACGTGTCGTAGATATCAGCTATCCTGTTTCTTACTCTTGTTCGTGGATAATGTAAGTAGGCTGTTTAGGTTGTTAAGTTGGTAACTTCACGTAGCGCTCTGTATGAAAATCACTGGCTGTGCTGTGTGCAGTCTGTGGCTGGTTGTCATTGTTGGAATATTCGCTATTGTAGTGTTGGGCAGTTGGATGTGAACAGCGCCTAGCGTTGCGCAGTTGGAGGTGAGCCGCCAACAGTGGTGGATGTGGGGAGAGAGAGGGCAGAATTTTGAGAGTGGACGATCTGGACGTGTGTCCATCAGAAAGAGTAAATTTGCAATACTGGGTATCATGAACTGGTATATACGCTTGTTCTCCCACTGCTTGAATACTGCTAAGCGGTGTGGGATCCGTACCAGATAGGGTTGATAGAAGAGATAGAGAAGATCCAACGGAGAGCAGCGCGCTTCGTTACAGGATCATTTAGTAATCGCGAAAGCGTTACGGAGATGATAGATAAACTCCAGTGGAAGACTCTGCAGGAGAGACGCTCAGTAGCTCGGTACGGGCTTTTGTTAAAGTTTCGAGAACATACCTTTACCGAAGAGTCAAGCTGTATATTGCTCCCTCCTACGTATATCTCGGGAAGAGACCATGAGGATAAAATCAGAGAGAGTAGACCCCACACAGAAGCATACCGACAATACTTCTTTCCACGAACAATACGAGACTGGAATAGAAGGGAGAACCGATAGAGGTGCTCAGGGTACCCTCCGCCACACACCGTCGGGTGGCTTGCGGAGTATGGATGTAGATGTAGATCTAGAGTAGTTATGCCTTCAGTAGTTATAATCTTTTATTTAGGTGGCAGTATTGGCGCTCGCTGTATTGCAGTAGTTCGAGTAACGAAGATTTTTGTGAGGTAAGTGATTCATGAAAGGTATAGGTTATTGTTAGTCAGCGCCATTCTTTTGTAGGGATTATTGAAAGTCAGATTGTGTTGCGCTAAAAATATTGTGTGTCAGTTTAGTGTTGATCAGAAGAAGTAAAGAGAGAAATGCCTGAGTACGTTCAGTTCTGCTCAGCTGTTTGAAAATCAAATAGCGTAATAGGTTATTAGCACAGTAATTCACTAATTTTTCTAAGGGGATGTTTCAATAAAGACACAATATTATTATTCATTCAATGTAACTGATTCATTTAGTGACAAGACCGATGATAGTGTATGTAAGTTAAAGTAGTGCCATAGATGTAATACGTAATAAATAAGACAAGAGTCGATCTCCTTTTCAATTTTATCCAATGGAACTTATACACCATTTTAATAACCTAGCTGATCACGGGGCACTGAACTCTAAACTGAGTTCTTGTCTCCAGATGTGGGGCCTCAATACGCCATCAAGCTGTAATACTGGAAGGACTCCCGAACACCTGCTGAGCCCTGTTTTATGGCGGTATTCTTGCTGCGGCTCTCTTTGTAGCCTGTGAACAGGTGGCGGCATTACGATATGTAGCAAATTACAGCCGACCGCAAGTCAGGAAACTCGTAAGCAGATGCGAAATTTGATGAATGACATACTTTTTTATAGGCCTTTAGTCCAAGCAACATTTCCTTTCCTTTTTGTCGCCATTTTACAAGGGTCCTAGTCCTTATGCGAGGCATATGACAGCTTACTGGCACGCATGATTTCCACACTCAAAAGTCCGCCGAACCATCTCAAGGACTCTGGCTTTTACACTCTGCACCTGCAGCAGACAGGCACATTTGCTGGATACGAGCAACAGTAGGTAAAGGCTCCCTGTACGTGATGCTGTAGACCACGGCAGCAAAGACAGAAGATTGATCACCTTCTTCGTGAGGCAAAACTTTCAGTCGCAAATTTCAGGCGGTAGTCAGAAATAAACTGCCTTGTCGTCTTACAGTCCGCTTCGGATAAAGGCCTTTATAGCGTCATGAGCAACTGATTTTTAAATAGTTCCTAAGTCGTAGGTAGAGAGTCCCTCGCTCTGCCGCGAATTGGACTAATGACGTCACTGGGATGTCGGCTCTTGTACTGGACGTCGGCTTGACAGTTGAGAGCTACATAGGTACGACGCCCACTGTGATTAAGTTTGATAACCGATACACATTTGGTACCCAAGACAATGAACACTATTTCTCTGAGATCGTGTAGGCAAATAACTGTTTACGAACCATTATTTCATGGATGTACCTTGAGTATTTCGACAGGAGAAAACCGCCTTTGGCAGTGTGGCAATAGCAATAACGTGTTGATGACGATAGCGTACCCATCACCCCTCCTCTCCGCAGCACGGGTTTAGAATGCATCGCTCGTGCAAAATTCAGCTTGCCTTTTTTACACATGATATCCTGCTAATCATGAATGACGGGTAACAGACAGATTCCACATAACAAGATTTCCGGAAAGCGTTTGACACTGTGACCCACTGTAGGCTCTTAACGAAGGTATGAGCTTACGGATTGACTAGGTTCACAGACATGTGAGTGGCTTGAAAACTTCTTGAGTAATAGAACCCATTGCGCTGTCCTCGACAACGAGTGTTCATCAGAGACAAGGGTATCGTCAGGAGCGCCTCAGGGAAG
This sequence comes from Schistocerca cancellata, assembly GCF_023864275.1. Classification (NCBI taxonomy): domain Eukaryota; kingdom Metazoa; phylum Arthropoda; class Insecta; order Orthoptera; family Acrididae; genus Schistocerca; species Schistocerca cancellata. The sequence goes on from NC_064627.1 coordinate 964,680,076, forward strand.
TGTGTTAGGAGCGCTCTTATTGTCCATGTTCAGAAATTATCAGAAGGGCAGGGCGGTTTACGGATTTTCGCTGATGACGCTGTGGTTTACGGGAAGGTATCCCCGTTGAGTGACTTTAGGACGATACAAGATGATTCAAACAAAGTTTGTAGCTGATGTGGTGAATTGCATCTTGGTCTAAATCTATAAAAAATGTAAGTTGCTGCAGGTGAGTAGGAAAAACAATCACGTAATGTTCGGCTACAAGATTAGTAAGGTGCTGCTTGACACACACACACACACACACACACACACACACACACACACACACACACACACACACACACACATCTTCCTAACTGTCACTCTAGCCTGCGAGACCATATGCGTTCTCTACATTCCTACAACTTTATCATCCTGGGTTTCGTGGTCCATTCTCTTTGTCTCAGGCCCATCGCCTCCGTAACTCGGTTGATATCATCCTTCCACCTTGTTCGTGGACTTCCTCGGCCAGTTCTGGCTGAGAATGCTACTCGTGGTAGTCTTTCTTCTTCCAACCTCGTTAGGTGCCCAGTCGACATCAACCTTCTTTTTTTTTTCGTCTGTCGGACAGTATCAGCTTGCGAATACAGATGTGCCAGTTCCTAGTTTTTTAATATCATTCATCCCAGTGACTGCATGTTCCTCTTCGGGCCAAACATCATCCTTAATATCCTTCTCTCGAAGACTATCAGTTTTGTTCATATGTTTCCTTAATGTAATGTCTTCAGAGCCACATAGAGCTATTGGGGGAATTTGTAAAAACTTCTCGAATCTGCTCTATTACACAGCACGACCCTTAAGCCAAAATATGATAATATGCCGCTGCAATCCTTGCCTTAATCTCAATTTCCATTCTGTTCTGCTGGCTAAAGGTGCTTCCCAAATATTTAAATATGTCCACTCTTTTCAAAGTGAATTCATCAGCTATCAGTGGAGTTTGATCATTGGATGCCTTGCTCATGACCATGTACTAAGTTTTCTTCTCGTTAATTTGTAACCCCGCTTTTCTTGCAACATTTCCGTAAGAACTTGTCATGAGCTGCAAATCCTCTTCACCACTTAATAAAACGACGTCTTCCGCATATGCAAGCCGATTTATTGCGATATTATTCCTTGTCTGAGACTACTTCTGACTTCAAAATGCTCCGACATTCCTGTAGTGATACGTACTCTGCAATAGGTTTCTATAAACACATCTGTATGTGAAACTTCCTGGCAGATTAAAACTGTGTGCCCGACCGAGACTCGAACTCGGGACCTTTGCCTTTCGCGGGCAAGTGCTCTACCAACTGAGCTACCGAAGCACGACTCACGCCCGGTACTCACAGCTTTACTTCTGCCAGTACCTCGTCTCCTACCTTCCAAAGAGGTAGAGCACTTGCCCGCGAAAGGCAAAGGTCCCGAGTTCGAGTCTCGGTCGGGCACACAGTTTTAATCTGCCAGGAAGTTTCATATCAGCGCACACTCCGCTGCAGAGTGAAAATCTCATTCTGGAAACATCTGTATGTGCTTCATTGACTTTTGTGGAAACTGAAACTATTTAAACACATCTGTGCGTACTTCATTGAGTTTTGTGGAAACTGGAACTCTTAAAGACATTGATGATTGTGCCACTATGTAGGCTGTCATAACCTTTTTAGAAATCTTACAAAAAGGATGTGAATGTCAACGTTATGTTCCCAACATTTCTCAGTCACCTGTCTTAGTATAAAAATATGGTTGTAGTTAATCTGTTCCTTCAGCAACCGCATTGTTAGTGCCCTTTAATTCCTTCTGCAATTGGGATCATTGTCTTCAGTAGACGCGCTGATTGAATTTTGTTGGTTGTATTAAGGAGTATAATCCCTCTGTAGTTAGCACATTCCATACGATCGTTCTTTTGTAGTATGGAGCAGACTGGGGCCATTTTGCAGTCCTCAGGCACTCTCTCATAATCCCAAACATTCTGTAACTTTTGTGATTGTTTTAGCCACCTGTCCTCCATTCTTAATTTGCTCTTCTGCAATTTGATCTTCGCCGAAAGCCTTATTGTTTTGTCCGCAGCTCGTGGTCGTGCGGTAACCTTGTCGCTTCCCGCGCCCGGGTTCGATTCTCGGCGGGGTCAGGGATTTTTTCTGCCTCGTGATGACTGGGTGTTGTGTGATGTCCTTAGGTTAGTTAGGTTTAAGTAGTTCTAAGTTCTAGGGGAGTGATGACCATAGATGTTAAGTCCCATAGTGCTCAGAGCCATTTGAACCTCATTGTTTTTTAGGTTTTTGGTTATTTGTCGTATTTCTTCTATATTGCGAATCTACGGTATCTGGTTCTTCAAATGGAGGGCACTCAGAGGGGTCATCACAGTTTAGTAATTCTGCGGAGTATTCTGCCCATCGCCATTCTTCTTCAGAGTCATTTGGGAGGATTTCTCTCTGTGTGTCTTTCACAAATGTTCCTTTTTTCTTATATTTCTGTGTCTCTTTCTTTACCTTTTAGAACATTTGTGTTGTCCTTTGATCGCTATATTCGTCTTCGGCCTCTTCTATTAGCTTCTTGTAATAATTGCGCTGGCGCTGCAGTCCGGAACCGCGGGACTGCTAAGGTCGCAGGTTCGAATCCTGCCTCGGGCATGGGTGTGTGTGATGTCCTTAGGTTAGTTAGGTTTAAGTAGTTCTAAGTTCTAGGGGACTTATGACCTAAGATGTTGAGTCCCATAGTGTTCAGAGCCATAATAATTGCGTTTTTCCTGCCTTAGTATAGTGGACGTTTCTTTCTTATTCAGAAATATCTGTCTTTTAACTTCTGATCTCTCATATTTTCTAACCACCTCTTCGAAGTCAACCTTCTGTTCAAATGGTTCAAATGGCTCTGAGCACTATGGGACTTAACATCTATGGTCATCAGTCCCCTAGAACTTAGAACTACTTAAACCTAACTAACCTAAGGACATCACACAACACCCAGTCATCACGAGGCAGAGAAAATCGCTGACCCCGCCGGGCAACCTTCTACCTTCATTTTTTTTTCTGCCAAACTTAACTGACCTCTTTTCTTCCTGGAACCAGTCTTGGGTCATATCACAGTCTCCTAACTTTTTCCTCATATTTACGAAAGTTTTCTGCTAGAATTGACTTTTTTTTCAGTTTCAGTCTCGTCCGATGGGGCACTAGCTGTCCCACACGAACCTGACACGGACACGTCGATTAGCCGCAACGTTGCAGCGCGATGTGAAGTGGAACGAGCACGTGGGGACAGCATCCGAGTATGAGAATGGACGATCTCGATTATTGGGCGGATTTTAGGCAGTGTGGTTCATCTGTAAAGGAAACCACGCATAGAACACTAGTGCGACCCAGTTTTGAGTTCTGCTCGTGTGTTTGGCATTGACCACCAGGCCGGATTAAAGTAAGACATCTAAGCAATCCAGAAGCGTGCTGTTAGATTTGTCACTGGCAGAGTCGATCACCCCGCGAGTGTTACATAGGTGCTTCGTGAACTGAAATGAGAATCTATGGAGGAAAGACGCCGTTCTCACTCCGGTACACTACTGAGAAAATTTAGAGAAGAGGGATTTAGAGCTGACACAGGACGATTCTGCTGCCTCCAACGCACATTTCGCGTTAAGGACCACAAAGGTAAGAGATCAGGCCCTGTACGGAAGCAAACTGGCAGTAGTTTTCCTGTCGCTGTATTTGCGAGTGGAAAAGGAAGCTAAATGACTAATAGTGGTACCTGACACCTTCCACCATCCACCATACGGAGGCTTGTGAATATGAATGTAGACGTAGACGTATATGTAGAGAGAAACGCCGCAAACTGAACTCGCAAACTGCCCCGCCATAAACGGTTGTATCACTTCAGTAACAGTTCGAGAAAGGTACAACGTTCAACGGATATTATCTAATAGAAAATGCCTCCATGGTGGTTAAATCTCAAAACTACCAGTATTTTCACTCTCACCACGAAATTAACATGAACTACCGTTAATTTTATTAAGACCTCGCCGAACAATCTATCCATCAGAGCTCGAAATTGCTAAGAAAATAAGCGTTTCATGGAATAACAGTGCGAGCTTCGAAAAAAAAAAACAAGGACGCAGCTGTAAATAACGAAGAGCAACAGTACTTCATAGTCTGGTTGGGAGTCTACACTGTGAGTATACATTATGACACAACTCGCACCACCTGAAGTGGACGAGTAGGCCGATCGTCGAAGTGTCGTGCAGAAAGGATTTTAGGGAGGCTATAGACATGTGGGTGCTTGTATTGCGCTACAGCTCATGTGACCGCTACCCTATTAAGAATTTATAAGACGTTCCAAGGAAGACTCGTGAACGCCTCGACTCAGTACCGTGAGTTGTGGTCGGCAGTTAGGCGGTCGTAACTCAAGATGGTAGTGGTCAGCAGTTTGGCTGTCGTAGCTCAAGATGGTTTTCGGTGCCTCTCCAGCCAACACCACAACGCGTAATCGCGTCATCAGAGCGGTACTATGTAGGTTCTCTCTAATTCGATTACTCACGTGCTTCGTGCTTGGCCTTGTGGTTAGTGTGATCACGAGCCGAAGAAACGCCAATACCTGCTAAAGGTAATACTCAAAAGCCCGCTGTTCTCTAGGAGTTTTGTTGTAAATACTGAAGAATGGAAAGGCTACATTAATGTGATAACGAGATATCGTCTTCCAATGGAAGAGTGAGACGATTACTCATTCGTGGAAATGTTTAACGCGAACGCATGGAGTTTGCAGACATGCCACTGCAACAGTTGCGATTCTCCATAGTCTAGCTTCTACTGATTTTCTGACTAGAAGTTATGTAAGGGTTAAATCCTGCAAACGAATGTAGAAACAAATCAGCCAATGGTAACAATGGTGTTGCATGGGGGCTTAATTAAATATAAATAATGCAAATATTTTTTAGTAGCTGTCTGTCCGATTACGCAAGTCTCGTAAACGGCTGGCCCTGACTAGTATTACTACGCAATCTGACTGCTTAGAATGACAACAAAGAATGTAAGAAAATTTTCGTTAACACAGTTAATTAATTAAGTCCCCAGCAACTATAAAATCTACGAAGCCAACATAGCACAAGTGTAGCTGTTCTGTGTGTGGTAGTATGACTCAACGTACACATCTGGCACGGTTCTTTTTCAACAAGACAAGAAATTTTAAATAGCAATTATACTGACGTGATAAAAGGAAATTACAAATACTATAATTGTGCAAGAAAACCAAAATTACACTCTAATACAAGAACACAAGCCAGATGCTTTGTTGACTGAACCTGTCATGACACATTATTCAGGACACACAAATAAATAAACAACATAATATTTATTACCTTCATATATATTGACGAAAAGCACTCAGATCATTACAATATCTCCATTGGAATAACATCTGCTATCTCTCCCATCAAACCACTGCATAAAACATGTAACAACACGCTCCACTACGACATCTCACTCTGACTTCACGACAAGCAGTGTCCACCACAACTTCTCGGTAAGAACTGCTTGCCGCTACGTCTCAATAATCACTGCCAGTGGAGGCGGCGGAACAATACTCTCTGGCGCGATTTCTGGCGCTGTGGCTCATGTAGCCACCTTTCAGTGTTAACAACAAGAAGAGCATTTACCGCTTTCTAACCGAGGGTTTCATCCTCAGACGGGTGTTCGCACACAAACCAAAACAAGTGTTCAGTTCATAGTGCTGTGAAATGTGAGAAAAAACCGCAAACTGGCTTTTATCGGAAGAAGAACAACACCAAAAATGCAAAGGAGCGTAATATGTAGAAAATCGTCCACCCAACCTACCAATGAAGATGCCTTGCAGAAAATAAAGGCGAAACGCGTATGGCATGAAATAGTTTTTCATTCAGTTGCTGTCAGACCGTCCATAAAGTAAAAATAATCAATATACCTTAATATTACACGCAACTGAGGAAGACAAGACTACAAAAGTTGAAAATGATTACAGTTTCAGAAAAAATGGATGATTTATTCAAGAGAGGGAGCTTCACAGACTGAGCAATTCACCAACGCATTGCTCAACTTCTGACCCTTATGCAAGCAGTTATTCGGCTTGGCATTGATTGATAAGAGTTGCTGAATGCCCTCCTGAGGGACATAGAGCCAAATTCTGTCCAATTGGCGATCTAGATCGTCAAAATTTCGAGCTGGTTGGAGGGCCCTGACCATAATGCTCTAAAAATTTTCTATTGGGGAGAGATCTGTCGACCTTGCTGGCCACGGAAGGGTTTGGAAGCAAGAAGACAAGCAGGAGAAACTCTTCCTGTGAGCGAAAGGACGTTATTATGATGAAATGTTACCCAAGATGGCGTGTCATGAAGGGAAACAAAACACGGCATGGATTATTGTTACGTACCTCTGTGCTGTAAGGACGCCGTGGATGACAACCAAAGGGATCATGCTGAGAAAAGAAATCGCACCCCAGCCCATCACTCCTGGCTACCAGGCCATACGATGGATGACACTTAGGTTGGTGTATCACTGCAGTCCAGGGGGTCTCCAGAGACGTCTTCGCTGGTCATCGGGGGGTGGAATGTCACTGACTGGCGTGGAATTGTCTTCAGTGATGAGTCCTGCTTCGAACTGAGCCCAAATGACCAGCGAAGACGATGAGTCCCGTTTCGATGACTGGCAAAGATGTGTCAGGAGGTGACCCCGACAGCAGTTGGTTCAAATGGCTCTGAGCACTATGGGACTTAACATCTATGGTCATCAGTCCCCTAGAACTTAGAACTACTTAAACCCAACTAACCCAAGGACAGCACACAACACCCAGCCATCACGAGGCAGAGAAAATCCCTGACCCCGCCGGGAATCGAACCCGGGAACCCGGGCGTGGGAAGCGAGAACGCTACCGCACGACCACGAGATGCGGGCCCGACAGCAGTGGGAGACCAATCTGTCGCCCGTGATTCGGCCCGACAACCATGAGTGACGGACTGGGGTGCCATTTCTTTTCATAACAAGAACCATTTGGTTGTCAACCGCGACGTCCTTACAGCACAGCTGTACGGCGGTGGTATTCTAAGCCCGTTTTGTTGCCCTTCGTCGCAAGGTAACCTGGGCCTGAAAGATAATCCGCCCGCACACAGCGAGAGTTCCTACCGCTTGTCTTCGTGCTTTTCAAACCGTACCTCGACCAGCAAGGTTGCCGGATCTCTTCCCAACTAAGAACGGCTGGAGCTTAATGGGCAGAGCCCTCCAACCAGCTCGGGATTTTGACGATCCAACGCACCAATTGGACAGAATTTGGCACGATATCCCACCGGAGGTCATACAACAGTTCTATCAATCAATGCCAAGCCGAATAACTGCCTGCACAATGATCAGAGGTGGACCATGCATTACTGACTTGCTCAATTTGTGAAGATTTTCCTGTTGTTTTTTCCTCCAGAGTGTATTTACGTACTGTTCTAAAGGAAAAATCTTCCTCATAGATCGTTACTGATATGTATCTTCGTAATTACAAAACACGACTGCGAGGCAGCAAGAGAAGCGTTTAAGACACATACACAATCGTTTTAGACATCAAAGAAATTGGAAAATTGATGTATATGAAAAGAAACAAAAGTGGAGTCACTGCAGTTAAAGTGTGTTTTGCTTGAATTAAAAAGGAAAGGTGCTGTGGCAATGCAATTACCATGAATTATATATGGCCTATAAAATTTCCGCTTGAAAGAGACTGAAATAGTCGAAATAAAAGCCTCCCCACAAAATAAGTTTGGTGTTCAAGTTTTTCCATTGAATGCGCCCACATGGCTGGTAACAGCACGGTATGAATGACGTTACACTGTGAAATGCTTTTATGGCTGACGCTTTTGATCTAAAACTGAACGACAACTCTGTTACCTGGGTCAATCTCGTGAATTATAAAAGTGCCGCCAGCGCTTCCAAAAACAGGCCGGAGGTCAAGTTGCGCTCGGTGGCGGCTCAAAATAAGCGGTGCAACAGGCAGCTCAGTTGGACGCGAGACCGAACGGGCTCTGTACTTTGGTAGAAGCAGCATCAATAATGTCGGCGAGACAGGCAGCAATTTGGAACATGCTGAAATATGCAGGAGTCGCCCCACAGAATTCCTGAGTAGTTCCGTCTACTGTGGCAGGCTACCCATAATCATCGGCACAACAGTGTGTTCCGGACGCTTACCACTTCGCACTTATCGATCGCCAACATAGACTAGAAGAGCAGTTTCCAAGAAAATTTCGTAAAGTAATGCTGCTTCTCGTCAAAGAGAAGCTAGATTTCCCCCAGGTATCGAGGAATAGTTCCATCCTATGCGGAAATGATGATCGTAAGGAAACGGGATATTATTGAGAGGGTAAAGGAATTAAGAATATGAGATGCCGAAAACATTCACATTGTGTTAAATAACGTGATCTAATTCTAAAAAGCACATCCGAAAATGTTACGAAAAACTTTCGTTCGTGATTCTAAACACTGTTAATTAATTTACCTGTAGCAACCGAAGTCAGGGAGATAACCTTGTGTCTTTTGCTGAGAGCAAAGACATATTTTCCGAAATAGAACTTACCATCTTTGTCTATCTCCTCAGCTTTCACTTCGTTCTTTCGTATGTTATTCTAGTTAATATTGTGACATTGTAACAATCGTATGAAACTTCCACATTTGTATGCTTTGCTGTATTTTGTAATTTGGCGATAGCCTTCTCTATAGATGTAATGTACAGTCTTTTCTTTCGTAGATATTTGGTACACAAAATCCCTTTACTGAGAATATTCACAAATTTTGAATGAAACCTTGCTTTGGCTATAATATCTGGTACTTTTTCTCTTTGACAGTTGAGGGGGTAACGAGCGACATGGGGTTCCTCTTAAGAGTTGTCAGACACATTTTCTGTGCTATTTTGGCTGGTGTTTGTAGTACCGCTATTGCAACGCGTAGCTGGAGTCAGCTCTTACAAATAATGTTCATCACGTCTTTTATGCGACGCCCAATTTAGTATTGGAGGGCAGGGTGGAGGGTAAAATTCGTAGAGGGAGACCAAGAGAGGAATACACGAAGCAGATTCAGAAGGATGTAGGTTGCAGTAGTTACTTGGAGATGAAGAAGCTTACACAGGCTAGAGTAGCATGGAGAGCTGCATCAAACCAGTCTCAGGACTGAACACCACCACAACAACAACATAGTTGCAGTGCAATTCACGTCTCTTTTATTGTACATGCACTAGGGGACATAAACGCGGCATTGCAAGTGGTCCAGGCGGGATCGACGGTGTATTCGTGGTCGTCGCGCGTCGCGTCCCACTTCCGCAGAAGAAACATTTAAACTGGTCGCCGCGAGCCGCTGTTTAGAGACGGCTTACCACGCGCCACCAGGGCACGCCGAATTGGCATCGCCTCACTGCCTGCAACTTTGACTGTGGTCCATGCGTCTTTTTAAACATACGCAGTGAGAGCTCTACCTCAGACTGTCCTCATGTTGCATCCAGATTGTCACCAGACAACTCTCCGATTACACCGAGGATATGGGCGACACTGCAGTGAGATCTTACACACGTACCACGAAGGCAGTCAGAATTTTACGACGGTACTGCTAAGGAGGTGCCAGTGAATACTGACAAGAGGACCCTCCATACTGTAAATCTCGGATTTTGATGCGCTTCAAATATGTTGTAGAGGCACTTACCCTGAGTACCTGGCTATCAGGTTTTTTGGCGACGGGCCTTTGTTTTTGAGAGAATCGATTTTGAAGTTCACTGCGTGCTTTCAGTTTCCGTAATATTACGTGTCTTTGGTGCAAGTCAGCGTAGCGCCGCGGTGGATGTTCACGGACACTGCGCTGGAGGTACCGTGTTCGAATCCTGCTCCCATATGTTTTTTTTATGTATGCAAGAACCGTCCGTAAAATTTGGTCCTAAGGTTCAAGAACGAGTAGACCAATTAACTGGGAAATTCAGAAATATAGTCGTGTCCTGCACGAAATGCCGGAAGTTCAGGAAACTGGTGTACGAAGAATTTTTGCCTTCTGCAATTCTCCCGTACGTCGGACAGAAATTTTTTTGGTACATTATCGATTCGTGAGGAGGGCAAACCGATTCAACATTATACGATCATCTATTCACTGATGAAAGGAAAGCGAGCACCTGCACCCTAGAGGTGGTCCCACGAAAGTGGGCTCCTTATTGCCAGCCCTGCGATATTTATTTTTACCGACAAGTGAAAATCTTCACGAAAATTATTCAGAACACTCCCGACTTGATGAAAGACAATGGAGAGATCGCTTCTACGGAAGATTCGATAAAATTACATTCGCTAATCCTATATCAATTCAGCGCACCTAATTTTGAAAGCATGATTAGACACGAATGTTTCGCATCGAATTAGCGGATGAAAGAGAAATCTTTTTGAATTCAAAAGGATTGTGTTTCGCGGTGTCGCTCATGCTTAAACTGTGCGCCTGCAAGACGGTTGCTTTCATAAAATGCACATGGTGCTGCGAAAATTTGTACTTAGGTTCTTTCGATGGTAAGTATCACCCACAATATTGTTCGGGTACATCAAGCAATGTGGACGATGAAGAATAAGATTTTGTAATATTGTATGGCACAAAAAATTGATAACTGAATATATCTTTATAATTTCGCACAGCTTACACTGTTTGTTAATATTTATTTTTATTCTGGATTTACAATGTGAGTACATTTTTCCAGCACCTATTCTAGATTACAGTAAGTCACTAATTATTGTTCTCCACTCTTCTCTATTTGTCCATAAATCTTCAGGAATGTTGTTCTTCCTCATTGCTGACTGAACTCCCTGTTTCCATGTATCAGGTGGTCGTCCCCTTTTTCTTCTTCCAATTGGTACCCAGTCGATTATGCATTTTGGTAGCCTTTCCTGTTCCATTCGTCTGATGTGTCCATACCATTTAAGTTGTTTGTGCTCGATGAAATCAATAATTGAATTTTTACATTTCATCTTGTCTCTGATTACTTCATTTCTTATTCTTTCTCGTCTTGATATTCTTGCTGAACGTCTCCAGAAATCCATTTCTGTGGCTAATAATTTTGATTTCAGTTGCCATTTTGTTGTCCACACTTCTGAACCATATGTAATAATGCTCCTAACTATTGTTTTAAAAATCCTTATTTTGTTATCAGTTGTTATGTGTTTGTCCCAGAGAATTCCATTCAATAAAGAGATTGTCGTCTTTCCAGAATTTATTCTTGATCTAATTTCTTTGTCCTGTTTCCCATCCTTTGTAATTTTCACACCTAAATATTTATATTCCTCAGTAGCTGTTATTGTTCCCATCCCTTCTTCTAATATTAAGTCTCCATTCACTCCACCAATTACCATGTACTTTGTTTTATTCATGTTTACATTTAGACCTGATTTTTTATATTCTTGCATCAATTTTCTGGTCATATACTCTATGTCCTCATAGTCTTGGGCTATAATCAGTTGGTCATCTGCAAATTGTAACGAGTATATTGTTCTATCATTTATTGGTATTCCCATAGCGTGACATTTTTTCTTCCAATTCTGTAAAGTTACTTCTGTATATATTTTATACAATGTAGGTGAGATGCTACATCCTTGACGTAATCCTTTTGTGACTTGGAATCCATGTGATAGATATTTACCAATTTTTATTTTTGAAATAGAATTTTTATATAAATTTTGAATTGCTTTAATTATTCTTGGATTTATTCCTATTGATATTAAAGCTTTCCATAAACTGGATAAAGGCACACTATCATAGGCTTTTTCTATATCTATGAATACTAAATGTATAGGTTGTGCCCGAATCATTTTTTTTCAATAATTTGTTGTAGGCAAAAGATATGATCAATTGTTGATCTTCCAGCTCTAAAACCTGCTTGTTCTTCAGCCTCCTTTTCTTTGTATTCTTGTTCTAACAAATATTTAATAATTCTTCCATATAATCTACTGAAGGTATTGGTCACTTTTATTCCCCTATAATTTTTACACTCATCTTTCGCTCCTTTTTTATGTATCACTGAAATATATCCTACTTTCAAATCATTTGGGACATCTTCCCCATTTAAACATCTTTCGAAAAGGTTTCTTAACAATTCCATTAATTTCTTTGTTCCTAATTTTAATAATTCTGCAGGAATACCTCCAATGCCTGTAGCCCTTCCATTCTTTAAAGATTTTATTGCAGTTTTTACTGTCTCTATTTCCAAACGGATGTAATTCTCTGCTTGTAGATCTATCATTTCATTATATTCAGGGTTTCCCAAGTATTCTTCCCTGTTTTCTGTTAATAAACTTTTAAAATATTTTTCCCAAGAGTCATGAGTAATATATTTAATATGTGTTGTTTCTTTGGAATTCCTTCTTAAATTTTTTATAGTTTTCCATGCTTCTGTGTTTCTTTTACCACCAATATAGGATTCAATTTTTTGACATGACTGTTCCCAAACTTTGTTTTTTGCTTCTGCAACCTTTTTCCGGATTTTCGCTTGTTGTGCATTAAGCTCTATTTTATCTTGAATGTTTGTTAATATTCTTGTTTGTTAATATTCTTTGAAATAAAATTGAAAAGTACGGTCGATTTAAAAAAAAAAAAAAAAAAGAAAACTACACGAGCAGGATTCGAAGACGGTACCTCCAGCGTGGTAGCAGTGAACCTTTACCGCTGCACTTCGCTGACTTACACCAAAGATATGTAATATTACGGAAATACAAAGCACGCAATGAACTTCAAAATTGATTTTCTCAAAAACCAAGGCCCGTCGCTAAAAAACGGGATAGTTAGGTACTCAGGGTAAGTGCCTCTACAACATATTCGAAGCGCATCAAAATCCGTTATTTACAGTATGGAGGGTCCCCTTGTAAGATAACCGTAACTAGTCGAACAGAGAGGAAGACCGCAGAGAGACTATAGACACAAACTTAGGCATACTTTATATCGAATATATTACTTACTATCTTTTACAGAGGGCAACCACGACTAAAGATGTCCATTATTAATAAACAGACGGACAAAAATCAAAACACAAAGAAGGATACGTGCGACATAAACGAAATCTGGTAGGTGTGCGTCTGCATATGAAAGCTGATGTCTGTTCAAATCTCGCGGCAATCGCATAAGAGTGGCGCTTATAGCACCACTATGAAGATGCAAATCACGTTTGCTTTAAATGTACTCTTTAACGGTCGTGAGCGTAAGTTACCTTTTAGATTGGACGCTGTGATTTGATGTTAATCAAGAACATATTTAGGGCGACAAAGACGTCATTGTCAACATCTCAGTGAGATGAACGAGGTCGTGTAAATAGGGCTACGAGAAGCCTGCAATACTGCAGAAAGAGTTGGCATGAATGTAGCAGTCGCAAGAAGACCGGGCTCCGGACGGCCACGTGGCACTACTGAGAGGGAAGATTATCGTGTTCGACGTATGGCTCTGGCGCATCGAACTGAATCTGCAGCAGCAACTTGAGCAGCAGTTGGCACCACAGTGACGCAAAGAACTGTTACAAATCGGTCACTTCAAGGACAGCATGCCCTTTGCTTATGGTAGCGCACCCTGTAAAGCAAAGACGAGTCGCAATTAGTCAATTGCGACTACATGACAATTTTCAACGTTGTAACACCCCACACGTCACTTATCTGGTTTTCGCGTGTGTTCAACCCAGCTAATTGACTAACAGATCAACAGAGAGTGCAAAACTGCGGTGGCAGTGTTCACATTAATTGATTCGGAATTGATCACTTTTAATTAAAAAGGGGTGCACATTGATGTTATATGCAGCTATTGAACACCACATGCAAATGTTGAACATAAAATTAGTTAAGAAAGTGACTTGGGATTTCAACTACTTGATTGAAAACAGATGCAGTCGATTAGCACAACTATTTTAACTCACGACCTTCAATCATCACATTACATGACTCTCCTACCAGGCAGTGGTAATAAATTGCGTTTGCGTGGAGTAAAGCTCGATAACTCAAAAGTAATTCCTATCGACTGACCCAGGAGTAATGCGAAGTGCGAGAAGAATTCTACAGTACACGGCCCATGAAACCCTCGTGGAAACTTTGCCGACGTGATCCAACAAATTAATCAGTGGCCGGCGCGGGCGCAATATCACCAAATACAGCGTGGCGGAGCGGCGTCGTTGTGTGGACGTCGGCTGACCTCGTGGTCCTGCAAGGCTGTGCTCGTCTATTCACTCCTAGCTATCTTGGTCAGTACGTAGCTGAACAAAAACTTTCTATCTCCAAGCTCAATCATTCCGTTTGCTAAGTCCTAAACTGCAGAGATGCTCACTCTTTCTCAGGCAAGCTGAGTAAAGAACGCCACGTCCACACTCTAGGCAAGCTGGGAACGGAAGACCTCTGCTAAGACTTCTGCCAGTCCGCTCTTCGCCTTGGTTTCCCCTCCAGCAAAATCACTTACACCAATTGCAGCGCAAGTCGCGTTAATTGTGCGTCGCTTCCTAGCGCCAACCAATGCCTGCTTTGGGAAGTGAACAAATTCCCACAAAATTTCCTTTCCTCTCAACTTCTTCTATTTAGCTCCCCCCAGGCCACCCATCAAGGTTAGTGTCTGCACAAACACCAAGTTTTCCGGAATTCTGACTCCCAGGAGAGTACTTCAAATTCCTTGGTCCTACGTTCCCATCGGAGACTGGCGTATTTCATGCGGTCGCTCTTCACCTGATTTACTTCAGGCTCTGTGGACCGTGAATTCAGTGTGAAGTTGCTATAGTCACGAACAAGCATATTTTGACCTCTGTTGACCGCTCCACTGTAGCTTTGCACGGCTTTGTCGCATGTTTCACAGAAAACGGGACTACGGACATTCATCAACAGGTGTACAAGTTCTCCGTCTGTTTCCCGGTACACCAGCATGGAGTCGGGCTCAACGACCCACTCACTGTCACTCATCTTAAGGTGGCTGGAGGCCGCGCCCCATTACCACTCCGCTTTCTTAGAGCTTGAGCCGCCCTAAGCTGCCTATTGTCACTTCCCTTAGCCGTTCCCCAGCCGGCCACGGTCAGCTCTAAATGTTTCCTTGGGGTAAACTAGCGTCCAGTAAATCGACTCGTTTCCACAAAGTTTTCATGTCGTGTGAATTACTTTGAAACCATCACCCAACATTAATTATTCCAATACGTCCATACTATGCTCTCTACAAGATGCATTGTGCCTTGTCAGTCATTTTTTGTTCAGCCCTACTGTTCACTCAACGTGAGTTAGGTGATCTTTAATGAGTTCATGTAAGGGGCATAGTTCTTGCCATCTTACAACGTGAACATGGAACTTCATGAGTACTTCTTACTTGACAGTATTCGTAATGTAATTGTTGTCTGCCAACGACATTCGCCTCTCAGAAAACAGTATCTAACAAACGAGCGATACCGGACTGGAATTCTGCAAGGTTTTCAAGATCCATACTACCCATTCACATTTACGATTTATAAAGTTTCCTCAAATCCCTTAAGGCAAATGAGAGTAACCTTCTCATCTTTCACCGTTATGAGCTTGTGCTCTGACTGTAATTTGAAGCAAAAACATAGTGTAATTGGGCACTATTATGAATGGTTTTCGAGATAGAACACATTTAATGTATATTGTTATTTATTTTATTATTCAGTACACTGCCATTGTTCACAACGTATCACAGTAGCGTAGACGAAGTCGAGACTAATAATTTGATATAGGACATGGGGGCTATCAAGTCGGGTAACTACCTCAAATTGGCTTACAAAACTTGCCTACATCTCAGAGCATGGGCGTCGCACGAGATTTTCATTATTTTCTCGTTCTCTTCAAGCAAACTGTAAGTCCTAGAGAAAAAATGAATAGGAACTTTCATAGGAAATTTTATGTAGTTTAATTTTGTACTGCGACACGTTTTCACTACAGGCCACGGATTTCGAGTTATTCAAGAAAAACGTACAAAAGTAACTTTAAATGTGATCTCTCTCCGAAACATTTTGGAATCGGAAATATGTCCACATTAGGATTTTTGATTCAAATGATCGTTGCTGTCATATCCCTGAATATTGACATTCCTCCTGAGACAACCTGTATACATGGACTTTCATACATGTTAAAATAATTACGTGTACCGAAATTTTTGTAAAAAACTGAACTCGGTTGGAGTGGTTTTTAGTCAAGAAAGCGAGTTGCAAGCTGTATCACTGTGCTAAGAACACAGAGAACAAGGTGACAAATCAAGTCACCGTGTGATCTGCTCCATGCGACCTCAGCTGTGAGAGAGGTGGGGAGCAATCCAATCTGTAGGAATAGTGGGCAGAAGTGAGCTAGCGAGCTACCTTGTAATCCGATCCCTGAGAATAGGGGTGGGGGGGGGGGGGGGAGAGGCAGGTGGAAGGGGGCGCGAGCAGTGAGCTAATGGAGCTAAGAAGCTACTTTGTGATCCGATCTTTGAGAGTGGTGTGGAGCAGTGAGCTAGTGGGAAGTGTTTTCTAAGTTAATATAACGTTCTAAAGAGCCGCTTTTTGTTTCTCTTGGTAGCCGCGCGGTCAGCTCGCTGGACTGCGAAGTAAAGGGACCTGGGTTCGATTCTCGGCCAGGTCGAAGATGTTTTTCCACTCGGGGACTGGGTATTGTGTTCTGCTTACATTTGTACCGTCATAACTGGCATTACTATTGAGATGTTTGAATGTGTACGGTCTGACAGCCAATAAATTGAGAAAAAAAGAAAAAAAGAGCTTTTTCATTTTCCGTTGTTTTCTGGATGTGAAAAGCTTCACATACTAACAACGTATGCAAATCCACATGTGCTTACGGTCTATAACACATGTTTTGGAGCTTGAGAAACGTTTTAATAAGGATGTGGCACGGGGCACCGTTGCAGCAGCCTGCCGCAGAATTTTCTTTCTGCTCATTGCAGCCACCAGAGACGCATTTTGAAATCAGACGACCTACCAATCATTTTTTTTCCGAATCATCCATTACCCACGTCTTAGAAGGATCTGGCTCTTTAAATCAATTTAGGAGCAGATGGCGTATTTCTAGTGCCAATGTTAACACCACGGCATTGGCAACTTCGACTGAAATAGATACGTGACCATCGGCACTGGACGTTGGCGCAGTGGTAGAGCGTTGCATGGTATGATGAATCCCGATACCTTCTTCAGTATGCCGATACGATGGTTCGAATCCGTTGTATTCCAGGGGAACAGCTCGGTGACACCAGTTACTGTGGAACGGATACAAGCTGCTGGCAGCTCCATTATGCTCTTGGAAACGTTCACATGACATCCGTGGGTCCAGTAGAGCTCGTTCAAGGCTCCATGATAGCCAAGGAGTATATTACACTGGTAACAGACCACATACACCTCTTCATGGCGATCACGCTTCCCGACGGCTGTGACATTTTTCGGGAAGATAATGCGGCATGTGATGGAATGGCTGAGGAACACAGTGGCGAGTTCCAGTTGATGTTCTGGCCTCCCAACTTGCCAGATCTGAACCCAATCGAACACACCTGGGACGTGGTTGAACATGGCGTCAGAGTTCATCTGCCCTCTCTCCGTAATTTTCGGGAATTAGGTGACTTGCGTGCGCAGATGTGGCACCAACTCCTTCCAGCGACCTACTAGGGCCTCAATGCTTCCATGCGACGACGCGTCGCCGCTCTGTGCCAATGGTGGAAATGTCGACTATTAGGTAGGTTGTCATAATGTTCTGGCTGATCAGTGAAAGTCATTAAAACCTAACCGTTCTTCCATCGTCTCTAATATGGGCACATCGCGGCCTTTATATCGACAGATAATATTAGTTGTCATCTCAAAAGAACACGCAATTAGTTTGCATTGACTAACCGGTACAGAATCAATACGAGGCGGTCACGTGACCCACCACTGCTGACGTAAATCATACCAATAAAGAAGAGTGTGTGTGTGTGCCAATCGAACGCATGTGATTAGCTCAGTGGAGGCGTAAGAGAACAGCGGGAAAGAGCTAACGTGTTTGGAAATCCCCATGAGCATACCGTGAATGAAGTTACCTGATTTTGTTGGTTTATAAGCTCTGACTGTTCAACGCGTCCGCAAGGAGTGGTGTATCACTCGCAGCCTCGTACACTGCTCAACAGAATTAAGCGATCAGATTTTCGAAACCGCGTTATTGCCTCCCACTGCGATGCATAAGTTAGAAATTTGGGTCAAAGGTACCTACAACTTTCACCCGTATGTTGCAAAACCATGGCGTCCTGTGACTTCAACCTAGGGCTCGGCGACGTTTCAAACAGCAAGCCGTCGATGCATGCGAAAAAATAAAAGGCCATAGCCCCAAAGGTCATGTGAGCTGTAAGGCAGGTTTCGAGAAACTGATCCTTTAACTTTGTTGCGCAGTGTAACAGCTTTGTCAAAAATATCGGTTGCAAATCCAAAGGCAACTGCTGCTGTGAATGGCTGCAGGTCCTTCCGAACTAGAGGTGGTTATAATTAAACTTCCGCTACTTGAGCCAGTGTAGACGGAAAAGTATTTTCCGTGTAGGTACCCAAATCTATAGGACTGATGTTCAGACTGTGTGATGCAGGATGTGTGTTCTTAGTAATCTTAGTGTCATTAACTGGCCTTAGGCGCCGGTACCGGTACGGCGACGTAGGGGTGAAGCACAAGCATTCGTGTGCACTACAGTTGCAGACAGTCAACGTGGGTCGTTCCGCGTAAAGCTGTTTTATCAAAACAGCAGCAATGGTGCTGTTACTCTTCGCGAGTATCGGCGCAATAAAGGAATAAGGAGAAATCCTCTTACCTCACAGGGGCTGAAAAACATGATTCGGGAGTCCGAATTAATAGGCCATTTTGGGAATGGCTCCCAAGGCCTATTGTTCCCTGAGAACGTTGGACAGAATGTGCCATCTTCAAAGCAATGTAGGAGCTGTGTCACGACAGCTGAACATTCCACAGTCCAACGTTGTTTGGGGTAGCAGTAGAGCAATCTACAGTGCATTTACAGGATGTCGTGGATGCAAATGGTTGTCACACTGAGCAATGTCTGTAACCTGCAACGTAAACCTGGTACGCAATTACCAAATATTAAACTCTCGTCTGGGAATTAAATAATAATCTTTCAATGATTCATTCGTTATATCTCTTTCGCATGTCGTTACAAATGTTTCACCAAAGTTTTGTTGTCCTTCGATGGCTCGTTTTTCATGGGTTTCCTCTCAGGTAGCGAAAGTATAATTACAAACGCTGTGTAGTCTCTGAGCGAACAGTGGGAAGGGAACTGCATGCAATGGACTTTTGGAGTCGGGTAATTCGCAGTGGAATATACATTGAGGTTACGGGACAGCGATATGAACATGTACAAATGGTGGAGGTATTGCGTACACAATGTACGAGGGTTATTCGGAAAGTAAGGAATGATAGGTCGCGAAATGGAAAATACAGTGAAAATCTGATTAAGATTTGCACAGATTTTGGGTACTGTGTCTAGTACGCCCGTCGATCGCCTCACGTCGCTCTTTTCAGTTCTGAGCTCACAGTCAGAACATAAAGATGGCTAGAAATTAGCGTCTCCTGCAAAGTATGAGGGAGGGCCTGGTGAAAGATTTCGCCTGAAGCTATGCAATCCACATAACATATGTGTCTTGCGGTTCGTTCTAGACGACAATTCGTGGCCACACTCTGCAGGGGCGATGAAGATGCTCCTGCAGCGTTTTCGATGGGAAGTGTTTGATCACTCACAATACAGCCCGTAATTGGCTACCCCTGAGGTTCATTTCTGCTCAAATGAACCGCTGGCTATGAAGACAATATTTTGACACAGTCAACGAGCTGCAGACCAGAGTAGAAAATTGTCAAATAGCACTGGCGGCTGTCTTCTGTAACGAGGGAATTGAAAAGTTGGTACAACGCTACGACAGATGTCTAAGTCTGAGCGGCGACTGTGTAGAGGAGTAGCAGGAAACTGTAGCTAACTGTTGCAAATAATGCAGTTTTGATTTTCACTGTGGCTTCCATTTCGCGACCTATCGTTCCTTACTCTCCGAATAGCGCTCATATAAGAGGGCAATGCATTGGCGAAGCTATCATTTATACTCAGGTGGTTCATGCGGGAAGTTTCCGATGTGATTACGGCCGCACGACGCGAATTAACAGACTTTGGACGTGGAATGGTTATTAGAGTTATATGAGGCATCAGACATTTCAATTCGGAAATCGTTAGGGAATTCAATATCCTGGGATCCACAGGGTCAAGAGTGTGTCGATAATACCAGATTTCAGGCATTACCTCTCACGAGGGACAACGCAGTAGGCGACGGCCTTCACTTAACGACGGAGAGCATCAGTGTTTGCGTAGAGTTGTCAGGGCTAACAGACAAGCGATACTTCGTGAAATTATCGCAGGAATCAATGTAGACGGTATGAGGAACGTATCCATTAGGACAGTGCTGCTAAATTTGGCACTACTAGGCCATTGCAGCAGACGACCGACACGAGTGCCTTTGCTAAAAGCGCTACATCACCTGCTGCTCCTCTCCTGAGTTCGTGACCGAATCGGTTGGACCCTAGACGACTGGAAAACCGTGGCATGGTTACGTGTGTCTCGATTTCAGTTCGTAAGAGCTGCTGGAAGGGTTCGATTGTTGCGCAGACCCCACGAAGCCAAAGGTGGTTCTATAATGGTGTGACCTGGCCGAAGTGGCCGAGTGGTTCTAGGCACTACAGTCTGGAGCCGCGCGACCACTGCGGTCGCAGGTTCGAATCCTGCCTCGGGCATGGATGTGTGTGATGTCCTTAGGTTAGTTAGGTTTAAGTAGTTCTAAGTTGTAGGGGACTGATGACCTCAGAAGTTAAGTCCCACAGTTCTCAGAGCCATTTGAACCATAATGGTGTGCAGACCCTGTTGGGTCCTCTGCTCCAAAAGAACAGATCATTGACAGGAAATGGTTATGCTCGACTACTTGGAGACCATTTTCAGCCATTCATCGACTTCATGTTTCGAAACAACGGTGGAATTTTTTTGGATGACAGTGCACCTTGTCACTGGGGCACAATTGTTCGCGATTTGTTTGAAGAACATTCTGGACTATCCGAGCGAATGATTTGGCCACCCAGATCGCCCGATATGAATCGCATCGAGCATTTATGGGACTTTATCGAGAGGTCAGTTCGAGCACAAAATCCTGAATCGGCAAGACTTTCGCAATTATGGACGGTTGTAGAGACAGCATGGCTCAATATTTCTGCAGGGGAGTTGCAACGAGTTGTTGAACCCATGCCACATAGAGTTGCTGCCGTACGCCGATCACGATGTTGTGAGGCGTCCCATGATTTTTGTCTCCTCAGTGTAAACATGAACCGGTCAGTCGTTGAAGCGTGAAATGTGGTCCAAAGAGTCGCGACTGAACGTCTTTTCAAATGATGCAAGGGGTCGAGTGCTCAAAATGACTAGTTGGAGAGGGGAAGAGGGGGAGGGGGATGGAAGGGGCGTGAGTTTCTCGTGCCATGACTTTGGTCCATTCTTCAGGGTTACCATGAGCATGAACCAGGATGCTTAGCTCAACCTTCTCAGCGATTAATCGGACCTCACTTTCCGAATAACCCTCGTGTATGTGGTGTCTATTCTTTCAGACAAGTGCAAAATAACGGACACCATTTTGATCCCGCAGCAAGTGTAAGTAAGCAGTTTAGGTTTTCTTATTGGTAACGCCACGTAGCGCTCTGTATGAAAATCACTGGCTGTGCTGTGTGTCTTTTCATGCCATTTGCTCTTGATGTCTTTCCAAATCGGATCTTTATCTTGTTCATGAGCAATGTCCTTTAAAGATGTGGTGATGAAGTTTTCAAAGGCGACTTTCTGAATGTAAAGAATACTGAAATTTTTCTGGAGGCTGCCTTCTGTGTTACTTTTCTCAAGCCCAGCCGGTGCGCGTGACAGTGCGTCCGCAACAATGTTCTCCTTGCCGGGAATGTAGACTATTGTGAAGTGGAATTCTTGCAGAAACAATGCCCAACGTTTTAACCTGTCATGATTTAATTTTGAAGACATAACAAATTGTAATGCACGATGATCACTGTATACTTTTACGTGCTTACCAGAAAGAAAGAAACGGAACTTGTTAAATGCCCAAACGATAGCTAAGGCTTCTAATTCAGTAACGGAATAATTTTTTTCAGATTTTGTTAGCACTCGGCTAGCAAAAGCAATGGTTTTCTGAACAGTAGTGTCATTTTATATGGCTTCTTGAAATAAGTGGGCACCAAGACCGACTTTAGAACAATCCGTGCTAAGGCAAAAATCTTGTGAGAGATCTGGATGAGCTAGTATTGGCACGTTAAGTAGCGATTCTTTCAAAGAATTGAATTCCAACTGTGCTCGTTCGTCCCAGTTCCAAATAGTATTTTTTCCAGTGAGAGAACAAAGATTTGGTGTAACAAGAATTTGTGTATTCAGAAAACGACGGTAAAAATTTACAAGACCTAGAAAACTGCGAACTTGTTTTTTTGTGGATGGAACTGGAATGGCTCTGATTGCTTCTAATTTTTCAGGATCCAGCTGAATGCCTTCAGAAGAAATAATATGTCCCAAAAACTTCACCTTTGTCCTACCGAATTCAGAATTTTCCAAGTTAACTGTAATTCCAGATTCTGCAAAAATATGTAACACGCTGTTGAGGATGTGATTGTGTTGTTCCCATGAGGCTTCTGCTATTAGAATATCGTCCACATATAAGGTGATGTGACGTTTTAAGAACTCAGGTAATATGGAATTTAGCCCGCGAATGAATGCTGCCGAAGAAATGTTCAAACCAAAAGGAAGTTTCCGAAATTGATAACAAACGCCGAAACAAAGAAAAACTGTGTATATTCTACATTCTGGATGAAGTTCGATCTGATAAAAGCTGGATCTGAGATCAATAGAATACAACACTTTTACACCATTAAAATTTTGAAGAAGGTCTTCCATCGTCTGCGGCCTATCTGTTTCAGGAATGATGATAGTATTGATTTGTCTCGAATCTAAGACAAGCCTGATCGATCCATTTTTCTTCTCAACAACATGTAATGGATTGTTGTATGAGCTTACTGCAGGCTCAATAATGCCCTCGTCAAGCATAGATTGTATTTCTGTTCTAACACGGTCCCTATAATGTGCTGGAATTACGTATGGTCTAACACAAAATTTAGTATGCTCACGAACACGAAATTGGTATTGAAATCCCTTGATTGTTCCTGTTTTGTGAGTAAAAACTGTGGAATGTGCTTGTAAAATCTCAAAAAGGTCCTGCCTGTCAGTGTCATTACAATTCTCAGTTGTTTGAATTTTATTCTGAATTAACTCATTAGTTTCAAATATGCCGTCGATATCATACCTGTCAGTACTTGCAGAGTGATTGTTATTGTCTAGTTCCGTAGAAAATTCCGAACTGTTGTCTAACAGAAGGTAAAGCCGATTAATTTTTTCGTCATGGTTTGAGAGCCAATCTTCAAATTTCAAAGCTATTGACTTACCTTCTTTCTCTAAACTTATTTCAGCATCGTGAAAGTTTAAGATTGCTTTGTATTCATTCAAAAAGTCTACACCCAATATAATTTCCGTCGACAATAATGGAACAATAAGAAAGTTCATAGAGAAGCTGTGACTTTGACAAAAGAATTCTAAGTTGGTTTGTTGGCGTACATCTACACTTTTTCCAAAGATTGCACCTTGTAATTTAATCTTACGTAACGGAAGTGTGGGACAATCGTTCGATTTGTTGCATTTGCTAAAGGCTGTTTCACTAATTACTGAAATGGGACTGCCAGAGTCAAGCACTGGCGTAAATTTTGCGTCATTTACAGTAATTGTAATCACAGGATATGCAATGTTGTTATGTTTTACGTCGTGTTCCTGGAGTAAGATGTCCCTAATGTCTTCCATTTTTAAGTAATTACTAGCTACGGCAGCTGCGTCGTCAGTTTCATAAGTACGTTTTGTGGCTGCCAGCGGTATGAGTCATTGCCTATTGTGTCTTTGTTGGCGCGCATCGTTATTGGGATTTGGAGACCTAACTTCTATAAATTCACCTTGTCGAGAGGGCTCTGCTCTGTTTGAATCCCGCCAGTTCTGATGCAATTCAGGTCTGTCGTTACGATCATATCGTCTGTCGTCATGTCGATAGATTCCATAGTTTCTTTCTTGTCGGTCACGTGGTGGAGAATTTCTCCCTGAATCGCAACTGCGCGCTGGACCGTTGCATCTAAAGTTATTCTGTCTCCCTTGATAATAATTATTTTGGTTCCCATATTGTCTGTTTCTCTGATTGTCTCTGTGATAGTCATTACCGCGGAGAGGTGATCTTTCCCTGTAATTATTACTACTCTGCCAACGGTTGTCATATGGGTGGTGTCTATTTTGGTCACAATTTGCGTTGTGTGAATAGCCTTGTCGCGTCCAGTTATTTCTTTCATCGCAGAATTGCGACGGATGTGACCTGTAATTGTTGTGTTCCTGTTTTTGCTTCCGCGATTGTCAATGTCAATTTCTAATTCTTGTAAGAGTCCCTGAAAAGCTTCAATGTCGTCTGTGCAACGTCCTGCCAAAATAATATGTCGTAAATGTTGAGGCAATTTGATTAAGCAAATGCGGATGAGTTCTGAGGGGCTGTATGGGTTTGACAGGTACTGATTCTTATGCAACATGTCTTCAAAATATTTGACAAGACTGGAAAATTCAGATTGTCCGAAATGTTTCATCATTATGATGCCATGTTTTACTCGGTCTTGTGTGGCTTGAGACCAATATGCTGAGAGGAAGGCATGGTAAAATTCTCCTTCACTGTGGCAATCATGAATGACCGATCGCATTCTCACAGCTGGTTCATTCTCTAAGTAGCCACACATAAATTCTAATCTGTGTTCTAATGACCAGTTGGAAGGAAAACAATGAGAGAATTGATGAAGCCATGCTTGTGGATGAATGTCGTTGCAGGATTCTTAAATGTTTTGAATTTACGTGTAGTAATGAACAGCTTATAGTCACAATCAACATGTCGGCGAGTCGCATGTCGGTCATTGTTACGTCGTTTCGGCGGTTCTATCTCAAAATTCGGTGTACCTTGCCAATTTCTTTCATAATTTCCGAAGTTTCCTGTGTTATTATTTTGTGGTTGCTCCGTATTTCTATGTCCCTCTTCCCGTACTGGAGCGCGAGTGTCCTCTGAAATATGTAATTCTTGTATTACTTGTGCCAACTGATCTTGTACTTCCCAGATTTCTCTTTTGTACAGTGTATTGATTTGATTTTGATTTTGTTTGAATTGTCTAATTTGTGCATACTCTTCAGTTTCAGTAAAGGCTACAGGTCTTGTGTCATACAGATCATCATCTGCCTTTGTAGATAAATTATTTAGCTGATCCGAAAGTTCAACTACTTTCTCTGATAATGAACTAATTTCCTCCATGTGTCTGTCTGAACCAATTTTCAGAGTATCTACTATGTCCTTTAAGTTTTCTTGAGTTTTTGCAAGTTGCGTAACCGAATCGGTAGATGCAACTGACTCAATTTTAGCTTGCAAGGTCTCATGATTTTCATGAACAATAGTTTGCAGTTCTTTTATGGTTGCTTCGTGATTCTGTAATGCATTTTCATGCCACGAAAAAATAGGTTGGAAATGCTCACAAATTTGTGTTTTTACGTCATTACAGACTTTTTGACATTTCGATTCAATGTTATGTAACTCAGTAGTTAAATCTTCACGTGTTTGTTCAAGTGTGGTGTGAAGATTTTGTTCCATTGCGTCTAACTGTTGCTGTGTTTGTCTCTGATGTTCTTCCGTTGTGTCTAACGTTTGAAGATTTTGTTCCACTGTGTCTAACTTTTGAAGATTTTCTTCCATTGTGTCTAACTTTTGAAGCTTTTGCTGTGTTTGTCTCTGATTCTGTTCCATCGTGTCTAACTTCTGGAGATTTTGTCCCATTTGTTTCTGATTTTGTTCAAGCGTTGTGTCTAACTTTTGTAACCTTTGTCCCATTTGTTGCATTAACTGTAATAACAATGCACTGGTGTCTGAAACATGTTCCTCAGTGCTATTCGGCAGTGCATTTGAACCGGCAATATTCGCATTTTGAAAAGCAGAAAATGTGTCTTGACTTATTTGAGAAAACGGTGAGGACGCAAAACCTGAATCTACAGTATTTGCGAGATTGTGTCCTGTCCTTTCGGATTCCTGAGGCAAGCTGTTGCCGACCGATCGATCGATAATGCTTCCCTGTTCACTAATTGTTTCACTGTCTACACCATTGTTTGCAGCCCGCTCCATTTCCCTATGTACAATTACCAAATTACTACTTTGAACATTAGTTAATTCATTACTCGGTGGCGCTAACACACTGCTTTCGTCTTCACTGTCGTTTCTCAGTTTACTTTGGAGCCTAGTATTACGTTTTTCACACGCCATTATTGTCACAATATTTCACCCGATAACACAGAAAAGCACAATTTGAAGAGCAAAAATAAGAAATCACATTAACATAGCACTGAAAATAATATCTCGTTAATTGCAAGCGCAGCTGCGAAATACTTGGTGCAAATCTGCATGCATGCCACAACTGTTTTACTGTACAACAGTGGAAGACTGCAACTACAAAGGAGATTTTCTCTACAATTACGCGCTAGCAATAAACAAAAGCTACACTAATTGCACAAACTACAAGAAAAAATCAGAAGATTCCAGTGAGGTATCCTAGGCTAAGGGTCGACATATGAAACGTCCCCTTAGAAAAATTATACATGACTGTGCTTAAACTGACACACAATATTTTTAGCGCAACGCAATCTGACTTTCAAAAATCCCTACAAAAGAATGGCCCTGACTAACATTAACCTATACGTTTCACAAATCACTTACCTCACCAAAAATCTTCGTTACTCGAACTACTGCAATACAACGAGCGCCACTACTGCCAGCTAAATAAAAGATTCAAACTACGGAAGGCACTAACTACTGACAGGCATAGTTACCAAATGAAAGATTTTAATAGAGAACAAACAATGTACTTACCTTAATAGTCATCAAAAGTCATAATATATACAGCAGTTCCTGACATCCATTTTTACAAATTTCAAAACTCCGCCATTTCTCTCCCCACATCCACCATTGCTGGCGGCTCACCTCCAACTGCGCAACGCTACGCGCTGTTCACATCCAGCTGCCCAACACTACAATGGCAGACAACAATGCAAACTAGCCACAGACTGCACACAGCACAGCCAGTGATTTTCATACAGAGCGCTACGTGGCGTTACCAATAAGAAAACCTAAACTGCCTACTTACACAAGTATGAAAGACATTAGTTGCCAGTGGGCAGTATGTGGTATAAAATGAGAATTTGGGTCTAACGGGAGGTGTGCTATAGTAGCCCAGGCAGTTGTGGTAACCACTGTATCTGGATGGTGTAGTGGTCATCGAATCTGCCTAGTAAGCAGGAGACACAGGATCGAATCCCGGTCCAGCACAGATTTTCAACTTTTTCACATTGGCGTAAATCAGTGCCCAATGACGGCTAATGCCTTTAATTCGTAGTGGCTACAGGATCAAAATGGTGTCTGTTCTTTTGGACATGTCCAGAAGAGCAGACACCACATATTACCTCAGCACATTTTTGGGAAACCTAAACAAAAAAAAGTAGAACAAAAGCAAACTGGTGCTTTTCATTTATTACAATTTCTCAACTTACATAACGCACTACCGATGCAGTACCCCTGCTCATTAGCCTCATTACTCGAGGCATCTCACAGATTCCTGTAAGACTTCGAAGCTGGTGTGCATCTCTACTGAAGGGATCATTGGCCGTCATCACCGTAATTACACGAGGGCTTTTCAGAACGTAAGGTCCGACAGATCGCAAAACGGAAACGATAGTGAAAATCCGATGACGCTATGCACAGTTGTGATGGACTGTGTCTCTGATATGCCAGTCGATCGTATCACGTCGTAAGTAGGCTGTTTAGGTTTTTATGTTGGTAACGCCACGTAGTGCTCTGTATGAAAATCGCTGACTGCGCTCTAAGCAGTCTGTGGCTGGTTGGGCTCATTGTTGGAATATTCGCTTGTGTAGTGTTGGGCAGTTGGATGTGAACAGCGCGTAGCGTTGTGCAGTTGGAGGTGAGCGGCCAGCAGTGGTGGATGTGGAGAGAGAGATGCCAGAGTTTTGAGATCTCGACGTGTGTCCGCCAGAAAAAGGCAATTTGTGAAGATGGAAGTCATATATATATATATATATATATATATATATATATATATATATATATATATATGATGACTTTTGAACACGATTAATGTAAATACATTGTTTGTTGTCTATCAAAGCTTTCATTTGCTAACTATGCCTATCATTAGTTAGTGCCTTCAGTAGTTAGAATCTTTTATTTAGCTGGCAGTATTGGCACTCGCTGTATTGCAGTAGTTCGAGTAACGAAGATTTTTGTGAGGTAAGTGATTCATGAAAGGTAGGCCTATAGGTTATTGTTAGTCAGGGCCATTCTTCTGTGGGGATTATTGAAAGTCAGAAGTCGTTGCGCTAAAAATATTGTGCGTCAGTTTAGTGATGATCAGAATAAGTAAAGAGAGAAATGTCTGAGTACGTTCAGTTTTGCTCAGCTGTTTGAAAAACAAATAACGTAAGAGGTTTACCAGCACAGTAATTTATAATTTCTCTAAGGGGACGTTTCAACGTCGTTTTTTTTTCAGTTCGGAGCACACAGTGAACACGTGAAGCTGTCTAGAACAACAGTGTCTTCCACCAACAACTATGGGTGACTACTGCAAGGTTTCGCCTGATTTCATGCAACACCACGTAATGTACCTGTCATGCATTTCCTTCTTTATGACAATTCTCGGCCGCACCCTGCGGGGACTACAACGACGCCCCTGCAGCGTTTTCTGCTGGAAGTTTTTGATTACACACCATAAAGCCTGGAGCTGTCTCCCCCTGATGTTCATCTCTGCTCACATGAACCGCTGGCTATGAAGTCAACACTTTGGCACTGACAACGAGATGCAGACCAGTGTAGAAAAGTGGCGGAAAGAGGAGATGGCTACCTACTTTGACGAGGGGCAAGGATACGACATAAGTCTAAGTCGGAGCGACGACTGTAAAAAGTAGAATTTGCAAATAAAACATTTTTGATTTTCACTGTGGTTTCCTTTTCGCGATTAAGGTGATGACGGCCAATGATACCTTCAGTGGAGATGCACACCAGCCTCGAAGTCTTACAGGAATCTGTGAGATGCTTCGAGTAATGAGGCTAATGAGCAGAGGTACTGCATCGGTAGTGCGTTATGTAAGTTGAGAATGAAAAGCACCAGTTTGCTTTTGTTCTACTTTTTTTGTTTAGGTTTTTCAAAAATGTGTTGAGTTGTCTTGTAGTACCAGTCCACATACACAGGACATCTACATATCTAAACCAGCATTTGATACTGGCACTCAAAGGTTCCGTTTTTAGAAAATTTTGTTCAAAATGATCCATAAATATTTCAGCCAACAGTGGACTAAGAGCGGAACCCACAACTGAGCTATCTAATTGTATATAAAGAATCCCTTGGAACTGCAAATAGTTCTGTGCCAGGCATGTCTGCGTGGCGAGTCTCAAGTCATTCAATTCCATAGGATTGACATTAGACTTGTCCATCAGCTCTGTCAGAATATCAATGCATTCTACCACTGGTATGTTGGAACACAAACTGCTGACATCAAAGGATACTAATTTAGCACTGTGTGAGACAAATATACCTTTTAACTTATTTACTAGGTCCACGGAGTTGGAAATACCATGCTTTGGTTTGAATTTAGTCTTGCTCTTAATTAGGACATCCAGTTTACTAGCTAGTTTGTACGATGGAGCAGTGAATGATGATACAACTGGACGAACAGGAACATCTTGTTTACTCAATTTAGGGAGCCCATACATTCTAGGAGGCTCTGGGTTCATATTATATAACAGTTTTGCTGCAAACTCAAAGAATATGCTTTTGCATGAATTGATTGGATATTTAACATCCTCTTTGAAAAATTTAGTAGGGTCTTTAGGAAGGACCTGGAAGCGTGTGGTATTCAAGAAATCATTAACTTCATCCAAAAGCACAATACTGTTGCCTTTGTCAGATTTTGTGGCAATGATACCTTGGTGTTGTAATTTCTGTTTTAAGGACTTGAGGGTGTGAAAGTCAATAGACCGTGGGATGTTACACACCAAGAACCGACGGAAGTTTCTGTTAACTTGAGAATTTGTGTCTGACGGGACATGTGCTAGGACAGTCCATGCGCTTGTAGTGACCACGGGTGTCAGGATACCGTAGTTGTCAGAACATCTGTTTAGTACGTAGGACACCCGGGTCTAAATCCCAGTACATCATAAATTTTCAACTTGCCCCATTGACATAAATCAATTCCCTCTGGCACCTATTGTCTTTCATTCCTTCGTATCCTAAAGAAAGTTTCTGGCTCTTTCTCGTAGGACTGACGTCATTAGACTGAAGTATGCCATTGTTAAACCACTGCATAAAAAAGGGGATACATCTGATGTCAACAACTACCGCTCAATCTCTCTTCTGACTGCCTTATCCAAAATTCTTGAAAAAGTAATGTATTGTAGAGTAGCTTCACACCTTTGTAAAAAAAAAGTTTTATCAAAATGTCAGTTTGGTTTCCAGAAGGGTTTCTCAACGGAAAATGCTATATGTACTTTCACTAATGAAATATTAAATGCTCTGAGTAACTGGAAGTCACCCGTTGGGATTTTTTGTGATCTATCAAAGGCTTTTGATTGTGTAAATCTTGGAATACTTCTAGATAAGCTCAAGTACTGTGGTATGAATTGGACAGTGTTTAAATGGTTTAAATCATACCTAATTGGAAGAGTGCAGAAAGTTGAAATAAACAGTCCAAATAATATACAAAAAACTGGTGATTTCTCAAACTGGGGAACAATCAAGAATGGGGTGCCGCAAGGTTCGGTCTTGGGTCCTCTGCTGTTCTTAATATATATTAATGACTTGCCATTCTATATTCACGAAGATGCAAAGCTGGTACTTTTTGCCGATGATACAAGTATAGCTATCTTACTCGACAAACAAGAATTAACTGGTGAAATTGTAAACGATGTTTTTCAGAAAATCATTAAGTGGTTCTCTGCAAATGGCCTCTCATTAAACTTTGACAAAACACAGAATATACAGTTCCACACAGTAAATGGAATGACCCCATTAATAAATAGACTTCGATCAGAAATCGGTAGCTAAGGTAGAATATTCAAAATTTCTAGGTGTATGCATTGACGAGGGGTTGAACTGGAAAAAAACACACTGAGGATATGCTGAAACGTTTGAGTTCAGCTACTTATGCTATTAGGGTTATCGCAAATTTTGGCGATATACATCTGAGTAAATTAGCTTACCACGCCTACTTTCATTCTCTGCTTTCGTATGGCATCATATTCTGGGGTAACTCATCATTGAGTAGAAGAGTGTTCATTGCACAAAAGCGTGTAATCAGAATAATTGCTGGAGCTCATCCAAGATCATCCTGCAGACACTTATTTAAAAAGCTAGAAATCTTCACTGTAGCCTCACAATATATATATTCACTTATGAAATTTTTTATTAACAATCCGAACGAATTCAAAAGTAATACCAGTGTACATGGCTACAATACTAGGAGAAAGGATGATCTTCACTACTGAAAGTTAAATCTAACATGGGCTCAGAAGGGGGTAAATTATGCTGCCACAAAAGTCTTTGGTCACTTACCTAATAGCATAAAATGTCTGATAGATAGCCGTATAGCATTTAAAAGGAAATTAAAAGAATTTCTTAATGGCAACTCCTTCTACTCATTAGATGAATTTTTGGATATAGTAAGTGGGTAATTTCCCAACCTTCAAAAAAAAAAAATAAATAAAATATAATGAAAAAATAAAAAAAATAAAAATTATTGAGTGTCATGTAATATTTTGTCTAATGTAATATCTTGTATAGACACCTTTTATTAACCTGACACATTCCACATCATTACGAAGTGTCGTATTCATGATCTATGGAACAAGTACTAATCTAATCTAATCTAATGTCTAAGAGGCACTGGGTTCATATTAGATAACAGTTTTGCTTCAAACTCAGAGAATATGCTTTTGCATGAATTGATCGCATATTCAACATCCTCTTTGAACAATTTAGCCGGCCGGAGTGGCCATGCGGTTCTAGGCGCTACAGTCTGGAGCCGAGCGACCGCTACGGTCGCAGGTTCGAATTCTGCCTCGGGCACGGATGTGTGTGATGTCCTTAGGTTAGTTAGGTTTAATTAGTTCTAAGTTTTAGGCGACTGATGACCTCAGGAGTTAAGTCGCATAGTGCTCAGAGCCATTTGAACAATTTAGTAGGGTCCTTAGGAAGGACTTGGAAGCCTGTGGTATTAAGGAAATCATTAACTTTATCCACATAATCACATTTGTTCAAAAGCACAATGCTGTTTCCTTTGTCAGATTTTGTGGCAATGATACCTTGATGTTGTAATTTCTGTTTTAAGGGCTTGAGAGTGTGAAAGTCAATAGACCGTGGGATGGCACACACCAAGAACCGACGGAAGATTCTGTCAACTTGAGAATTTGTGTCTGACGGGATATGTGCTAGGACAGTCCATGCGCTTGTAGTGACCACTGGTGTCAGGATACCGTAGTTGTCAGAACATCTGTTTAGTACGTAGGACACCCGGGTCTAAATCCCAGTACATCATAAATTTTCAACTTGCCCCATTGACATAAATCAATTCCCTCTGGCACCTAATGTCTTTCATTCCTTCGTATCCTAAAGGAAGTTACTGACTCTTTCTCGTCGGACAGACGTCATTATCGTGGGCAGAGACGGTGTTATCAGAGAATTTGTTGTCCAGTGTAGTCAGTTTAACTTCGACTAATTTCAGACCTGACACAGGACCTAGTTACGCGCTCAGCACGCTTTACCCACGCTTTGACGAACGGTAGACGTCAATAAGGAGCGAGCACTGGCGCCATGGCGGCGCTCTGTCGCAGACTGGCCCAGAATGCAGGCGGGCCGCGCTCCCTCTGACCCCGCAAAATTGTGGCCCAGCGCCAGCGAAACGAAAAAATAACAAGAAGCAGAGGGCGGGCGTGTGCCGCAGCGGAAGAAACAAGAGAGAGCGCGGAGTCGGGCGAGCGAAAGGCGGCGGGGCGGCGCTGGGAAAGAAATCGTGTTATCGAATCTGAGGAGGAATTAAGGGAGCGCGGCCCGCACGAGAGGAGACGAGCGCAGCGCAGAGCAGAGTGAAAGCAATTTGTCGGGGGCGGCGCTGCGCAGCCTTCCGTCACCTCTGAGTCTTCCCGACTGAATGGGGCGAATTTTGTGCGGCGCTCGCGTATCTATCCACTAGCAACTGCGCTCATTTCCTGAGCAAGCTGTTTCGTACACTGCTCGTCTGTTCAGTAATGGAGAGACAAAACAGCAAATACTAATTACTGTACCAGTCATAAGTACTGATTTCCTCACTGATCGTTTCGGGACATTACACCACCACGAAATGTAGTCTAATTAAATCAGACAATGCATGAGGGAATTCGAATAGGAAATAGGACACAAACACTACTAGATGAGTATTGATACACTACTGGCCATTAAAATTGCTACACCACGAAGATGACGTGCTACTGACGTGAAATTTAACCGACAGGAAGAAGATGCTGTGATATGCAAATGATTAGCTTTCCAGAGCATTCACACAAGGTTGGCGCCGGTGGCGACACCTATAACGTGCTGACATGAGGAAAGTTTCCAACCGATTTCTCATACACAAACAGCAGTCGACCGGCGTTGCCTGGTGAAACGTTGTTGTGATGCCTCGTGCAAGGAGGAGAAATGCGTACCATCATGTTTCCGACTTTGATAAAGATCGGATTGTAGCTTATCGCCATTGCGGTTTATCGTATCGCGACATTGCTGCTCGCGTTGGTCGAGACCCAATGACTGTTAGTAGAATATGCAATCGGTGGGTTCAGAAGGATAATACGGAACGCCGTGCTGGATCCAAACGCCTCGTATCACTAGCAGTCGAGATGATAGGCATCTTATCCGCATTACCGTAACGGATCGTGCACCCACGCCTCTATCCCTGAGTCAACAGATGGGGACATTTGCAAGACAACAACCATCTGCCCGAACAGTTCGACGTTTTCAGCAGCATGGACTATCAGCTCGGAGACCATGGCTGCGGGTACCCTTGACGCTGCATCACAAACAGGAGAGCC